>NW_027362769.1:193386628-193850365 GCF_046119375.1 Phyllobates terribilis | reverse complement strand
GGAAGGGGGGGGGCGGAGAGAAGGAAGGGGGGGGGCGGAAGAGAAGGAAGGGGGGGCGGAAGAGAAGGAAGGGGGGGGCGGAAGAGAAGGAAGGGGGGGGGCGGAAGAGAAGGAAGGGGGGGGGCGGAAGAGAAGGAAGGGGGGGGGAGAGAGGAGGGGGGAAGGGGGGGGGGCGGAAGGAAGGAAGGGGGGGGGGCGGAAGAGAAGGAAGAGGGGGGGCGGAAGAGAAGGAAGGGGGGGGGGCGGAGAGAAGGAAGGGGGGGGGGAGAGAAGGAAGGGGGGGGGAAGAGAAGGAAGGGGGGGGGGAAGAGAAGGAAGGGGGGGGGGCGGAAGAGAAGGAAGGGGGGGGGCGGAAGAGAAGGAAGGGGGGGCGGAAGAGAAGGAAGGGGGGCGGAAGAGAAGGAAGGGGGGCGGAAGAGAAGGAAGGGGGGGCGGAAGAGAAGGAAGGGGGGGGGCGGAAGAGAAGGAAGGGGGGGGCGGAAGAGAAGGAAGGGGGGGGGAAGAGAAGGAAGGGGGGGCGGAAGAGAAGGAAGGGGGGGCGGAAGAGAAGGAAGGGGGGGCGGAAGAGAAGGAAGGGGGGGCGGAAGAGAATGAAGGGGGGGCGGAAGAGAAGGGAAGGGGGGGGCGGAAGAGAAGGAAGGGGGGGCGGAAGAGAAGGAAGGGGGGCGGAAGAGAAGGAAGGGGGGGCGGAAGAGAAGGAAGGGGGGGGCGGAAGAGAAGGAAGGGGGGGCGGAAGAGAAGGAAGGGGGGGCGGAGAGAAGGAAGGGGGGGCGGAAGAGAAGGAAGGGGGGGGCGGAAGAGAAGGAAGGGGGGGGGCGGAAGAGAAAGGAAGGGGGGGCGGAAGAGAAGGAAGGGGGGGGGCGGAAGAGAAGGAAGGGGGGGCGGAAGAGAAGGAAGGGGGGGGGCGGAAGGAAGAAGGGGGGCGGAAGAGAAGGAAGGGGGGGCGGAAGAGAAGGAAGGGGGGGGCGGAAGAGAAGGAAGGGGGGGCGGAAGAGAAGGAAGGGGGGGCGGAAGAGAAGGAAGGGGGGGAAGAGAGGGGCGGAAGAGAAGGAAGGGGGGGGCGGAAGAGAAGGAAGGGGGGGGCGGAAGAGAAGGAAGGGGGGGGCGGAAGAAAGGAAGGGGGGGGCGGAAGAGAAGGAAGGGGGGGGGGCGGAAGAGAAGGAAGGGGGGGGCGGAAGAGAAGGAAGGGGGGGGGCGGAAGAGAAGGAAGGGGGGAGCGGAAGAGAAGGAAGGGGGGGGGGCGGAAGAGAAGGAAGGGGGCGCCCGACAACCGCACAGAGCGGTGATGACATCCTAGAAGCTCCGGGGCGCAGTCAGCACACGGCCGCCGTCTTACCTGGGACATGTCGCCGCTGCTCTCGATCGCTCCTCAGTCAGGTCGGGACTTTGGACGAGCACATGGGCAGTCACCCCCTAGGACGCCATAAATATAACTCCGCCCAGTCACCTGATTACACAGCCAATCACAATGCGCGATTCGATCACATGACCCGGCTGGCAGCCATATTGGATGTGGCAATAGGAACCGCCTGTGACTTGTAATTCTGCCAATGTCATTGCTTGTTGTCACGTGGGGTCCGATCACCGCTCGGTGGATCCCCCAGATCACTGATAATACTGCTGTGATGGCTGATCTAGAGTCATCCGCTGCAGTCGCTCCTGGGGGACACATCCATTATCCCGGGAGAAGCAGATGATCAGCAGTAACAATCCCCCAGGACCAGAGACCCCCAACTGCCACATAAGAGCCACCATTGTCTTACACCAAACCCCAGTGCAGCTACGTCCCCCTCCACCAGAGCGTCTATATACCGGGGTCCTGTACGTCTATATACCGGGGTCCTGTACGTCTATATAGCAGGGTCCTGTACGTGTATATAGCGGGGTCCTGTACATGTATATAGCGGGGTCCTGTACGTGTATATAGCGGGGTCCTGTACGTCTATATAGCAGGGTCCTGTACGTGTATATAGCGGGGTCCTGTACGTCTATATAGCAGGGTCCTGTACGTGTATATAGCGGGGTCCTGTACGTGTGTATAGCGGGGTCCTGTACGTGTATATAGCGGGGTCCTGTACGTGTATATACCGGGGTCCTGTACGTCTATATAGCGGGGTCCTGTATGTGTATATAGCGGGGTCCTGTATGTGTATATAGCGGGGTCCTGTACGTCTATATAGCAGGGTCCTGTACGTCTATATAGCGGGGTCCTGTACGTGTATATAGCGGGGTCCTGTACGTGTATATACCGGGGTCCTGTACGTCTATATAGCGGGGTCCTGTACATGTATATACCGGGGTCCTGTACGTCTATATAGCGGGGTCCTGTATGTGTATATAGCGGGGTCCTGTACGTGTATATAGCGGGGTCCTGTACGTGTATATAGCAGGGTCCTGTACATCTATATACCGGGGTCCTGTACATGTGTATAGCGGGGTCCTGTACGTGTATATAGCGGGGTCCTGTACGTGTATATACCGGGGTCCTGTACGTGTGTATAGCGGGGTCCTGTACGTGTATATACCGGGGTCCTGTACGTGTATATAGCGGGGTCCTGTACATCTATATACCGGGGTCCTGTACGTGTATATAGCAGGGTCCTGTACGTGTATATAGCGGGGTCCTGTACGTGTATATACCGGGGTCCTGTACGTGTGTATAGCGGGGTCCTGTACGTGTATATACCGGGGTCCTGTATGTGTATATACCGGGGTCCTGTACGTGTGTATAGCGGGGTCCTGTACGTCTATATAGCGGGGTCCTGTACGTGTATATACCGGGGTCCTGTACGTGTATATAGCGGGGTCCTGTACGTCTATATAGCGGGGTCCTGTACGTCTATATAGCGGGGTCCTGTACGTGTATATACCGGGGTCCTGTACGTGTATATAGCGGGGTCCTGTACGTCTATATACCGGGGTCCTGTACGTCTATATAGCGGGGTCCTGTACGTCTATATACCGGGGTCCTGTACGTGTATATAGCGGGGTCCTGTACGTCTATAGACCGGGGTCCTGTACGTGTATATAGCGGGGTCCTGTACGTGTATATACAGGGGTCCTGTATGTCTATATAGCGGGGTCCTGTACGTGTATATACCGGGGTCCTGTACGTCTATATACCGGGGTCCTGTACGTGTATATACCGGGGTCCTGTACGTCTTTATAGCGGGGTCCTGTACGTGTATATACCGGGGTCCTGTACGTGTATATAGCGGGGTCCTGTACGTGTATATACCGGGGTCCTGTACGTCTATATAGCGGGGTCCTGTATGTGTATATACCAGGGTCCTGTGCGCCTATATACCGGGGTCCTGTACGTGTATATACCGGGGTCCTGTACGTGTATATAGCGGGGTCCTGTACGTCTATATACCGGGGTCCTGTACGTCTATATAGCGGGGTCCTGTACGTGTATATACCGGGGTCCTGTACGTCTATATACCGGGGTCCTGTACGTCTATATACCGGGGTCCTGTACGTGTATATACCGGGGTCCTGTACGTGTATATACCGGGGTCCTGTACGTCTTTATAGCGGGGTCCTGTACGTGTATATACCGGGGTGCTGTACGTGTATATAGCGGGGTCCTGTACGTGTATATACCGGGGTCCTGTACGTCTATATAGCGGGGTCCTGTATGTGTATATACCGGGGTCCTGTGCGTCTATATACCGGGGTCCTGTACGTGTATATAGCGGGGTCCTGTACGTCTATATAGCGGGGTCCTGTACGTGTATATACCGGGGTCCTGTACGTCTATATAGCGGGGTCCTGTATGTGTATATAGCGGGGTCCTGTACGTCTATATAGCGGGGTCCTGTATGTGTATATACCGGGGTCCTGTACGTCTATATAGCGGGGTCCTGTATGTGTATATACCGGGGTCCTGTAATTCTATATAGCGGGGTCCTGTACGTGTATATACCGGGGTCCTGTACGTCTATATAGCGGGGTCCTGTATGTGTATATACCGGGGTCCTGTAAGTGAATATACCGGGGTCCTGTACGTCTATATAGCAGGGTCCTGTACGTGTATATACCGGGGTCCTGTACGTCTATATAGCGGGGTCCTGTATGTGTATATACCGGGGTCCTGTACGTCTATATACCGGGGTCCTGTACGTGTATATACCGGGGTCCTGTACGTCTTTATAGCGGGGTCCTGTACGTGTATATACCGGGGTCCTGTACGTGTATATAGCGGGGTCCTGTACGTGTATATACCGGGGTCCTGTACGTCTATATAGCGGGGTCCTGTATGTGTATATACCAGGGTCCTGTGCGTCTATATACCGGGGTCCTGTACGTGTATATACCGGGGTCCTGTACGTGTATATAGCGGGGTCCTGTACGTCTATATACCGGGGTCCTGTACGTCTATATAGCGGGGTCCTGTACGTGTATATACCGGGGTCCTGTACGTCTATATACCGGGGTCCTGTACGTCTATATACCGGGGTCCTGTACGTGTATATACCGGGGTCCTGTACGTGTATATACCGGGGTCCTGTACGTCTTTATAGCGGGGTCCTGTACGTGTATATACCGGGGTGCTGTACGTGTATATAGCGGGGTCCTGTACGTGTATATACCGGGGTCCTGTACGTCTATATAGCGGGGTCCTGTATGTGTATATACCGGGGTCCTGTGCGTCTATATACCGGGGTCCTGTACGTGTATATAGCGGGGTCCTGTACGTCTATATAGCGGGGTCCTGTACGTGTATATACCGGGGTCCTGTACGTCTATATAGCGGGGTCCTGTATGTGTATATAGCGGGGTCCTGTACGTCTATATAGCGGGGTCCTGTATGTGTATATACCGGGGTCCTGTACGTCTATATAGCGGGGTCCTGTATGTGTATATACCGGGGTCCTGTAATTCTATATAGCGGGGTCCTGTACGTGTATATACCGGGGTCCTGTACGTCTATATAGCGGGGTCCTGTATGTGTATATACCGGGGTCCTGTAAGTGAATATACCGGGGTCCTGTACGTCTATATAGCAGGGTCCTGTACGTGTATATACCGGGGTCCTGTACGTCTATATAGCGGGGTCCTGTACGTGTATATACCGGGGTCCTGTACGTCTTTATAGCGGGGTCCTGTACGTGTATATAGCGGGGTCCTGTACGTGTATATACCGGGGTCCTGTACGTGTATATACCGGGGTCCTGTACGTCTATATAGCGGGGTCCTGTACGTGTATATACCAGGGTCCTGTACGTCTATATAGCAGGGTCCTGTACGTGTATATACCGGGGTCCTGTACGTCTATATAGCAGGGTCCTCTACGTGTATATACCGGGGTCCTGTACGTCCATATAGCGGGGTCCTGTATGTGTATGTACCGGGGTCCTGTACGTGTATATACCGGGGTCCTCTACGTCTATGTACCGGGGTCCTGTACATGTATATACCGGGGTCCTGTACGTCTATGTACCGGGGTCCTGTATGTGTATATAGCGGGGTCCTGTACGTCTATATAGCAGGGTCCTGTACGTCTATATAGCAGGGTCCTGTACGTGTATATACCGTGGTCCTGTACATCTATATAGCAGGGTCCTGTACGTGTATATACCGGGGTCCTGTACGTCTATATAGCAGGGTCCTGTACGTCCATATAGCGGGGTCCTGTATGTGTATATACTGGGGTCCTGTACGTCTATATAGCAGGGTCCTGTACATGTATATAGCGGGGTCCTGTATGTGTATATAGCGGGGTCCTGTACGTGTATATAGCGGGGTCCTGTACGTGTATATACCCGGGTCCTGTACGTCTATGTACCGGGGACCTGTATGTGTATATAGCGGGGTCCTGTACGTGTATATACCCGGGTCCTGTACGTCTATGTACCGGGGACCTGTATGTGTATATAGCGGGGTCCTGTACGTGTATATACCGGGGTCCTGTACGTCTATGTACCGAGGTCCTGTATGTGTATATAGCGGGGTCCTGTACGTGTATATACCGGGGTCCTGTACGTGTATATAGCAGGGTCCTGTATGTGTATATAGCGGGGTCCTGTACGTGTATATACCGGGGTCCTGTACGTCTATATAGCAGGGTCCTGTACGTGTATATACCGGGGTCCTGTACGTCTATATAGCGGGGTCCTGTGTGTGTATATTGCGGGGTCCTGTACATGTATATAGCGGGGTCCTGTACATGTATATACCGGGGTCCTGTACGTCTATATAGCAGGGTCCTGTACGTGTATATAGCGGGGTCCTGTACGTGTATATACCGGGGTCCTGTTCGGCTATATACCGGGGTGCTGTACGTCTATATAGCAGGCTACTGTACGTGTATTTACCGGGGTCCTGTATGTGTATATAGCATGATCCTGTACGTGTATTTACCGGGGTCCTGTATGTGTATATAGCATGATCCTGTACGTGTATATACCGGGGTCCTGTAATTCTATATAGCAGGGTCCTGTACGTCTATATAGCAGGGTCCTGTACGTGTATATACCGGGGTCCTGTACGTGTATATAGCGGGGTCCTGTACGTGTATATACCGGGGTCCTGTACGTCTATATAGCAGGGTCCTGTACGTGTATATAGCGGGGTCCTGTACGTGTATATACCGGGGTCCTGTACGTCTATATAGCGGGGTCCTGTACGTCTATATACCGGGGTCCTGTACGTGTATATTGCGGGGTCCTGTACGTGTATATAGCGGGGTCCTGTACGTGTATATACCGGGGTCCTGTACGTTTATATACCGGGGTCCTGTACGTCTATATAGCAGGGTACTGTACGTGTATTTACCGGGGTCCTGTACGTCTATATAGCAGGGTCCTGTACGTGTATATACCGGGGTCCTGTACGTCCATATAGCGGGGTCCTGTACGTGTATATAGCGGGGTCCTGTACGTCTATATACCGGGGTCCTGTACGTCTATATAGCGGGGTCCTGTACGTCTATATAGCGGGGTCCTGTACGTGTATATACCGGGGTCCTGTACGTCTATATAGCGGGGTCCTGTACGTGTATATAGCGGGGTCCTGTACGTGTATATAGCGGGGTCCTGTACGTGTATATAGCGGGGTCCTGTACGTCTATATACCGGGGTCCTGTACGTCTATATAGCGGGGTCCTGTACGTGTATATACCGGGGTCCTGTACGTCTATATAGCGGGGTCCTGTACTTGTATATACCGGGGTCCTGTATTTCTATATGGCGGGGTCCTGTACGTGTATATAGCGGGGTCCTGTACGTGTATATAGCGGGGTCCTGTACGTGTATATACCAGGGTCCTGTACGTCTATATAGCAGGGTCCTGTACGTGTATATACCGGGGTCCTGTACATGTATATACCGGGGTCCTGTACGTCTATATAGCGGGGTCCTGTACGTCTATATAGCGGGGTCCTGTACGTGTATATACCGGGGTCCTGTACGTCTATATAGCGGGGTCCTGTATTTCTATATAGCGGGGTCCTGTATTTCTATATAGCGGGGTCCTGTACGTGTATATAGCGGGGTCCTGTACGTGTATATAGCGGGGTCCTGTACGTGTATATACCAGGGTCCTGTACGTCTATATAGCAGGGTCCTGTACGTGTATATACCGGGGTCCTGTACATCTATATAGCGGGGTCCTGTACGTGTATTTACCGGGGTCCTGTACGTCTATATAGCAGGGTCCTGTATGTGTATATAGCGGGGTCCTGTACGTCTATATAGCGGGGTCCTGTACGTGTATATACCGGGGTCCTGTACGTCTATATAGCGGGGTCCTGTACGTGTATATACCGGGGTCCTGTATGTCTGTGTACCGGGGTCCTGTACGTCTATATAGCAGGGTCCTGTACGTGTATATAGCGGGGTCCTGTACATGTATATACCGGGGTCCTGTACGTGTATATACCGGGGTCCTCTACGTCTATGTAGCGGGGTCCTGTACATGTATATACCGGGGTCCTGTACGTCTATGTACCGGGGTCCTGTACGTGTATATACCGGGGTCCTGTATGTCTATATAGCAGGATCCTGTACGTGTATATACCAGGGTCCTGTACGTCTATGTACCGGGGTCCTGTACGTGTATATAGCGGGGTCCTGTACGTCTATATAGCGGGGTCCTGTACGTGTATATACCGGGGTCCTGTACGTGTATATACCGGGGTCCTGTACGTCTATATAGCGGGGTCCTGTACGTGTATATACCGGGGTCCTGTATTTCTATATAGCGGGGTCCTGTACGTGTATATAGCGGGGTCCTGTACGTGTATATAGCGGGGTCCTGTACGTGTATATACCAGGGTCCTGTACGTCTATATAGCAGGGTCCTCTACGTGTATATACCGGGGTCCTGTACGTCTATATAGCAGGGTCCTGTATGTGTATATAGCGGGGTCCTGTACGTCTTTGTACAAGGGTCCTGTACGTCTATATAGCGGGGTCCTGTACGTGTGTATACCGGGGTCCTGTACGTGTATATACCGGGGTCCTGTACGTCTGTGTACCGGGGTCCTGTACATCTATATAGCAGGGTCCTGTACATGTATATACCGGGGTCCTGTACGTGTATATACCGGGGTCCTCTACGTCTATGTAGCGGGGTCCTGTACATGTATATACCGGGGTCCTGTACGTCTATGTACCGGGGTCCTGTACGTGTATATACCGGGGTCCTGTACGTCTATATAGCAGGGTCCTGTACGTGTATATACCGGGGTCCTGTACGTCCATATAGCGGGGTCCTGTATGTGTATGTACCGGGGTCCTGTACATGTATATACCGGGGTCCTGTACGTCTATGTACCGGGGTGCTGTATGTGTATATAGCGGGGTCCTGTACGTGTATATACCGGGGTCCTGTACGTCTATATAGCAGGGTCCTGTACGTCTATATAGCAGGGTCCTGTACATGTATATACCGTGGTCCTGAACGTCTATATAGCAGGGTCCTGTACGTCTATATAGCGGGGTCCTGTACGTCTATGTACCGGGGTCCTGTACGTCTATATAGCAGGGTCCTGTACGTGTATATACCGTGGTCCTGTACGTCCATATAGCGGGGTCCTGTATGTGTATATACTGGGGTCCTGTACGTCTATATAGCAGGGTCCTGTACATGTATATACCGGGGTCCTGTACGTCTATATAGCGGGGTCCTGTATGTGTATATAGCGGGGTCCTGTACGTGTATATAGCGGGGTCCTGTACGTGTATATACCGGGGTCCTGTACGTCTATATAGCAGGGTCCTGTATGTGTATATAGCGGGGTCCTGTACGTCTGTGTACCGGGGTCCTGTACGTCTATGTACCGGGGTCCTGTACGTCTATGTACCGGGGTCCTGTACGTCTATATAGCGGGGTCCTGTACCTGTATATACCAGGGTCCTGTACGTCTATGTACCGGGGTCCTGTATGTGTATATAGCGGGGTCCTGTACGTGTATATACTGGGGTCCTGTATGTCTATATAGCAGGGTCCTGTACGTGTATATACCGGGGTCCTGTACGTCTATATAGCAGGGTCCTGTACGTGTATATACTGGGGTCCTGTACGTCTATATAGCAGGGTCCTGTACGTGTATATACTGGGGTCCTGTACGTCTATGTACCGGGGTCCTGTACGTGTATATACCGGGGTGCTGTACGTCTATATAGCAGGGTCCTGTACGTGTATATACCGGGGTCCTGTACGTCTATATAGCGGGGTCCTGTACGTGTATATACCGGGGTCCTGTAATTCTATATAGCGGGGTCCTGTACGTGTATATACCGGGGTCCTGTACGTCTATATAGCGGGGTCCTGTACGTCTATATAGCAGGGTCCTGTACGTGTATATACTGGGGTCCTGTACGTCTATATAGCGGGGTCCTGTACGTGTATATAGCGGCGTCCTGTACTTGTATATAGCGGGGTCCTGTACGTGTATATACCGGGGTCCTGTACGTCTATATAGCAGGGTCCTGTATGTGTATATAGCAGGGTCCTGTATCTGTATATAGCGGGGTCCTGTACGTTTATTTACCGGGGTCCTGTACATCTATATACCGGGGTCCTGTACGTGTATATACCGGGGTCCTGTACGTGTATATACCGGGATCCTGTACGTCTATATAGCAGGGTCCTGTACATGTATATACTGGGGTCCTGTACGTCTATGTACCGGGGTCCTGTACGTGTATATACCGGGGTCCTGTACGTCTATATAGCAGGGTCCTGTACATGTATATACCGGGGTCCTGTACTTCTATATAGCGGGGTCCTGTATGTGTATATAGTGGGGTCCTGTACGTGTATATAGCGGGGTCCTGTATGTGTATATACCGGGGTCCTGTACGTGTATATACCGGGGTCCTGTAATTCTATATAGCGGGGTCCTGTACGTGTATATACCGTGGTCCTGTAATTCTATATAGCGGGGTCCTGTACATGTATATACCGGGGTCCTGTACGTCTATATAGCGGGGTCCTGTACGTGTATATACTGGGGTCCTGTACGTCTATATAGCCGGGTCCTGTACGTGTATATAGCGGGGTCCTGTACTTCTATATAGCGGGGTCCTGTACGTGTATATACTGGGGTCCTGTACGTCTATATACCGGGGTCCTGTACGTCTATATAGCGGGGTCCTGTACGTGTATATACTGGGGTCCTGTACGTCTATATAGCGGGGTCCTGTACGTGTATATAGCGGGGTCCTGTACTTCTATATAGCGGGGTCCTGTACGTGTATATACTGGGGTCCTGTACTTCTATATAGCGGGGTCCTGTACGTGTATATACTGGGGTCCTGTACGTCTATATAGCAGGGTCCTGTACGTGTATATACTGGGGTCCTGTACGTGTATATACCGGGGTCCTGTACGTGTATATACCGGGATCCTGTACGTCTATATAGCAGGGTCCTGTACGTGTATATACTGGGGTCCTGTACGTCTATGTACCGGGGTCCTGTACGTGTATATACCGGGGTCCTGTACGTCTATATAGCAGGGTCCTGTACATGTATATACCGGGGTCCTGTACTTCTATATAGCGGGTTCCTGTATGTGTATATAGTGGGGTCCTGTACGTGTATATAGCGGGGTCCTGTATGTGTATATACCGGGGTCCTGTACGTGTATATACCGGGGTCCTGTAATTCTATATAGCGGGGTCCTGCACGTGTATATACCGTGGTCCTGTAATTCTATATAGCGGGGTCCTGTACATGTATATACCGGGGTCCTGTACGTCTATATAGCGGGGTCCTGTACGTGTATATACTGGGGTCCTGTACGTCTATATAGCGGGGTCCTGTACGTGTATATACCGGGGTCCTGTACGTCTATATAGCCGGGTCCTGTTCGTGTATATACCGGGGTCCTGTACGTCTATATAGCAGGGTCCTTTATGTGTATATAGCGGGGTCCTGTATGTGTATATAGCGGGGTCCTGTACGTCTATATACCGGGGTCCTGTACGTCTATATAGCGGGGTCCTGTATGTGTATATAGCGGGGTCCTGTACGTCTATATACCTGGGTCCTGTACGTCTATATACCGGGGTCTTGTATGTGTATATAGCGGGGTCCTGTACGTTTATGTACCGGGGTCCTTTACATCTATATACCGGGGTCCTGTATGTGTGTATAGCGGGGTCCTGTACGTCTATATACCGGGGTCCTGTACGTCTATATACCGGGGTCCTGTATGTGTATATAGCGGGGTCCTGTACGTTTATGTACCGGGGTCCTTTACATCTATATACCGGGGTCTTGTATGTGTGTATAGCAGGGTCCTGTATGTCTATATAGCAGGGTACTGTACGTGTATATACCGGGGTCCTGTACGTCTATATAGCAGGGTCCTGTATGTGTATATAGCGGGGTCCTGTATGTGTATATAGCGGGGTCCTGTACGTCTATGTACCGGGGTCCTGTACGTCTATATAGCAGGGTCCTGTATGTGTATATAGCGGGGTCCTGTATGTGCATATAGTGGGGTCCTGTACGTCTATATACCGGGGTCCTGTACGTCTATATAGCGGGGTCCTGTATGTGTATATAGCGGGGTCCTGTACGTCTATATACCTGGGTCCTGTACGTCTATATACCGGGGTCCTGTATGTGTATATAGCGGGGTCCTGTACGTTTATGTACCGGGGTCCTTTACATCTATATACCGGGGTCCTGTATGTGTGTATAGCGGGGTCCTGTACGTCTATATACCGGGGTCCTGTACGTCTATATACCGGGGTCCTGTATGTGTATATAGCGGGGTCCTGTACGTTTATGTACCGGGGTCCTTTACATCTATATACCGGGGTCCTGTATGTGTGTATAGCAGGGTCCTGTATGTCTATATAGCAGGGTCCTGTATGTGTATATACCGGGGTCCTGTATGTGTATATAGCAGGGTCCTGTACGTGTATATACCGGAGTCCTGTACGTGTATATACTGGGGTCCTGTACGTCTATATAGCAGGGTCCTGTACTTGTATATACCGGGGTCCTGTACGTCTATATAGCAGGGTCCTGTATGTGTATATAGCGGGGTCCTGTACGTCTATGTACCGGGGTCCTGTACGTGTATATAGCGGGGTCCTGTACGTGTATATAGCAGGGTCCTGTACGTCTATATACCGGGGTCCTGTACGTGTATATAGCAGGGTCCTGTATGTGTATATAGCGGGGTCCTGTACGTCTATGTACCGGGGTCCTGTACGTGTATATAGCAGTGTCCTGTACGTGTATATAGCGGGGTCCTGTACTTCTATATACCGGGGTCCTGTACGTGTATATAGCAGGGTCCTGTATGTGTATATAGCGGGGTCCTGTACGTCTATATACCGGGGTCCTGTACGTGTATATAGCAGGGTCCTGTATGTGTATATAGCGGGGTCCTGTACGTCTATGTACCGGGGTCCTGTACGTGTATATAGCAGGGTCCTGTATGTGTATATAGCGGGGTCCTGTACGTCTATATACCGGGGTCCTGTACGTGTATATAGCAGGGTCCTGTATGTGTATATAGCGGGGTCCTGTACGTCTATGTACCGGGGTCCTGTACGTCTATATAGCAGGGTCCTGTATGTGTATATAGCGGGGTCCTGTACGTCTATATACCGGGGTCCTGTACGTGTATATAGCAGGGTCCTGTATGTGTATACAGCGGGGTCCTGTACGTCTATGTACCGGGGTCCTGTACGTGTATATAGCAGGGTCCTGTATGTGTATATAGCGGGGTCCTGTACGTCTATATAGCAGGGTCCTGTATGTGTATATAGCGGGGTCCTGTATGTGTATATAGCGGGGTCCTGTACGTCTATGTACCGGGGTCCTGTACGTCTATATAGCAGGGTCCTGTATGTGTATATAGCAGGGTCCTGTACGTGTATATACCGGAGTCCTGTACGTGTATATACTGGGGTCCTGTACGTCTATATAGCAGGGTCCTGTACTTGTATATACCGGGGTCCTGTACCTCTATATAGCAGGGTCCTGTATGTGTATATAGCGGGGTCCTGTACGTCTATATACCGGGGTCCTGTACGTGTATATAGCAGGGTCCTGTATGTGTATATAGCGGGGTCCTGTACGTCTATGTACCGGGGTCCTGTACGTGTATATAGCAGGGTCCTGTACGTGTATATAGCGGGGTACTGTACTTCTATATACCGGGGTCCTGTACGTGTATATAGCAGGGTCCTGTATGTGTATATAGCGGGGTCCTGTACGTCTATATACCGGGGTCCTGTACGTGTATATAGCAGGGTCCTGTATGTGTATATAGCGGGGTCCTGTACGTCTATGTACCGGGGTCCTGTACGTGTATATATCAGGGTCCTGTATGTGTATATAGCGGGGTCCTGTACGTCTATGTACCGGGGTCCTGTACGTGTATATAGCAGGGTCCTGTATGTGTATATAGCGGGGTCCTGTACGTCTATGTACCGGGGTCCTGTACGTGTATATAGCAGGGTCCTGTATGTGTATATAGCGGGGTCCTGTACGTCTATATACCGGGGTCCTGTACGTGTATATAGCAGGGTCCTGTACGTGTATATAGCGGGGTCCTGTACGTGTATATAGCGGGGTCCTGTACGTCTATGTACCGGGGTCCTGTACGTGTATATAGCAGGGTCCTGTATGTGTATATAGCGGGGTCCTGTATGTGTATATAGCGGGGTCCTGTACGTCTATGTACCGGGGTCCTGTACGTGTATATAGCAGGGTCCTGTACGTGTATATACCGGGGTCCTGTACGTGTATATAGCAGGGTCCTGTATGTGTATATAGCGGGGTCCTGTATGTGTATATAACGGGGTCCTGTACGTCTATGTACCGGGGTCCTGTACGTGTATATAGCAGGGTCCTGTACGTGTATATACCGGGGTCCTGTACGTCTATATAGCAGGGTCCTGTATGTGTATATAGCGGGGTCCTGTACGTTTATGTACCGGGGTCCTTTACATCTATATACCGGGGTCCTGTACATGTAAATACTGGGGTCCTGTACGTCTATATAGCAGGGTACTGTACGTGTATATGCCGGGGTCCTGTACGTCTATATAGCAGGGTCCTGTACGTGTATATACCGGGGTCCTGTACGTCTATATAGCAGGGTACTGTACGTGTATATACCGGGGTCCTGTACGTCTATATAGCAAGGTCCTGTATGTGTATATAGCGGGTGTAGCGCCGGCGTCCCTGCCCTCTGCTAGGCAGGGACGCTGTTCCCCTCACCTCCCTGCTCCGTGCCCGGCGTCCTCCTCCCGCTCTGCTGGCAGCGCGCGCTCCTTCCCGGCCACTGTGCTTAGGGCGCGCGCGCTCTCCCTCCCTCTTAAAGGGGCCGCGCGCGCCGTCCTAAGGAGTCCCCAGCCAATAGCCGGAGGACTTCATCATATATAAGGCACCTCCTCCAAAATGGAGGTGCCCGAGCAATGTTGTTGCACTGTTTACTACTCTGCTTCAGCCCTCAGGTCCCGTTGCCAGTTACCTGCCAGTTACCTGCCTGATTATCTGCTACCTGCCTGCTAGTCTGAGGTCCGACGGTCTGCCTTACTACTCCTGTCAGTCTGTCTATGGACCAGCTTGCCCGCTCACCTGGGAGCACACACCTGCTACCTGCCTGCTAGTCTACCTGGAGGCTCTGCCGCCACGTGCTGTGACCACCCGCCTGTCCAGTGACTCCTGCTCGCTCACCTGGGAGCGCTCATCTGCTGCCTGTCTGCTAGCCTACCTGGAGGCTCTGCCGTCACGTGCTGTGACCACCCGCCTGTCCAGAGACTTCTGCCCGCTCACCTGGGAGCGCTCATCTGCCGCCTGTCTGTTGGTCTTCCTGGAGGCTCCGCCGTCACATGCTGTGACCACCCGTTCATCCAGAGACTCTCGCCTGCTCACCTGGGAGCTCACGTCTATCATCAGCCGCCACAGGTCGTACCAACCCTTTACCTAGAGACTGCCCCGGTCACTTGCCGTGACCATCTGCCCGTTCATCCAGAGACTGCCCCGGTCACTTGCCGTGACCATCTGCCCGTTCATTCAGAGACTGTCCCGGTCACCTGCTGTGACCTCCTGCCCGTCTTCCCTGGTCGCCACCCGCTCCCTTACAAGGACTGCCCCCTTGTATAGTAGCTCAGAGGTTCCGCCTCCCAGACCCGTTACAGTTTGCTCGGGCCATGGAACCCGGTGGCACCCAAGCTCCCTCGCTCTCGGACCTGTGTCATGAACTGTCCCGTCAAAGGTCCCAACAGGAGTCCATCCTGGGTCACCTGCGGAATGTCAATACTCGCCTGGACACTCTGACTGCTCCACCAGCAACCTCCGCCAGTGCCATGTCTCGCAATCCGGCAGCTCCGCTGCCCACTAATACCATGGTATCCTACCCCGGACCCCGGCTTTCTGCACCTCCTCGCTTCGGAGGCGACTCCGCCCAGGCTCGGGGCTTCATAAATCAGTGCACCCTGCACTTTGAACTATTGTCCCACCAGTTTAACTCCGACCGGGCCAAAATTGCATTCGTCATGTCCCATCTCACCGGGGAGGCCCTGGCCTGGCTAAATCCTCTATGGGAGAGAGGAGACCCCCTGGTGTCCAACTTGCCTGCTTTTCTCACGGCTTCCCGGAAAGTCTTCGACGAACCCGGACGGAAGACCTCATCCGCATCATCTCTGCTACGCCTCCGTCAGGGAAGTCTCACCGTGGGCCAATATGCCATACGGTTCCGTACCCTTGCCTCGGAGCTGGCCTGGGATAACGACGCTCTGGTATCCGTCTTCTGGGAGGGTCTGTCCGGCCGTATTAAAGATGAACTTGCCGGTCGGGACATTCCTACCACTCTCGATGACCTAATAACTCTTGCCACCCGGATTGACCTACGGTTCCAGGAGCGTGCCAAAGAGGTCACCCGTGAGAGGAGGTTACCATGTCTAGCTCCTACTTTTCAGAAACCCGTCACTCCCTCCGTCTCTACCCAGGTACACTCTCCTGAGTCTATGCAGGTCGACCAGACCAAGATGGTCAAAACCCGTCAGGACTTACGCCGTGCCGAGGGGAGCTGCTTCTACTGTGGCAGTAAGGAGCACCGGATCCGTGCCTGCCCGGAGAGGTCGGGAAACGCCTGTGTCTAGGTTCGCTCAGAGAGGTCAACCTAGACAAGAAGAAATCCTCTCCATCTCTGCTGCTGTCAGTCTCAATCGTCTACGGGGAGAACCGTTATTTCGAACTAGCCCAACTTGACTCTGGAGCAGCCGGGAATCTTATTTCACAGTCCCTGGTAGAGAAATACCGCATCCCCACCAAACCTCTGGCTGTACCCTTGTCTGTTGCTGCCGTGGATGGGGGCCTCTTACCACGCCCCATCCAACTCATCACCGAATCCATTACTCTGCAGGTGGGAATGCTGCATTCTGAGAGTATCTCCTTTCATGTTCTGCCTGGACTCTCTCACGCCCTCTTGCTAGGCCTACCTTGGCTCCAGAGACATGCACCCGTGCTTGACTGGCAGACCGGAGAAGTCCTTCGCTGGGGACAGGACTGCCATAAGACCTGTCTGGTTCCCGTCCATCCCGTCCGTCCTTCTCCTACACCAGCTAATCTACCTGGACTTCCGATTCCTTATTAGTCTTATGCTGATGTCTTTAATAAAAAGGAAGCAGAGACACTACCCCCTCATAGACCATACGACTGCCCTATCGATCTGTTACCTGGTACTACTCCTCCCCGTGGGCGTATTTATCCTTTATCCGCTGCTGAGACCCGGTCGATGTCCGAATATATTGAGGAGAATCTGGCCAGGGGATTCATCTGGAAATCTACCTCCCCGGCGGGAGCAGGCTTCTTTTTCGTCAAAAAGAAGGACGGCTCTCTCCGTCCCTGTATAGACTATAGAGGCCTTAACCAGATCACGGTGAAGAATAAGTACCCCCTTCCGCTCATTCCGGAGTTATTTGATCGTCTGAGGGGGGCTAGAATCTTCACCAAACTGGACCTCCGTGGGGCGTACAACCTGGTTCTTATCCGTCAGGGGGATGAATGGAAGACGGCATTCAACACCCGGGACGGCCACTATGAATATCTGGTAATGCCCTTTGGTCTCTGTAACGCTCCTACCGTCTTTCAGGAGTTGGTCAATGACATCTTCCGGGACCTTCTCTACTCCTGCGTAGTGGTGTACCTGGACGACATCTTGGTCTTCTCTCCGGATCTCCAGACTCACCGGAGGGACGTTCGTCAGGTCCTGCTCAGGCTCAGGCAGAATCACCTCTTCGCTAAATACGAGAAGTGCCTCTTTGAGCAGACCTCGCTTCCGTTTTTGGGCTACATTATTTCTCAGACCGGTCTACGAATGGATCCAGAGAAACTGTCTGCCATCGAGAAATGGCCTCGACCGGAGGGGTTGAAGGCCATTCAGCGATTCCTGGGCTTCGCCAACTACTACCGCCTCTTCATACCACACTTTTCTTCCCGGACTGCCCCAATTTCCGCGCTCACCCGTAAGGGTACTAATCCCAAAGAGTGGCCGCCCGAAGCAGAGGAGGCCTTTCTTTCCGTAAAACAGGCCTTCTCTTCCGCCCCGGTGCTGCATCGCCCGGACGGCAACAAGCAGTTCTTCCTGGAAGTTGACGCCTCCTCCTCTGGAGCCGGAGCGGTACTTACTCAAAAATCATCTTCCGGGAGAATGGTAACTTGTGGCTTCTTCTCCAAACTCTTCTCCTCTTCTGAGCGCAACTATTCCATAGGAGACCGAGAGTTATTGGCCATCAAACTGGCATTGGAGGAGTGGCGTTACCTACTCGAGGGGGCTCTTCACCCGGTAATAATTTACACTGACCACAAGAACTTGGCTTACCTCCAGCATGCCCAGAGACTTAACCCGCGCCAAGCCCGGTGGTCCTTGTTTTTTGCTCGCTTTGATTTTGTTCTTCATTTTCGCCCGGCTGACAAAAACGTCAAAGCAGATGCCTTGTCCCGATCCTTTTTGGTGTCCGATCTCGAGGAAGAACCTAAACATATCATCGATCCCGCCAGAGTAATGCAGGTGGCTCCCGTGAGCCTAAATCGTCTCCCTCCCGGTAAGACGTTCGTATCAGTACCTGATCGGGAGAAGATCCTACACTGGGGTCACTCGTCTAAACTAGCTGGCCACGCCGGTCAGAAAAAGACCCTCCAGCTTATTGCCCGGCACTACTGGTGGCCTACCCTGCACATGGACGTAATAGACTTTGTTTCTGCCTGTGTGTCCTGCGCCCGCAACAAAGTCCCGAGACACCTGCCAGCTGGTCGCCTTCTTCCGCTTCCTGTGCCTGCTGCCCCCTGGCAGCATATTGCTATGGACTTCATAACTGATCTCCCCGTCTCTGCCGGTTGTACGGTCATTTGGGTGGTCGCTGACCGCTTTTCCAAGATGGCTCACTTTATTCCCCTGCCTGGCCTCCCGTCTGCACCCGAGCTAGCTAAAGACTTTATCCGCCACATCTTCCGTCTTCATGGCCTGCCCCTCCACATCGTGTCGGATCGTGGGGTACAGTTCACTTCCCGTTTCTGGAGAGCCACTTGTAAACTGCTAGACGTCACCCTGGACTTCTCTTCCGCTTACCACCCACAGTCCAATGGTCAAGTGGAGCGGATCAATCAGAACCTGACCAGTTACCTCCGGCACTTCGTTAATGCCCATCATTCTGACTGGGTGGATCTCCTACCATGGGCCGAGTTCTCCTATAACAATCACGAGAGCGAATCCTCCTCCAAATCCCCGTTTTTTGTAGTCTTCGGTCAGCATCCTCGGATTCCTTTTCCTGTCTCCACCTCTGTGGACAACCCGGCTGCGGAATCTCTCGTTAGCAAATTTTCCTCCATTTGGGAGAGTACCCGATCCGCACTCCTTCAGTCGTCCGAACGGATGAAAAGACACGCTGACAAAAAACGCCTGGATCCTCCACAATTTCGTCCTGGAGATAAAGTCTGGCTCTCGTCTAAATATGTCCGACTCAAGATACCTTCTTACAAGTTAGGGCCTCGGTTCATCGGTCCTCTGGAGGTCATCAGTCAGATCAACCCGGTGGCCTATAAATTGAAACTCCCGGCCAACTTACGGATCCCTAACTCCTTCCATGTATCTCTCCTCAAACCCGTGGTACTTAACTCTTTTTCCAAGTCTACAGGTACGCCTCCTGCTCCTGTTTCTGCTGAGGACGAGTTTGAGGTAGAGAACATTCTTGCCACCAAAAGGGTAAGAGGAAAGACCTTTTTTCTAGTAGATTGGAGGGGGTTTGGTCCTGAGGAGAGAACGTGGGAGCCCCGGGAGAACATCCATGCCCCTCTTATCCTAGCTAAATTTCTGTCTGGCCTAAAAAAGGGGGGGCCTAAAGGGGGGGGTACTGTAGCGCCGGCGTCCCTGCCCTCTGCTAGGCAGGGACGCTGTTCCCCTCACCTCCCTGCTCCGTGCCCGGCGTCCTCCTCCCGCTCTGCTGGCAGCGCGCGCTCCTTCCCGGCCACTGTGCTTAGGGCGCGCGCGCGCGCTCTCCCTCCCTCTTAAAGGGGCCGCGCGCGCCGTCCTAAGGAGTCCCCGGCCAATGGCCGGAGGACTTCACCATATTTAAGGCACCTCCTCCAAAATGGAGGTGCCCGAGCAATGTTGTTGCACTGTTTACTACTCTGCTTCAGCCCTCAGGTCCCGTTGCCAGTTACCTGCCAGATTCCTGCCTGATTATCTGCTACCTGCCTGCTAGTCTGAGGTCCGACGGTCTGCCTTCCAACTCCTGTCAGTCTGTCTATGGACCAGCTTGCCCGCTCACCTGGGAGCACACACCTGCTACCTGCCTGCTAGTCTACCTGGAGGCTCCGCCGTCACGTGCTGTGACCACCTGCCTGTCCAGTGACTCCTGCCCGCTCACCTGGGAGCGCTCATCTGCTGCCTGTCTGCTAGCCTACCTGGAGGCTCTGCCGTCACGTGCTGTGACCACCCGCCTGTCCAGAGACTTCTGCCCGCTCACCTGGGAGCGCTCATCTGCTGCCTGTCCGCTGGTCTTCCTGGAGGCTCCGCCGTCACGTGCTGTGACCACCCGTTCATCCAGAGACTCTCGCCTGCTCACCTGGGAGCTCACGTCTATCATCAGCCTCCACAGGTCGTACCAACCCTTTTCCTAGAGACTGCCCCGGTCACTTGCCGTGACCATCTGCCCGTTCATCCAGAGACTGCCCCGGTCACTTGCCGTGACCATCTGCCCGTTCATTCAGAGACTGTCCCGGTCACCTGCTGTGACCTCCTGCCCGTCTTCCCTGGTCGCCACCCGCTCCCTTACAAGGACTGCCCCCTTGTATAGTATCTCAGAGGTTCCGCCTCCCAGACCCGTTACAGCGGGGTCCTGCATGTGTATATAGCGGGGTCCTGTACGTCTATGTACCGGGGTCCTGTACGTCTATATAGCAGGGTCCTGTATGTGTATATAGCGGGGTCCTGTACGTGTATATAGCGGGGTCCTGTACGTGTATATACCGGGGTCCTGTACGTGTATATAGCAGGGTCCTGTATGTGTATATAGCGGGGTCAAGTATGTGTATATAGCGGGGTCCTGTACGTCTATGTACCGGGTTCCTGTACATCTATATACCGGGGTCCTGTACGTGTATATAGCGGGGTCCTGTACGTCTATATACCGGGGTCCTGTACGTGTATATAGCGGGGTTCTGTACGTCTATGTACCTGGGTCCTGTATGTCTATGTATCTGGGTCCTGTACGTGTATATACCGGGGTCCTGTACGTCTATATACCGGGGTCCTGTACGTCTATATACCGGGGTCCTGTACGTGTATAAACCGGGGTCCTGTACGTTTATATACCGGGGTCCTTTACGTCTATATGCCGGGGTCCTGTACGTTTATATACCGGGGTCCTGTACGTCTGTGTACCGGGGTCCTGTACGTTTATATACCGGGGTCCTGTACGTCTATGTATCTGGGTCCTGTACGTCTATATAGCAGGGTCCTGTACGTGTATATACCGGGGTCCTGTATGTTTATATACCGGGGTCCTGTACGTCTATGTATCTGGGTCCTGTATGTGTATATAGCAGGGTCCTGTACATGTATATACCGGGGTCCTGTACGTCTATGTACCTGGGTCCTGTACGTGTATATAGCGGGGTCCTGTACGTGTATATACCGGGGTCCTGTACGTCTATATACCGGGGTCCTGTATGTGTATATAGCGGGGTCCTGTACGTCTATGTATCTGGGTCCTGTATGTGTATATAGCGGGGTCCTGTATGTGTATATACCGGGGTCCTGTACGTCTATGTACCTGGGTCCTGTACGTGTATATAGCAGGGTCCTGTACGTGTATATACCGGGGTCCTGTACGTCTATGTACCTGGGTCCTGTACGTCTATCTACCGGGGTCCTGTACTTCTATGTATCTGGGTCCTGTACGTCTATATAGCGGGGTCCTGTACGTCTATATAGCAGGGTCCTGTACGTCTATATAGCAGGGTCCTGTACGTCTATATACCGGGGTCCTGTACGTCTATATACCGGGGTCCTGTACGTCTATATAGCGGGGTCCTGTACGTCTATATAGCGGGGTCCTGTATGTGTATATACCGGGGTCCTGTACGTCTATGTACCTGGGTCCTGTACGTCTATGTACCTGGGTCCTGTACGTGTATATAGCGGGTTCCTGTATGTGTATATAGCGGGGTTCTGTACGTCTATGTATCTGGGTCCTGTACGTGTATATACCGGGGTCCTGTATGTGTATATAGCGGGGTTCTGTACGTCTATGTATCTGGGTCCTGTACGTGTATATGCCGGGGTCCTGTATGTGTATATACCGGGGTCCTGTACGTCTATATAGCGGGGTCCTGTACGTCTATATAGCAGGGTCCTGTACGTCTATATACCGGGGTCCTGTACGTCTATGTACCTGGGTCCTGTACGTCTATGTACCTGGGTCCTGTACGTGTATATAGCGGGTTCCTGTATGTGTATA
Source organism: Phyllobates terribilis (assembly GCF_046119375.1). Lineage (NCBI taxonomy): Eukaryota > Metazoa > Chordata > Amphibia > Anura > Dendrobatidae > Phyllobates > Phyllobates terribilis. The sequence goes on along the minus strand of NW_027362769.1, from coordinate 193,827,918 downwards.
TAGCGGGGTTCTGTACGTCTATGTATCTGGGTCCTGTACGTGTATATACCGGGGTCCTGTATGTGTATATAGCGGGGTTCTGTACGTCTATGTATCTGGGTCCTGTACGTGTATATGCCGGGGTCCTGTATGTGTATATACCGGGGTCCTGTACGTCTATATAGCGGGGTCCTGTACGTCTATATAGCGGGGTCCTGTATGTGTATATACCGGGGTCCTGTACGTCTATGTATCGGGGTCCTGTACGTCTATATAGCGGGGTCCTGTATGTGTATATAGCGGGGTTCTGTACGTCTATGTATCTGGGTCCTGTACGTGTATATACCGGGGTCCTGTATGTGTATATACCGGGGTCCTGTACGTCTATGTACCGGGGTCCTGTACGTGTATATACCGGGGTCCTGTACGTCTATATAGCGGGGTCCTGTACGTGTATATACCGGGGTCCTGTACATGTATATACCGGGGTCCTGTACGTGTATATACCGGGGTCCTGTGCGTCTATATACCGGGGTCCTGTACGTCTATATACCGGGGTCCTGTACGTGTATATACCGGGGTCCTGTGCGTCTATATACCGGGGTCCTGTATGTGTATATAGCGGGGTCCTGTATGTGTATATAGCGGGGTCCTGTACGTCTATATAGCGGGGTCCTGTACGTCTATATAGCGGGGTCCTGTATGTCTATATACCGGGGTCCTGTACGTCTATATAGCGGGGTCCTGTACGTCTATATAGCAGGGTCCTGTACGTCTATATACCGGGGTACTGTACGTCTATATACCGGGGTCCTGTACGTCTATATACCGGGGTCCTGTGCGTCTATATACCGGGGTCCTGTACGTGTATATACCGGGGTCCTGTACGTCTATATACCGGGGTCCTGTACGTGTATATACCGGGGTCCTGTGCGTCTATATACCGGGGTCCTGTACGTGTATATACCAGGGTCCTGTGCGTCTATATACCGGGGTCCTGTACGTGTATATACCGGGGTCCTGTGCGTCTATATACCGGGGTCCTGTACGTGTATATACCGGGGTCCTGTGCGTCTATATACCGGGGTCCTGTACGTGTATATACCGGGGTCCTGTACGTCTATGTACCGGTGGTGAAAGCGATCAGCCCAGGACTGAACCTCCGTCGTATGCTAGAAATGAAGAGTCAATTGACCTTGCAACAGCTGAAGATGATTTTAAGAGGGCACTATAAAGAAGATAGTACTTCAGAATTGTTCCACCGACTCATTAACCTCTCAGAAAAATAATGAATCACCCCAAAGTTTCTTGTTCAGCGCTGACTGGGAGGAAGTAATAGGAGAACTGCGAGCCGAGTTGATTGAGGTGAAAAAGTTGATTCGTTCCAGGCCAGAACCGGTATCCCTCAGACCCAGGAGTGGGTCCAAAACAGAAGATACCCGGCTTGTGAAGCGTGCCGTTCATCAAATCAGAGTACGGTGTGTGTCCACTGTCTAAGATGTGGTGAGGAAGGACATTATGCCAATGGTCCCAGTCGTTTTGGTTAAAAGACAGGAGGTTGCCAGTGCGGGGTGACTGGTAACCGCGACACGGAGGAGGCCCCAGAAGCAAATCCAAATCTCACCAAACCCCAGAACAGCGCATGAGGTAAAACGGCTGCATCAGTACTATCCCCAAGTGTGTTCCCGTCTACAACAGCTGCAAGAGAGACGGGCATCAGTTACTTAATGCCCAGTGCGGAGGTCAAACGATGTACTCCTGGGAGGAGGATTCCTCAGTCAGTAAAGATAGTCTCATCAGCCTAATGGGTGAAAGGTGCTTTATACAGTGCCTGCTAGATGGACTCCTGGTAAAAGCACTGTGGAAAACAGGAGCCCAAGCGAGCCTTTTAAATGAAGAATGGTGAAGGCGCTACCTGCCACATTCCTGCCTTCGGTCACTAAAAGAACTCGTGGGACCAGTGGAACGCCACGGCAAAGCCGTCAACCAGACCGAAATCCCTTTCATAGGCTGGGTGGATGTGACTTTCTAACTCAGGGCCACGAAGAACAGCAACGCCATTGAGCTCTTGGTACCTTTTCTTGTGACCAGTGATCAGAACGTGGCAGAGGATCCTATCCTGGGTTATAATGTAATCAGTGAGGTCATCACGAAACACAAGTCAGGGACGCTGGTGGTGGATGCAATTGCCACATCACTTGCCATACCCAGCGCCGTGGCGGAAAATGTGATTCATAGAGTAAAGAAAGCACAGAATACAATGGACCTAAAAGAAGTCAAGGTAGGCTGGCGCCCAACCATCATCCTTGCAAACCAAATGGTGGGACTGAGGTGTAGAGTCCGGGTAGAACCGGGAAGAAAAGTCCAAAAAAGACTGTTCGTGCCAAAAGACGCCTCAGAATTTCCGGAAGGCCTAGTTCAAGGTGAGACTGTGCTTACGATTCTTACTGGTGGGTTTGCTCGAATGACAATACTGGTGATGAATACTACGAGACTCGAAATTAGACTGGATCCAAAGACTATGTTAGGTCACATCAAAACTGTTAAAACGGTATATCCAGCCAGTGTGAGCCACCATAAAAGCGAGAGAACAAGATCACCCCCGGTCTATTCAAGAACTACCAAAAGGGAAAATCCGTAGAGCACAACGGGAAGATCAGATAATTGGTAGAATGCTACTTTATGTGGACCAAAATCGGTTTCCAAGTAAACAGGAGAGAGATAATGAATCACCAGCAGTGTCTGTTTTAATTAAAGAATGGACGAAGCTCTACTTCAGTGAAGACGGTATCCTGTATCGTAAAGGAGGACAAAACCGGCAGTTAATACTACCCAGAGTATTCCGTAGGTTGGTCTTCAAAGAACTCCATGAAAACATGGGACACCTGGGAGTGGAAAGGACAACAAATTTGATCTGTGAACGTTTCTTCTGGCCATACATGCAAAGAGATATTGAGAGGTACTTGACCAGGGAGTGTGGGTGTCTGAAAGATAAACGTCCCAACACTTTACCCGGGCACCTATGGACAACATCAAAGCTACGTATCCATTTGAGATGGTCTCAATAGACTTCCTACATCTCGAGACGTGCATGGGTGGCTACGTATACATCTTGGTGGTGATGGACCATTTCACTTGATTTGCTCAAGCATATGCCACCACCAATAAATCGGGTCGAACAGCAGCAGAGAAGATCTTCAATGATTTTGCTTTGAGGTTTGGGTTCCCTACGAGGTTACACCACGACCAAGGAAGAGAATTTGAGAACCAGCTCTTTGCCAAGCTAGGAAGGTACTGTAGAATTCTGATATCCCACACAACGCCCTATCACCCAGAGAGTAATGGACAAGTGGAACGTTTTAACCGGACATTATTGTCGATGTTGCGCACTTTAACAGCTGATGAGAAGAATGACTGGAAGAGTTCTCTGTTAAAAGTGGTACATGCCTATAACTGTACAAAGACCGATGCAATCGGTTACTCACCCTTTTTCCTATTGCATGGGCGATTGCCAAGACTGCCAATCGACATCATGTTCGATACTCCGGTGTCAGAGACTTACAGAACGTTTCCGGAGTATGTTCGGAAATGGAAGGAATGGATGGCAGAGGCATACAACATAGCGCCCAATGTGGTTACGCAAGGACAGAGCAAGAGTAAGGAGTACTATGATCGAAAATGTTATGGGGCAAAATTGGCACCGGGAAGCCAGGTGCAAGTCAAGAACGTAGCGGTCCAGGAAAACTTTGTTCGTACTGGGAAAACAAGGTGTATGTGGTCGTAAGGAGGAAAGCTGATGACAGCCCAGTGTATGAAATCCGATTGGAAACAGGAGACAATAAAACCAGAATATTCCATCTGAATATACTACTACCCTGTGATTATCTGCCACCACAACAAGACTTCCCAGAAGTAGACTGACATCGTCCGAGATCGACTAAGAGACCACCACAGACTGAAGCTCCGAAGGTGGATAGTGACCTTGAAAGTTCCGATGAAGAAGAGTACACCATCGTATTTCACGGACCGGCAAGGAGAGGAATGTACCATCCTCAGGAGAGTGAACTAAGTCCTGAGGCTCCAGAGTTTGTACCAAGGAGTACAGATGAAGTCCAATTCAGATCTGATGATCAAACACCGGCCCCTGAAGAGACCGATCGACACTCAGGAGGAGCGAATTACCAGACCATGCGGAAACAAGCGACTCAGGAGAAGTACAGGAACTTACAGAGGCAGCTCCAAGAGCATCTGAGGAAGCACGGGAAATGATTGCAGTGGAAGAAACTTCTGTGACCGAAGAACCCGTGGTCTCTGAGGAACAACCCACCAGGAGGATGTCTACTCGAGAAGTGAGGAGGCCTGTGATGCTGACGTATGAGACACTTGGTGAACCTAGTCAAGTGCCAAGGACTGTCGACTGGAAACAGGTATCTCTGCCTGCGGACCAGGTAAGTCCACTTGAGTGGTATTCACCACCGAGAGGCAGTATGGAAGATGTTGCCTGGTGGTTGTTTTCATGCTTTGATTTTCCTTAAAAGACTTTGTAAAAACAAAGAACTGTTAAAGCATAGAGAGAGAGCTGGTTGAAGATGTACGAAAAACTCCAGCTGAAGAGATGCTGATTGTTATAATTGTGTTAATTGTTTATTTCTTACAGGCATCCTACAAGAAAAAGGTCATAAGAATAGGTTATCAATGTTTATGAACGTTATACCAATTTCACAATGCCAATTTGTATATAAAGTTATCCAACTTTCACCACTGTCTCAGAATTGGTCACATTGACCAATTAAGACTAATGTCGAGGACGACATTCAAAAAGGAGGGAAGAGTGTGACATGCAGAAGTAGTGCTGTTGCAGAGTATGACATGCAGAAGTAGATAAATTGGCGTGCACTCTGTCATTAGGCGAGGTGCAGATGCAATGGACTGGTGAGCCCAAGACAATGTACTAGCGTTAATTCATCGCACTCTCTTAGTTGTGATAAAGTGTAATTTATTGATACAGCATAAATCAGATTAATCAGACCAGTGATGGGTGGCGACAATATATTGGGACGTTTCGGCCTAAATTTGCCTTATTCAATCCAGTCGCTATTGCTGCTGGCTGATGTAGGGGTCGAGGATTTAGGCTATTCTTAAGACCAGGAGTGAGATCTCTTTAGGGATAGACTCTTAGTGATCCAGGTAATGCTGGTTTCAGTAGTTTAGTAGAAGTGACTGGCTGACGGCAGGGCTGAGCTGGTAGTGGTGAGTAGCGGTGCGGGCTGCGCCTTGCTTATGGGAGGCCTCCCATAAACCGCTGCTGCAGCTACGCGTGTGCCCGCCGCTAAAGGAACAAGAATATTCCCTCTTCTCCACTCCCATGGGTGTGGAGAAGAATGAATATTCATTCTCTTTAGCAGCAGGCACGGAGGAGCGCTGAGCCGCAGCTCCTGCTGACAGTGCCCACTACTAAAGAGAATGTATATTCACTCTTCTCAACGCCCATAGTCCCGGCGTGGAGAGGAGTGAATATGCCGGCAGCAGCAGCTCACATCAGCGTTTGAGAGCGCGAACTGCTCAGATGCCGACATGAGCTGCAGCAGACAGGATGCAGCGCTGGAGCAGAGGTGAGGAAGGAAGGTGAGTATAACTGTTTACACTGTATTCCAAATTATTATGCAAATAATATTTTCTCAGATTTTCCCAAATTACCTATATGAATTGCAGTCATTGTAATTTTCCAGTCAAATAACTATTAGAGAACAATTGAAAGGTTTTTGTATAAACTGCCGATGATAACAGGATATTTAAAAAAAAATAAAACAATCAAACTGCCCTCAAAATGCATGTTCCAAATTATTCTGCACAGCAGAGTTTTCAACCTTTTCATTTTAATAAAGAACAAAAAAATGGTCATTTGTGAAATTATAAGCATTAGCAGGTTATTACACACTGAAATCAAACAGTTTTCACCTCAAAACTTTATTCTAGGTGATGTTACATTTTCACATAGGACCCCTTGTTGGAAAGGAGCTTCTGAACTCTCTCGTCCATTGAATTTGTCAGGTTTTGGATGGTTTCTGCTTCAATTGTTTTGCATGAGGACAGAATACCCTCCCAGTGCTGTTGCTTAGATGTGAACTGCCTCCCGCCATCATAGACACTCCTTTTGATGATGCTCCAGAGGTTCTCAATGGGGTTGAGGTCAGGGGAGCATGGGTGCCACACCATAAGTTTGTCCCCTTTTATGCCCATATCAGCCAGAGATGCAGATGTGTTATGTGCAGCATGAGACGGGGCATTATCATACCAGGATTGGGAGATGAGGGGGCCACACATATCAGGATTGGGGAATGAGGGGGGCCACACATACCAGGATTGGGGGATGAGGAGGCCACGCATACCAGGATTGGGGGATGAGGAGGCCACACGTACCAGGATTGGGGGATGAGGAGGCCACACGTACCTGGATTGGGGGATGAGGGATGCCACGCGTACCAAGATTGGGGATGATGAGGGGTGCCATGCGTACCAGGATTGGGGGATGAGGGGTGCCATATGTACCAGGATTGGGGGGTGAGGGGTGCCATACGTACCAGGATTGGGGGATGAGGGGTGCCATACGTACCAGGATTGGGGGATGAGGGGTGCTATGCATACCAGGATTGGGGATGAGGAGGCCATGCATACCAGGATTGGGGGATGAGGAGACCACGCATACCAGGATTGGGGGATGAGGCCATGCATACCAGGATTGGGGGATGAGGAGTGCCTTACATACCAGGATTGGAGGATGAGGGGTGCCATACATACCAAGATTGGGGGGTGAGGGGTGCCTTACGTACCAGGATTGGGGGATGAGGGGGGGTCATACGTACCCGGATTGGGGAATGAGGGGGGCCATACATACCAGGATGGGGAAATTTACCAGTAGCTGCTGCATTTCCCACCCTAGGCTTATACTCGAGTCAATACGTTTTCCCAGTTTTTTGTGGTAAAATTAGGGGCCTCGGCTGATACTCAGGTCGGCTTCTTTAAAATATACAGTATTTTAAAATCAGTGAGTACGTGGTGCCCATCATACTGTAGGCTGCATTATACTATATGGGGGACTGCATTTTACCCTATGGGGTGTGTAATATACTGTATGGAGGACTATGGGGAGTGTTTATACTATATGGGGGCTGCATTTTACCCTATGGGGAGTGCATTGTATTCTATGGAGAACCATGGGAAGTTCATTATACTATAAGGAGGACTATGGGTGGCGTATTATACTATATGGAGGATTATGGGGAGTGCATTATACTTTATGGAGGACTATGGGTGGCGCATTATACTATATGGAGGATTATAGGGAGTGCATTATACTATATGGAGGATTATGGGGAGTGTATTAAACTGTATGGAGGACTATGGGGAGTGTATTATACTATATGGAGGACTATGGGGAGTGTATTATACTATATGGAGGATTATGGGGAGTGTATTATACTATATGGAGGATTATGGGGAGTGTATTATACTATATGGAGGATTATGGGGAGTGTATTATACTGTATGGAGGACTATGGGGAGTGTATTATACTATATTGAAGACTATGGGGAGTGTATTATACTGTATGGAGGACTATGGGGAGTGTATTATACTGTATGGAGGACTATGGGGAGTGCATTATACTATATGAAGGATTATGGGGAGTGTATTATACTGAATGAAGGACAATGGGGAGTGCATTATACTATATGGAGGACTATGGGGAGTGTATTATACTGTATGGAGGACTATGGGGAGTGCATTATACTATATGGAGGATTATGGAGAGTGTATTATACTGTATGGAGGACTATGGGGAGTGCATTATACTATATGGAGGATTATGGGGAGTGTATTATACTGTATGGAGGACTATGGAGAGTGTATTATACTATATGGAGGACTATGGGGAGTGTAATATACTGTATGGAGGACTATGGGGAGGGTATTATACCATATGGAGGACTATGGAGAGTGTATTATACTATATGGAAGACTATGGGGAGTGTAATATACTGTATGGAGGACTATGGAGAGTGTATTATACTATTTGGAGGACTATGGGGAGTGTATTATACCATATGGAGGACTATGGGGAGTGTATTATACTATATGGAAGACTATGGGGAGTGTATTATACTGTATGGAGGACTATGGGGAGTGTATTATACCATATAGAGGACTATGGAGAGTGTATTATACTATATGGAGGACTATGGGGAGTGTATTATACCATATGGAGGACTATGGGGAGTGTATTATACTATATGGAAGACTATGGGGAGTGTATTATACTGTATGGAGGACTATGGGGAGTGCATTATACTATATGGAGGATTATGAGGAGTGCATTATACTGTATGGAGAACCATGGGGAGTGTATTATACTATATGGAGGACTATGGGGAGTGTATTATACTGTAGGAGGACTATGGGGAGTGTATTATACTGTATGGAGGACTATGGGGAGTGTATTATACTGTATGGAGGACTATGGGGAGTGTATTATACTGTATGGAGGACTATGGGGAGTGTATTATACTATATGGAGGACTATGGGGAGTGTATTATACTATATGGAGGATTATGAGGAGTGTATTATACTGTATGGAGGACTATGGGGAGAGTAGTATACTACATGGATGACTATGGGGAGTGCATTTACTATATGGAGGACTATGGGGAGTGTATTATACTGTATGGAGGACTATGGGGAGTGTATTATACTATATGGAGCACTATGGGTAGCGTATTATACTATATGGAGGACTATGGGGAGTGTATTATACTACATGGATGACTATGGGGAGTACATTTACTATACGGAGGACTATGGGGAGTGTATTATACTGTATAGAGGACTATGGAGAGTGTATTATACTGTATGGAGTACTATGGGTAGTGTATTATACTACATGGATGACTATGGGGAGTGCATTTACTATACTATGGGTGGCGTATTATACTATATGGAGGATTATGGGGAGTGCATTATACTTTATGGAGGACTATGGGTGGCACATTATACTATATGGAGGATTATAGGGAGTGCTTTATACTATATGGAGGATTATGGGGAGTGTATTAAACTGTATGGAGGACTATGGGGAGTGTATTATACTATATGGAGGACTATGGGGAGTGTATTATACTATATGGAGGATTATGGGGAGTGTATTATACTATATGGAGGATTATGGGTAGTGTATTATACTATATGGAGAATTATGGGGAGTGTATTATACTGTATGGAGGACTATGGGGAGTGTATTATACTATATTGAAGACTATGGGGAGTGTATTATACTGTATGGAGGACTATGGGGAGTGTATTATACTGTATGGAGGACTATGGGGAGTGCATTATACTATATGAAGGATTATGGGGAGTGTATTATACTGTATGGAGGACTATGGGGAGTGCATTATACTATATGGAGGACTATGGGGAGTGTATTATACTGTATGGAGGACTATGGGGTGTATTATACTATATGGAGGATTGTGGAGAGTGTATTATACTGTATGGAGGACTATGGGGAGTGCATTATACTATATGGAGGATGATGGGGAGTGTATTATACTGTATGGAGGACTATGGAGAGTGTATTATACTATATGGAGGACTATGGGGAGTGTAATATACTGTATGGAGGACTATGGGGAGTGTATTATACCATATGGGGGACTATGGAGAGTGTATTATACTATATGGAAGACTATGGGGAGTGTAATATACTGTATGGAGGACTATGGAGAGTGTATTATACTATATGGAGGTCTATGGGGAGTGTATTATACCATATGGAGGACTATGGGGAGTGTATTATACTATATGGAGGACTATGGGGAGTGTAATATACTGTATGGAGGACTATGGGGAGTGTATTATACTATATAGAGGACTATGGAGAGTGCATTATACTATATGGAGGACTATGGGGAGTGTATTATACCATATGGAGGACTATGGGGAGTGTATTATACTGTATGGAGGACTATGGGGAGTGTATTATACTATATGGAGCACTATGGGTAGCGTATTATACTATATGGAGGACTATGGGGAGTGTATTATACTACATGGATGACTATGGGGAGTACATTTACTATACGGAGGACTATGGGGAGTGTATTATACTGTATAGAGGACTATGGAGAGTGTATTATACTGTATGGAGTACTATGGGTAGTGTATTATACTACATGGATGACTATGGGGAGTGCATTTACTATACTATGGGTGGCGTATTATACTATATGGAGGATTATGGGGAGTGCATTATACTTTATGGAGGACTATGGGTGGCACATTATACTATATGGAGGATTATAGGGAGTGCATTATACTATATGGAGGATTATGGGGAGTGTATTAAACTGTATGGAGGACTATGGGGAGTGTATTATACTATATGGAGGACTATGGGGAGTGTATTATACTATATGGAGGATTATGGGGAGTGTATTATACTATATGGAGGATTATGGGGAGTGTATTATACTATATGGAGAATTATGGGGAGTGTATTATACTGTATGGAGGACTATGGGGAGTGTATTATACTATATTGAAGACTATGGGGAGTGTATTATACTGTATGGAGGACTATGGGGAGTGTATTATACTGTATGGAGGACTATGGGGAGTGCATTATACTATATGAAGGATTATGGGGAGTGTATTATACTGTATGGAGGACTATGGGGAGTGCATTATACTATATGGAGGACTATGGGGAGTGTATTATACTGTATGAAGGACTATGGGGTGTATTATACTATATGGAGGATTGTGGAGAGTGTATTATACTGTATGGAGGACTATGGGGAGTGCATTATACTATATGGAGGATGATGGGGAGTGTATTATACTGTATGGAGGACTATGGAGAGTGTATTATACTATATGGAGGACTATGGGGAGTGTAATATACTGTATGGAGGACTATGGGGAGTGTATTATACCATATGGAGGACTATGGAGAGTGTATTATACTATATGGAAGACTATGGGGAGTGTAATATACTGTATGGAGGACTATGGAGAGTGTATTATACTATATGGAGGTCTATGGGGAGTGTATTATACCATATGGAGGACTATGGGGAGTGTATTATACTATATGGAGGACTATGGGGAGTGTAATATACTGTATGGAGGACTATGGGGAGTGTATTATACTATATAGAGGACTATGGAGAGTGCATTATACTATATGGAGGACTATGGGGAGTGTATTATACCATATGGAGGACTATGGGGAGTGTATTATACTATATGGAAGACTATGGGGAGTGTATTATACTGTATGGAGGACTATGGGGAGTGCATTATACTATATGGAGGATTATGAGGAGTGCATTATACTGTATGGAGGACCATGGGGAGTGTATTATACTGTATGGAGGACTATGGGGAGTGCATTATACTATATGGAGGATTATGAGGAGTGCATTATACTGTATGGAGGACCATGGGGAGTGTATTATACTATATGGAGGACTATGGGGAGTGTATTATACTGTATGGAGGACTATGGGGAGTGTATTATACTGTATGGAGGACTATGGGGAGTGTATTATACTGTATGGAGGACTATGGGGAGTGTATTATACTGTATGGAGGACTATGGAGAGTGTATTATACTGTATGGAGGACTATGGGGAGTGTATTATACTATATGGAGGACTATGGGGAGTGTATTATACTATATGGAGGATTATGAGAAGTGTAGTATACTGTATGGAGGACTATGGGGAGAGTGTTATACTACATGGAGGACTATGGGGAGTGCATTTACTATATGGAGGACTATGGGGAGTGTATTATACTGTATGGAGGACTATGGGGAGTGTATTATACTATATGGAGTGTAACATACCTGGCGGCGTCCTTGCATAGTGGTCCATCTCCCACTGTGCAAGAGCGCGCACTTGATCTCCAGTCCAGAATGTCTCTCTGGCTTCCCTCCATGCTGTCTGTTTGTGTCTGTTTCTGCTGCTTAAGGGCGGTGCCCGATCACTTCCTGCTTTTTGTACTTGCTACAGGCACACCCCTTGTGCGTCCTCAGCCTATTGCTGTCTGTCACCTGGTACTTAAACCAGCTGCTCCAATTAACCCATGCCTGAGCATTGTGTTTCATTCAGTGTGTGCTTTCACTCTGAATATGCCAGGTCCCTTTCTGTGTTTGCTTGCCTTTCTTGTAGGCTGTATCTCCAGTCCTGTCTGAACACGCTCCTTGCCTGTTCGTTCCGCCCTCTAGGGGCCGCATACCTAGACCCGCTCCCGTATCTTGTCTGTCCTGTCTGAACACTCTCCTAGCCTGTTCCTCCCGCCCTCTAGGGGCTGCATACCTAGACCCGCTCCTGTATCTTGCTGCTGTGTCTGTTCTTGTCTGTATACTCTCCTAGCCTGTTTTCCTGTGTTTCTCTATGTCCGTTCCTTTCCTTTTTCTGCAGAGTCTGAACTCGTACCTAACTCCTGCTTGTTGTCTCTGTACTCCCGTTTGTGAGTTTGTGGTCCACTCGCTACTTCACTGCAAGTACCCTGTGGGTATCTGGCTCTGTCTTTCCCTTCCTGTCTGTTCCGTGTGAACAGAGCCCTGTCCCCCCTGCTCTGCCTTGCTCACCGCTCCGGTGGTTCTAGCCTGCTCTGACTCCTTTGCTCACCGCTCCAGTGGTTCTAGCCTGCTCTGACTCCTTTGCTCACCGCTCCGGCGGTTCTAGCCTGCTCTGACTCCTTTGCTCACCGCTCCGGCGGTTCTAGCCTGCTCTGACTCCTTTGCTCACCGCTCCGGCGGTTCTAGCCTGCTCTGACTCCTTTGCTCACCGCTCCGGCGGTTCTAGCCTGCTCTGACTCCTTTGCTCACCGCTCCGGCGGTTCTAGCCTGCTCTGACTCCTTTGCTCACCGCTCCGGCGGTTCTAGCCTGCTCTGACTCCTTTGCTCACCGCTCCGGCGGTTCTAGCCTGCTCTGACTCCTTTGATCACCGTTCCGGCGGTTCTAGCCTGCTCTGACTCCTTTGCTCACTGCTCCGGCAGTCTCGCTCTGCTCTGACTCCTTTGCTCACTGCCCCGGCAGTCTCGCTCTGCTCTGACTCCTTGCTCACTGCTCCGGCAGTCTCGCTCAGCTCTGACCCTTTGCTCACCGCTCCAGGCGGCCTTCTCCTGCTCTACTCTTGCTCACCGCTCCAGGCGGTCTTGTCCTGCTCTACTCTTGCTTACCGCTCCAGGCGGCATTGTCCTGCTCTACTCTTGCTCACTGCTCCAGGCAGCCTCGTCCTGCTCTACTCTTGCTCACTGCTCGAGGCGGTCTCGTCCTGCTCTGCTCTTGCTCACCGCTCCGGGCGGTCTCGTCCTGCCCTGCTCTCGCTCACCTCTCTGGACGGCCTCACTCTGCTGTATTTGTCCGCCACATCTGTGGTTCTGTTCCTGAGTCCCAGTGTGTACTGGGTCCTATCCCGCCTGTGTTCCTACCTGCTAGTGCCTCCCTGTCTGCACTCTAGCCGTGCTTGCCTGTACCCCCCTGCCTGCATACCCGCCTGCCTGCATACCAGTCGTGCCTGCCTATTCCCACCAGTCTGTGTGCCAGCCTAACCAGTCTGTTCCTGTATTCCCCTGTGTGGGTCAACAGCCGTGTCCGGGGTCTGTCCTGGAGTAGCACCTGGTCCCTCTGCTCGGTTCCTCCTTGGTGCACTGGCGTCGTATGCCGTCGTGCGACCCTGGTCGGATCGGGTGAATACCTAGTTACGCCCCTCCAGGCATTCACTCTCCGGCACGGTCCAGTGGAATCACACGCACACGCCGCTCAGCCCGGGCGTGTGCATTACAGCATGCTCAGGCCATGGTTCCCGTTGAGCCCCACGGCCTTCGCTCTCTGAGACGTTCTCCAGCGAATACGTGCATTAAAAATAAATAAGTCAAAAAAATTTTTTTTCCTTAGCTGAGTTCCAGGCAAATTACGCACCCGTCCAGATGGATCTTTCTGCACTCGTTCCTGCGGATCCGCCACGTTACTATGGGAATCCAAGACAGAGTCGTGCATTTGTGGAGCAATGCTTGCTACACTTCAAGTTCTACCCTCTATGTTTTCCCACAGATCGTGCTGAGGTGGGATTCATGATGTCTTACCTAGCGGGTGATGCCTTGAATTGGATCACCCCCCTATGGGACGCACAGGATCCTATCGTCCTGGACATAATGGCCTTCCTGGTGGCCTTTCTAATGGTCTTCGATGATCCTAACCCGGAGGCTCCTGCTGAAGCTTCACTTCCCAATATCCCGGAGCAGCCCCGATGGGTAATGTGTGTGGGTAGCGCAATAGTCCTCCAGCCCAATGAGACTACTGCCCACCCAGAATCCTCACAGGGTAACTACGCTCTCCGGAATACTTCTCACAACCTCAAGAGGCAGTCCAGACGTGCTAAACGTAGAGGCAAGCCGTCACGCCAGGGTCTGTCCTCCCTGAGACCTCCTGACCCCAACCTTGAAGTCCCTACTGAAGCTTCATCTCCCTGTATCCCGGAGAAGCCCCAACGGGTAATGTGCATGGGTAGTGCACCAGTTCTCCTGCCCGAAGAGACTGCTGCCCACCCAGAATCCTCACCGGAGGACCCCCTGTTGCCTCCTGAATCCCCCTGGATACCACTTGATGACATTTGGAGAGAGACTTCCCTATACTCTGCACCTGATACCTCGCCCGCTTCGTCCAGTGAGTCCGACCTAGTGTTCTCCGAAGCAGAGGTTACCCCAGAGTCTCTACACCCCTCCGATCAGGCGGAGGATCTCCGGTTGTCTCCTGAACCCTTCGGGGTGCTACCTGGTAGCGAATGGACAGAGACTCTCCTATACTCTGTACCTGATACCTTGCTCGCTTCGTCCAGTGAGTCCAACCTAGTGTACTCCGAAGCAGAGGTTACTCCCGAGTCTCTACACCCCTCCGACGAGGCGGAGGACCTCCAGTTGTCTCCAGAACCCTTGGGGGTGCCACCTGGTGGTGAACGGACAGAGACTTTCCTATACTCGGCACCCGATACCTCGCCTGCTTCGTCCAGTGAGTCCGACCTAGTGTACTCTGAAGCAGATGTTTTCCCCGAGCCTCTGCACTCTTCTGACCCGGCGGAGGACCTCCAGTTGTCTCCAGAACCCTTCGGGGTGCCACCTGGTGGTGAACGGACAGAGACTTTCCTATACTCGGCACCCGATACCTCGCCTGCTTCGTCCAGTGAGTCCCACCTAGTGTACTCTGAAGCAGATGTTTTCCCCGAGCCTCTGCACTCTTCTGACCCGGCGGAGGACCTCCAGTTGTTTCCTGAATCCTCCGGGGTACCACCAGATAACAAAGAGACAGTGACTTTTCCTCACCCTGTACCTGATAACCCGTCTATTTCTTCCTGTGAGCTTGACAAGATGTACCTCGAAGCAGAGATTACCCCCAAGTCTCTGCTCCCCTCCAACCCGGTGGAGGACTTCCAGTTGTCTCCTGTACCCTCTGGGGTGCCACCTGAAAATATATGGAGAGAGACTTCCTTGTGTGCTGTTCCTGGTACTCCACCCGTTTCGTCTGTTGCTGAGGATGGCTGGATAGGAGGTAGCATCCTAGCTACCCAGAGGAGACCAGTTTTTCCGGTGGACAGTGGAAGTGATCTCCTTGAAGTGAAGGATTGGTCCTCGAATTCCCTGCGGAACATTCTGGCAGGCCTGAAGAAGAGGGGGCGTAAGGGGGGGGTACTGTAACATACCTGGAGGCGTCCTTGCATAGTGGTCCATCTCCCACTGTGCAAGAGCGCGCACTTGATCTCCAGTCCAGAATGTCTCTCTGGCTTCCCTCCATGCTGTCTGTTTGTGTCTGTTTCTGCTGCTTAAGGGCGGCGCCCGATCACTTCCTGCTTTTTCTACTTGCTACAGGCACACCTCTTGTGCGTCCTCAGCCTATTGCTGTCTGTCACCTGGTACTTAAACCAGCTGCTCCAATTAACCCATGCCTGAGCATTGTGTTTCATTCAGTGTGTGCTTTCACTCTGAATATGCCAGGTCCCTTTCTGTGTTTGCTTGCCTTTCTTGTAGGCTGTATCTCCAGTCCTGTCTGAACACGCTCCTTGCCTGTTCGTTCCGCCCTCTAGGGGCCGCATACCTAGACTCGCTCCCGTATCTTGTCTGTCCTGTCTGAACACGCTCCTAGCCTGTTCCTCCCGCCCTCTAGGGCCTGCATACCTAGACCCAATCCTGTATCTTGCTGCTGTGTCTGTTCTTGTCTGTATACTCTCCTAGCCTGTTTTCCTGTGTTTCTCTATGTCCGTTCCTTTCCTTTTCTGCAGAGTCTGAACTCGTACCTAACTCCTGCTTGTTGTCTCTGTACTCCCGTTTGTGAGTTTGTGGTCCACTCGCTACTTCACTGCAAGTACCCTGTGGGTATCTGGCTCTGTCTTTCCCTTCCTGTCTGTTCCGTGTGAACAGAGCCCTGTCCCCCCTGCTCTGCCTTGCTCACCGCTCCGGCGGTTCTAGCCTGCTCTGACTCCTTTGCTCACCGCTCCGGCGGTTCTAGCCTGCTCTGACTCCTTTGCTCACCGCTCCGGCGGTTCTAGCCTGCTCTGACTCCTTTGCTCACCGCTCCGGCGGTTCTAGCCTGCTCTGACTCCTTTGCTCACCGCTCCGGCGGTTCTAGCATGCTCTGACTCCTTTGCTCACCGCTCCGGCGGTTCTAGCCTGCTCTGACTTCTTTGCTCACCGCTCCGGCGGTTCTAGCCTGCTCTGACTCCTTTGCTCACCGCTCCGGCGGTTCTAGCCTGCTCTGACTCCTTTGATCACCGTTCCGGCGGTTCTAGCCTGCTCTGACTCCTTTGCTCACTGCTCCGGCAGTCTCGCTCTGCTCTGACTCCTTTGCTCACCGCTCCGGCGGTTCTAGCCTGCTCTGACTCCTTTGCTCACCGCTCCGGTGGTTCTAGCCTGCTCTGACTCCTTTGCTCACCGCTCCGGCGGTTCTAGCATGCTCTGACTCCTTTGCTCACCGCTCCGGCGGTTCTAGCCTGCTCTGACTTCTTTGCTCACCGCTCCGGCGGTTCTAGCCTGCTCTGACTCCTTTGCTCACCGCTCCGGCGGTTCTAGCCTGCTCTGACTCCTTTGATCACCGTTCCGGCGGTTCTAGCCTGCTCTGACTCCTTTGCTCACTGCTCCGGCAGTCTCGCTCAGCTCTGACCCTTTGCTCACCGCTCCAGGCGGCCTTGTCCTGCTCTACTCTTGCTCACCGCTCCAGGCGGTCTTGTCCTGCTCTACTCTTGCTCACCGCTCCAGGCGGCATTGTCCTGCTCTACTCTTGCTCACTGCTCCAGGCGGCCTCGTCCTGCTCTACTCTTGCTCACTGCTCCAGGCGGTCTCGTCCTGCCCTGCTCTCGCTCACCTCTCTGGGCGGCCTCTCTCTGCTGTGTTTGTCCGCCACATCTGTGGTTCTGTTCCTGAGTCCCAGTGTGTACTGGGTCCTATCCCGCCTGTGTTCCTACCTGCTAGTGCCTCCCTGTCTGCACTCTAGCCGTGCTTGCCTGTACCCCCCTGCCTGCATACCCGCCTGCCTGCATACCAGTCGTGCCTGCCTATTCCCACCAGTCTGTGTGCCAGCCTAACCAGTCTGTTCCTGTATTCCCCTGTGTGGGTCAACAGCCGTGTCCGGGGTCTGTCCTGGAGTAGCACCTGGTCCCTCTGCTCGGTTCCTCCTTGGTGCACTGGCGTCGTATGCCGTCGTGCGACCCTGGTCGGATCGGGTGAATACCTAGTTACGCCCCTCCAGGCATTCACTCTCCGGCACGGTCCAGTGGAATCACACGCACACGCCGCTCAGCCCGGGCGTGTGCATTACATGGAGGACTATGGGGAGTGTATTATACTACATGGATGACTATGGGGAGTCTCAATACTACCTGGACATGGCAAAAATAAGAAACTATCCCCGGGAGACACCAGATTCCTGAAAATGCAGCTAGTTCAAAACCTTCAAGTGACTGCTTAAGACCAGCATCAAATTTTGGTGGCACTGAAGGTTCAGTTTGCACCATAAGGTGCATGCTAAATGCTGAAGGTCTCCATGCCAGGACTCCAAGTTGCACACCTCTATCGACATAAACTAATCCCACTGGTGCAAGTATGCTTAAAACAATATAAATAGATTATGGGGAGTGTATTATACTACATGGATGACTATGGGGAGTGCATTTACTATACGGAGGACTATGGGGAGTGTATTATACTATATGGATGACTATGGGGAGTGCATTTACTATGGAGGACTATGGGGAGTGTATTATACTGAATGGAGGACTATGGGGAGTGAATTATATTATATGGAGGACTATGGGGAGTGTATTATACTACATGGATGACTATGGGGAATGTATTATACTGTATGGAGGACTATGGGGAGTGTATTATACTATATGGAGGACTATGGGGAGTGTATTATACTGTATGGAGGACTGTGGGAGTGTATTATACTGTATGGAGGACTATGGGGAGTGTATTATACTATATGTAGGACTATGGGGAGTGTATTATACTGTATGGAGGATTATGAGGAGTGTATTATACTGTATGGAGGACTATGGAGAGAGTATTATACTACATGGATGACTATGGGGAGTGCATTTACTATACGGAGGACTATGGGGAGTGTATTATACTATATGGAGGACTATGGGGAGTGTATTATACTGTATGGAGGACTATGGGGAGTGTATTATACTATATGGAGGACTATGGGGAGTGTATTATACAGTATGGAGGACTATGGGGAGTGTATTATACTGTATGGAGGACTATGGGGAGTGTATTATACTATATGGAGGACTATGGGGAGTGTATTATACTATATGGAGGATTATGAGGAGTGTATTATACTGTATGGAGGACTATGGGGAGAGTATTATACTACATGGATGACTATGGGGAGTGCATTTACTATATGGAGGACTATGGGGAGTGTATTATACTGTATGGAGGACTATGGGGAGTGTATTATACTATATGGAGGACTATGGGGAGCGTATTATACTATATGGAGGACTATGGGGAGTGTATTATACTACATGGATGACTATGGGGAGTGCATTTACTATACGGAGGACTATGGGGAGTGTATTATACTATATGGATTACTATGGGGAGTGCATTTACTATACGGAGGACTATGGGGAGTGTATTATACTATATGGAGGACTATGGGGAGTGCATTATATTATACGGAGGACTATGGGGAGTGCATTATACTACATGGATGACTATGGGGAGTGCATTTACTATATAGAGTACTATGGGGAGTGTATTATACAGTATGGAGGACTATGAGGAGTGTATTATACTGTATGGAGGACTATGGGGAGTGTATTATACTATATGGAGGACTATGGGGTGTGCATTATACTATATGGAGGACTATGAGGAGTGCATTATACTATATGGGGGACTATGGGGAATGCATTATACTATATGGAGGACTATGGGGAGTGCATTATACTATATGGAGGACTATGAGGAGTGCATTATACTAAATGGAGGACTATGGGCAGTGTATTATACTATATGGAGGACTATGGGGAGTGTATTATACTATATGGAGGACTATGGGGAGTGTATTATACTATATGGAAGACTGGGAAGTGGTGTATTATACTGTATGGAGGACTATGAGGAGTGCATTATACTACATGGATGACTATGGGGAGTGCATTTACTATATAGAGTACTATGGGGAGTGTATTATACTGTATGGAGGACTATGAGGAGTGCATTATACTATATGGAGGACTATGGGGTGTGTATTATGCTATACGGAGGACTATGGGGAGTGCATTACACTATATGGAAGACTATGGGGAGTGGCGTATTATACTGTATGGAGGACTATGAGGAGTGCATTATACTATATGGAGGACTATGGGGAGTGCATTATACTACATGGATGAGTCTGGGGAGTGCATTTACTATATAGAGTACTATGGGGAGTGTATTATACTGTATGGAGGACTATGAGGAGTGTATTATACTGTATGGAGGACTATGGGGAATGTATTATACTGTATGGAGGACTATGGGGAGTGTATTATACTGTATGAAGGACTATGGGGAGTGCATTTACTATATGGAGGACTCTGGGGTGTGCATTATACTAAATGGAGGACTATGGGGAGTGTATTATACTAAATGGAGGACTATGGGGAGTGTATTATACTGTATGGAGGACTATGGGGAGTACATTATACTATATGGAGGACTATGGGGAGTGCATTATACTGTACGGAGGACTATGTGGGGCCATTATACTGTACGGAGGACTATGTGGGGCCCATTATACTGTATGGAGGACTATATGGGGCCCATTATACTGTATGGAGGATTATGTGGGGCTCATTATACTGTATGGAGGACTATGTGAGGCCCATTATACTGTATGGAGGACTATGTGGGGCCATTATACTGTACGGAGGACTATGTGGGGCCATTATACTGTACGGAGGACTATGTGGGGACATTATACTGTATGGAGGACTATGTGGGGACTTTATACTGTATGGAGGACTATGTGGGGCCATTATACTGTATGGAGGACTATGTGGGGCCCATTATACTGTATGGAGGATTATGTGGGGCCATTATACTGTATGGAGGACTATGTGGGGCCCATTATACTGTATGGAGGACCATGTGGGGCCCATTATACTGTATGGAGGACTATGTGGGGCTCATTATACTATATGGAGGACTATGTGAGGCCCATTATACTGTATGGAGGACTATGTGGGGCCATTATACTGTACGGAGGACTATGTGGGGACATTATACTGTATGGAGGACTATGTGGGGCCATTATACTGTACGGAGGACTATGTGGGGACATTATACTGTATGGAGGACTATGTGGGGACATTATACTGTATGGAGGACTATGTGGGGACATTATACTATATGGAGGACTATGTGGGGACATTATACTGTATGGAGGACTATGTGGGGACATTATGCTGTACGAAGGACTATGTGGGGACATTATACTGTATGGAGGACTATGTGTGGCCATTATACTGTGTGGAGGACTATGTGGGGACATTATACTGTATGGAGGACTATGTGGGGGCATTATGCTCTATGGAGGACTATGGGGAGTGAATTGTACTATATGGAGGACTGCGGGGGCATTTATGCATACTTTATCGAAGTGACATAATTTATCAAAGTGTCTTGGCAGTTAAGTATGGCATTCCTAATATTCATCTTTCTTCTCTTCTTACAGGTATATATCTGTCATTCATCTACTACGTGTTATCTATTCTGAAAACTGAATTGTACCTCCATTTTCCTTGCAATGCTCTGCAGCTAATCACTGGTATATATCTGTCATTCATCTACGTTGTTTAACCCATGATACTTTAAGGTCATCACACTTACTTTAACAGTTTATGATCCATGTAGAGTTGCCAGTCTGTTTTTTTTTCTGCAGTTTATGGTCTCCTGTTATCTTAAGCTAGTTGATTGATTGCTAACGAGTTAAATCTGTGTAGATCTAAGCAGATACTTCCCTATATATTGAGACATAGTCAAGGGGCTGCATTTATGCGGGGGCATTTATGCATACTTTATTGAAGTGGCATAATTTATCAAAGTGTCTTGGCAGTTAGATATGGCAGTTGTACAGGACAGGAGACAAGTAAGACATGCAAGAAAATTAAACAAACTTGCTTCCATTTCATCTGTTTTGCAAACAGTATTCACCATTTGTATCTGTGCCATTTATATTCTGGCTGCTACAATCATCCACATTCACCGTTCTCCCACAAATTCTGCACACTTCATCCATATTAACCCCTCACTCCTCTCTTCTCCTATGTACAGCTGTCATGCTCTCTTCACAATGCTATACCACATAGATCCATTCATTACCACCATACAACACAGGAAACGCTCTCACAAATCACTCAACCATCTGCTCACTCTCTGTATCTTCCTTCTCTTAGTCGCAGGTGATATTTCTCCCAGTCCAGGACCCTCCAGTAATAATAACACTAACTCTTTCCCTTTTACATTCAGTAACCCTGCTAATCTCATTAATATTCCCTGCATATCTTCTGTCTCATTCAACTGTGCCCTTTGGAATTGCGCTCAGCATGTAATAAACTCTCTTACATCCATGACTTTTTCCTCTCTAATTCCCTCAACCTTCTGGCTCTCACTGAAACTTGGATCCAGCAGTCGGACACCACCGCCGCTGCAGCTCTCTCCTATGGTGGCCTACACTTCTCTCATACTCCGAGACCTGACAATAGATCAGGTGGAGGTGTTGGTCTGCTTCTTTCAACAAAATGTGCTTTTCAGGTGATCCCCCCAGTACCCTCCCTTATCTTCCCGTCCTTTGAGGCTCACACAGTCAGACTCTACTGGCCCTTCTCCCTGCGAGTGGCGGTTGACTATCGCCCCCCAGGTCCCTCCCGTCAGTTTTTGGATCACTTTGCTGCCTGGCTTCCAAATTTTCTATCCTGCGACATCCCCACGATAATCATGGGAGATTTTAACATCCCAATTGGCGATCCTCTTTCCCCATCTGCCGCTCACCTTTTATCACTAACCTCCTCCTTCGGCCTTTCACAGCTTGCTAACTCTCCTACACATGAGGACGGGAACACATTGGACCTGATCTTCTCCCGGCTTTGCTCAGTACATGACTTTACTAACTCTCCCCTTCCATTCTCTGACCATAATCTTCTTTCATTCTCTGTCAAGAACTGTGACTCTACTCAGGACCCCCCCACTTTCCACACCTATAGAAATATACGCGCCATTAACACCCAGAAATTTATGAAAAAGTTGCAATCATCATTGGCTCCAATCTCCTCCCTCTCATGTCCTGATTCTGCATTGAAGCTTTATAATGAAATAATGCTATGCGCCCTGGATGAAGCCGCACCTCCTACACAAAGAACAACTCGGCAAAGACGGCGACAACCCTGGCACACGCCTCAAACACGTCTTCTGCAGCGGTGCTCCAGGTGCGCTGAACGGCTGTGGAGAAAATCAAATCTGCCCGAAGATTTCCTCCATTATAAATTTATGCTGAAAACATATAACTCTGCCCTTCACCTCTCCAAACAAACCTACTTTAACAACCTCATCATCTCACTGTCCAATAATCCTAAACGACTCTTTGACACGTTTCATTCTCTCCTCAATCAAACAGCACAGGCCCCGACCACCGACCTCAGCGCTGACTATCTGGCCAATTATTTCAAAGAAAAAATTGACCATATCCGACAGGAAATTTTCTCCCAATCCCCAAAAGTTATGCATGCTCTCCCCCGCCACATTGTATCTTGCTCACTTTCTGACTTAGAACCAGTCACGGAAGATGAAGTGATCAGGCTCCTTGCATCTTCTCGCCCTACTACCTGCACCAGTGACCCTATTCCCTCACATCTCCTTCAGTCCCTTGCTCCAGCTGTCACCACTCACCTAACTAAAATTTTCAACCTCTCCCTCTCATCTGGTATCTTTCCCTCTTCTTTTAAACACACCAGCATACATCCATTACTTAAAAAACCATCCCTTGACCAGAACTGCACGGCCAACTACAGACCTGTTTCCAATCTTCCCTTTATCTCTAAACTCCTGGAACGCCTGGTCCATTCCCGTCTAATCCGCTATCTCTCAGATAACTCTCTTCTTGACCCTTTACAATCTGGTTTCTGCTCTTTGCATTCTACTGAAACTGCCCTCACTAAAGTCTCTAATGATCTACTAACAGCTAAATCTAATGGTCACTGCTCCCTGCTGATCTCCGGGATCTCTCTGCAGCATTCGACACTGTGGATCACCAGCTCCTCCTCACTATGCTCCGCACTATTGGCCTCAAGGACACTGTTCTCTCCTGGTTCTCCTCCTATCTCTCTGACCGCTCCTTCTCTGTGTCTTTCGCCGGATCCTCCTCCTCTCTCCTTCCCCTTACTGTCGGGGTTCCTCAAGGATCAGTCCTAGGCCCCCTTCTTTTCTCCTTATACACCGCTCCTATTGGACAAACAATCAGCAGATTCGGTTTTCAGTACCATCTCTATGCTGATGACACCAATTATTCACCTCTGCTCCAGACATCACCCCTGCATTACTACAAAAGACCAGTGATTGTCTTTCTGCTCTGTCTAACATCATGTCCTCCCTCTGCCTAAAACTGAATCTGTCAAAAACTGAACTACTCGTCTTTCCTCCCTCCACTAACCTACCTGTGCCCGATATTGCCATCTCCGTGTGTGGCTCCACCATTACTCCCCAGCATCATGCCCGCTGTCTTGGGGTTATACTCGATTCAGATTTTTCCTTCACTCCGCACATCAAATCACTCGCTCGCTCATGTCATCTACACCTCAAAAACATCTCTAGAACCACCTTTGACTCGGCAAAAACTCTTACTGTAGCTCTTATTCATTCTCGTCTGGACTATAGCAACTCTCTACTAATCGGTCTCCCCTCTCCAGTCCATCCTGAACGCAGCAGCCAGGATCATATTCCTCGCCATCCGCTACACCGATGCCTCTTCCCTGTGCCAGTCATTGCATTGGTTGCTCATCCAATATAGAGTTCAATTTAAACTTATCACTCTCACCCACAAAGCGCTCCATGCTTCAGTACCCCCCTACATCTCCTCTCTTGTCTCGGTCTACCACCCTACACGTGCTCTCCGTTCTGCTAATGACTTAAAACTAAAATCCTCCATAATCCGAACTTCCCACTCCCGTCTCCAAGATTTCTCACGTGCTGCACCAATTCTCTGGAATGCACTACCCAGGACAATTCGATTAATTTCCAATACCCACAGTTTCAAGCGGACCCTAAAAACCCATTTCTTTGGACTGGCGTATCGCCTCCACACACTATCTGTCCGTCCCAGTTTTCCCCCATATTAAAATCTTCTTAAATTTCAGGTTCATACCAATCATGCACATAATAGCCTCTGTCAGGACTGCACACATACTGGCTGGCGACCAGTCCATGTATTATTTAACCTATTTAGTATATCAAGGCCACATTATACAATATATGAACATTCTACCTTTTGTGTCTCCCCCATTTCCTCATAGACTGTAAGCTTGCAAGCAGCCGGACCCTCACTCCTTTCGATATGAGATATGCTTATTCTGTATTGTCTGTATAAGTCCCCCTTAAAATTTGTAAAGTGCTGCGGAATATGTTGGCGCTATAAAAATAAAAACTATTATTATATTATTATTATACTGTATGGAGGACTGTGTGGGGCCATTATACTGTATGGAGGACTATGTGGGGCCCATTATACTGTATGAAGGACTATGTGGGGCCATTATACTGTATGGAGTACTATGTGGGGCCCATTATACTGTACGGGGGACTATTTGGGGCCATTATACTGTATGAAGGACTATGTGGGGCCATTATACTGTACGGAGTACTATGTGGGGCCCATTATACTGTACGGACGACTATGTGGGGCCATTATACTGTATGGAGGACTATGTGGGGCCCATTATACTGTACGGGGGACTATTTGGGGCCATTATACTGTATGAAGGACTATGTGGGGCCTATTATACTGTATGGAGGACTATGTGGGGCCCATTATACTGTATGGAGGACTATGTGGGGCCATTATACTGTATAGAGGACTATGTGGGGCCCATTATACTGTATGGAGGACTATGTGGGGCCATTGTACTGTACGAAGGACTATGTGGGGCCATTTTACTGTACGAAGGACTATGTGGGGCCATTATACTGTACGAAGGACTATGTGGGGCCCATTATACTGTATGGAGGACTATGTGGGGCCATTATACAGTATGGAGGGCTATGTGGGGCCATTATACTGTATGCAGGACTATGTGGGGCCATTATACTGTATGAAGGACTACGTGGGGCCATTATACTGTATGAAGGACTATGTGGGGCCATTATACTGTATGGAGTACTATGTGGGGCCATTATACTGTACGGAGGACTATGTGGGGCCATTATACTGTATGGAGGACTATGTGGTGCCATTATACTATATGAAGGACTATGTGGCGCCCATTATACTGTATGGAGGACTATGTGGGGCCATTATACTGTATGGAGGACTATGTGGGGCCATTATTCTGTATGGAGGATTATGTGGGGCCATTATACTGTACGGAGGACTATGTGGGGCCATTATAATGTATGCAGGACTATGTGGGATCATTATACTGTATGGAGGACTATGTGGGGCCATTATACTGTATGGAGGACTATGTGGGGCCATTATACTGTACGAAGGACTATGTGGGGCCATTATACTGTATGCTGGACTATGTGGGGCCATTATACTGTAGGAAGGACTATGTGGGGCCATTATACTGTTTGGAGGACTATGTGGGGCTCATTATACTGTATGGAGGACTATGTGGGGCCATTATACTGTATGGAGGACTATGTGGGGCCCATTATACTGTATGGAGGACTTTGTGGGGCCATTATACTGTATGGAGGACTATGTGGGGCCATTATACTGTACGAAGGACTATGTGGGGCCCATTATACTGTATGGAGGACTATGTGGGGCCATTATACTGTATAGAAGACTATGTGGGGCCATTATACTGTATGAAGGACTATGTGGGGTCATTATACTGTACGGGGGACTATGTGGGGCCATTATACTGTACGGGGGACTATGTGGGGCCATTATACTGTATGAAGGACTACGTGGGGCCATTATACTGTATGAAGGACTATGTGGGGCCATTATATTGTATGGAGGACTATGTGGGGCCATTATACTGTACGGAGGACTATGTAGGGCCATTATACTGTACGGGGGACTATGTGGTGCCATTATACTATATGAAGGACTATGTGGCGCCCATTATACTCTATGGAGGACTATGTGGGGCCATTATACTCTATGGAGGACTATGTGGGGCCATTATACTGTACGAAGGACTATGTTGGGCCATTATACTGTATGAAGGACTATGTGGGGCCATTTTACTGTACGGAGGACTATGTGGGGCCATTATACTGTACGGGGGACTATGTGGGGCCATTATACTGTACGGAGGACTATGTGGGGCCATTATACTGTACGGAGGACTATGTGGGGCCATTATACTGTATAGAGTGTAATGCACACGCCCGGGCTGAGCGGCGTGTGCGTGTAATTCCACTGGACCGTGCCGGAGAGTGAATGCCTGGAGGGGCGTAGCTAGATATTCACCCGATCCGACCAGGGTCGCACGACGGCATACGACGCCAGTGCACCAAGGAGGAACCGAGCAGAGGGACCAGGAGCTACTCCAGGACAGACCCCGGACACGGCTGTTGACCCACACAGGGGAATACAGGAACAGACTGGTGGGTATAGGCAGGCACGACTGGTATGCAGGCAGGCGGGTATGCAGGCAGGGGGGTACAGGCAAGCACGGCTAGAGTGCAGACAGGGAGGCACTAGCAGGTAGGAACACAGGCGGGATAGGACCCAGTACACACTGGGACTCCGGAACAGAACCACAGATGTGGCGGACAAACACAGCAGAGTGAGGCCGCCCAGAGAGGTGAGCGAGAGCAGGGCAGGACGAGACCGCCTGGAGTGGTGAGCAAGAGAAGAGCAGGACGAGGCCGCCTCAGGCGGTGAGCAAGAGAAGAGCAGGACGAGGCCGCCTGGAGCAGTGAGCAAGAGGTCAGAGCTGAGCGAGACTGCCGGAGCAGTGAGCAAGGAGTCAGAGCAGAGCGAGACTGCTGGGGCAGTGAGCAAAGGAGTCAGAGCAGAGCGAGACTGCCGGAGCAGTGAGCAAAGGAGTCAGAGCGGAGCGAGACTGCCGGAGCAGTGAGCAAAGGAGTCAGAGCGGAGCGAGACTGCCGGAGCAGTGAGCAAAGGAGTCAGAGCGGAGCGAGACTGCCGGAGCAGTGTGCAAAGGAGTCAGAGCGGAGCGAGACTGCCGGAGCAGTGAGCAAAGGAGTCAGAGCGGAGCGAGACTGCCGGAGCAGTGAGCAAAGGAGTCAGAGCGGAGCGAGACTGCCGGAGCAGTGAGCAAAAGGGTCAGAGCGGAGCAAGGCTGCCGGAGCAGTGAGCAAGGCAGAGCAGGCTAGAACCGCCGGAGCGGTGAGCAAGGCAGAGCAGGCTAGAACCGCCGGAGCGGTGAGCAAGGCAGAGCAGGCTAGAACCGCCGGAGCGGTGAGCAAGGCAGAGCAGGCTAGAACCGCCGGAGCGGTGAGCAAGGCAGAGCAGGCTAGAACCGCCGGAGCGGTGAGCAAGGCAGAGCAGGCTAGAACCGCCGGAGCGGTGAGCAAGGCAGAGCAGGCTAGAACCGCCGGAGCGGTGAGCAAGGCAGAGCAGGCTAGAACCGCCGGAGCGGTGAGCAAGGCAGAGCAGGCTAGAACCGCCGGAGCGGTGAGCAAGGCAGAGCAGGCTAGAACCGCCGGAGCGGTGAGCAAGGCAGAGCAGGCTAGAACCACCGGAGCGGTGAGCAAGGCATAGCAGGGGGGACAGGGCTCTGTTCACACGGAACAGACAGGAAGGGAAAGGCAGAACCAGATACCCACAGGGTACTTGCAGTGAAGTAGCGAGTGGACCACAAACTCACAAACGAGAGTACAGTGACAACGAGCAAGAGTTAGGTACGAGTTCAGACTCTGCAGAAAAAGGAAAGGTATGGACATAGAGAAACACGGGAAACAGGCTAGAAGAGTATACAGACAAGAACAGACACAGTAGCAAGATACAGGAGCGGGTCTAGGTAGCAGCCCCTAGAAGGCGGGAGGAACAGACTAGGAGCGTGTTCAGACAGGACAGACAAGATACAGGAGCGGGTCTAGGTAATCGGCCCCTAGAAGGCGGGAGGAACAGGCTAGGAGCGTGTTCAGACAGGACTGGAAATACAGCCTCCAGGATAGGCAGACAAGAGAACACAGAAGGGACCTGGCACATTCAGAATGAAAGCACACTAAATGAAACACAATGCTCAGGCAGGGATTGATTGGAGCAGCTGGGTTAAATACCAGGTGACAGACAGCAATAGGCTGAGGACGCACAAGGGGTGTGACCCACAGCAGGTACAAAAAGCAGGAAGTGATCGGGCGCCGCCCTTAAGCAGCAGAAACAGACACAAACAGACAGCATGGAGGGAAGCCAGAGAGACATTCTGGACTGGAGATCAAGTGCGCGCTCTTGCACAGTGTGAGATGGACCACTATGCAAAGACACCGCCAGGTATGTTACATAGAGGACTATGTGGGGCCATTATACTGTACAGAGGACTATGTGGGGCCATTATACTGTATGAAGGACTATGTGGGGCCCATTATAGTGTATGGAGGACTATGTGGGGCCATTATGCTGTATGGAGGACTATGTGGGGCCATTATACTGTACGAAGGACTATGTGGGGCCCATTATACTGTATGGAGGACTATGTGGGGCCATTATACTGTATGACGGACTATGTGGGGCCCATTATACTGTATGGAGGACTATGTGGGGCCATTATACTGTACGGAGGACTATGTGGGGCCATTATACTGTACGAAGGACTATGTGGGGCCCATTATACTGTATGGAGGACTATGTGGGGCCCATTATACTATATGGAGGACTATGTGGGGCCCATTATACTGTATGGAGGACTATGATGGGCCCATTATACTGTATGGAGGACTATGTGGGGCCCATTATTCTGTACGGAGGACTATGTGGGCCCATTATACTGTATGAAGGACTATGTGGGGCCCATTATACTGTATGGAGGACTATGTGGGGCCATTATACTGTTTGGAGGACTATTTGGGGCCATTATACTGTATGAAGGACTATGTGGGGCCATTATACTGTATGGAGGACTATGTTGGGCCATTATTCTGTACGGAGGACTATGTGGGGCCATTATACTGTACGGAGGACTATGTGGGGCCATTATACTGTATGCAGGACTATGTGGGGTCATTATACTGTATGGAGGACTATGTGGGGCCATTATACTGTATGGAGGACTATGTGGGGCCATTATACTGTACGAAGGACTATGTGGGGCCATTATACTGTATGCAGGACTATGTGGGGCCATTATACTGTATGCAGGACTATGTGGGGCCATTATACTGTTTGGAGGACTATGTGGGGCTCATTATACTGTATGGAGGACTATGTGGGGCCATTATACTGTATGGAGGACTATGTGGGGCCCATTATACTGTATGGAGGACTATGTGGGGCCATTATACTGTATGGAGGACTATGTGGGGCCATTATACTGTACGGACGACTATGTGGGGCCCATTATACTGTACGGACGACTATGTGGGGCCATTATACTGTATGAAGGACTGTGTGGGGCCCATTGTTAGAACCTTGCTGTTAGTTTTTTTTTTCCTTTGCTGGTCACATGACCTTGTTGGCCTATTTAATCCTGCTCCGCCCTTCTGGCTTTGCTGGACTTCATTGTATATCTACTTTCTAGCTAGCCTGTGCTCTGTATCTAACTCTGTTAGTTTGCTTGGTCTACGGACCTCTAGGTTCTTTCTATTTTGTTTGTTCGTCTGTCTGCTACTATTTCTGTTAGGAGGTGTCCCTTATTCCTCCCAGTCCTTAGTACTTGTAGGGATTCCCTCCCCAAATCTATAGGTCTCCGTACAGACTAGATTAGGACTTTAGCAGGTCTGATCGCAGGATCAGGTTCCCTGTTACATCGTAGGGATTCAGCTGAGTCTTATAGTAGGGACAGATCTCCTCTCTTTCCTTAGCTTTGGTAGCAGAACATAACAGTAAGTCCAGCCTGTAAATTCTCTAAGGAAAGATTTTTTTTTTGTTCCATCATGGTGTCGGTTCAGGATTTGGCTAAACACCTGCAGGGACTCTCTCTGGAAGTGGCCGAGCTCCGTCAGCACGTGAGTAACTGTCCTGGAGCATATTTCTTGGAGCCTAAGGTATGTTTGCCGGATTTATTTTTTGGTGAACATCGAGAATTTTTTTCATTTAAAAATGCTTGCTTATTGTATTTTCGTTTGAGACCCAAGTCCTCTGGGGATGAATCCCAGCGCGTAGGGTTCATAATGTCACTTTTGCGCAAAGAGCCTCAGGAGTGGGCCTTTTCTTTGCAACCTAGTGATACATGCTTCAGATCAGTGGATAGTTTTTTTTCTGCTTTAGGACTATTATATGATGATCATGACCGTGTGGCATCAGCTGAGACTGAGTTGAGACGTTTAAAACAAGGATCAGGTAATATGGAAAAATATTGTACACATTTTCGTCGTTGGTCCACTCAAACAGGGTGGAACGATTCTGCTCTGAAAAGTCTATTTCTTGCTGGGCTCAGTGAAAAGGTTAAAGACCTGCTAATTGCTTATCCTACACCTGAGGATTTGCAACAGGCTATGCAATTAGCTATACGGGTGGACAGAAGACTGCGTGCTAGGGTTAATGAGAGCAAATCCTCTGCTATGTCAGTTTCTGGTTATGATAATGTGTGTACTAACAGTGGTGAACCGATGGAGATTGGATCGGTGGCACCTCGCTCTCAAGAAAAACACCGTCGTTTTTCAGAAGGCTTGTGTTTCTATTGCGGGAAATCTGGTCATTTGATTAAAGGCTGTGAGCTTCGTATGAAGAAAGAAAAAAAAAATGGTCAGTCACGCCCGTATTGCCTGTTTAAATTCCAAGGGTATATTTTTAGCTGCTTCCACGATTGCTCAGGAAAAATTAATGGAATTTCGGGTGTTTGTTGATTGCGGGTCTACACTGAATGTAATTGATGGGGGATTCGTGGAAAAACTCAATTTAAAACCTGAACCTTTATCATCCCCCATTGCTGTGGTTTCTGTGGATGGCTCCCCTTTGAAGAATATTACTCTCAAGGTCTGTGAATTTCCTCTCACTATTAATGGTGTTCACCATGAGAAATTGGATTTGGTAGTGTTGAATAACTTGCCTTCTCCAGTAATATTGGGTTTGCCCTGGTTAAAATTTCACAATCCTGTACTGGATTGGTCTACCAGTGAAATTAAATCCTGGAGCCATAAATGTTATGACAAGTGTTGTAACGGGCGTATTGCAGCTTTGGATAGGGGAGAATTGCCTGTTCCTATTCAGGATTTTTGGAGAGTTTTTTCTGAGAAGGAATCGCAGGTTTTGCCTCCCCATAGAGACTATGATTGTACCATTGAATTTGTCCCTGGAGCGACTCTTCCTAAAAGTCGTTTATTTAACCTTACTATTCCTGAGAGGAAGGCTTTGGAGGAATACATACAGACAAGTTTGGCCGCCGGTCACATTAGGCCCTCTAAGTCTCCTGTGGCGGTTGGATTTTTTTTTGTAAAAAAAAAGGACGGCGGTTTACGTCCTTGTCTGGATTTTCGTGAGATTAACAAAATTACGGTACGCAATCCTTACCCACTGCCATTGATTCCTGATCTGTTTAACCAGTTATTGGGGGCCAAGTGGTTCTCTAAAATTGACCTTAAGGGGGCATACAATCTGTTGCGCATGAAGGAGGGTGATGAATGGAAGACTGCTTTTAACACTCCTGTGGGTCATTTTGAGAATCTGGTTATGCCTTTTGGTCTTACTAATGCTCCTGCATTTTTTCAGAATCTGATTAATGACATCCTTAGACCTTTGATCGGTAAAAATGTGGTTGTGTATTTGGATGACATTTTGATTTATTCGCCGGATCTGGAGTCTCATTGGCGGAGCGTGCGTGAGGTATTACAGTTATTAATGGACAATTCGCTTTTTGCTAAGCTGGAGAAATGTGAGTTCGCTGTACAGAGAATTAGTTTTTTGGGCTACATTATCTCCAGCAAAGGTTTTGAGATGGATCCGGTTAAGGTTCAGGCTGTGCAGGAATGGCCTAGGCCTATTGGTTTGAAATCAATACAGAGGTTTTTAGGTTTCGCCAATTACTATAGAAAATTCATAAAAAATTTTTCTAGTATTGTCAAACCTCTGACTGATCTCACCAGGAAAGGTGCTGATGCGGTTCAGTGGTCTTCTGAGGCCATTGAAGCTTTTGTGTATCTCAAGGAGAGGTTCACCTCTGCTCCCATCCTTATGCAGCCTGATGTTACTAGGCCGTTTTTGGTTGAGGTTGATGCTTCCTCTGTGGGGGTTGGCGCAGTATTGTCGCAGGATAACGGGGATGGATTACATCCCTGTGCATTTTTTTCAAAAAAATTTTCGGAGACTGAATTGAATTACGATATTGGTAATCGGGAATTATTGGCTATTAAACTCGCATTTGAACACTGGTGCCACTTCTTGGAAGGTGCGGAATTTCCCGTTCAGGTTCTTACGGATCATAAAAATCTGATATATCTTGACGCTGCCAAGCGCCTGAATGCCCGTCAGGCTAGGTGGGCACTGTTTTTCTCGCGGTTTAATTTCTCCGTTACTTACATCCCTGGTACTAAGAATGTTAAGGCGGATGCCTTGTCTCGCAGTTTTTCTCCCATAGTCTGTGCTGAGAAAGAGGAGAACATTTTACAAGAAGGTGTTGTGATAGCTGCTTTAGACTCCGTTTTGGAAGATGAGATTCTTAAAGCTCAGGAGAATGCCCCATCTAACACTCCTCATGGGAGGTTGTTTGTGCCTGGGACCTTTAGGAGAGATTTGTTTGTTGAGTGTCACGAATCTCGGTTGGCAGGTCATCCCGGAATCTCTGAGACCAAGAGACTGGTGGGTCGCAGTTTTTGGTGGCCTGGATGGCAGAAGGAAGTCATTAAGTGGGTGCGCCAATGTACTATATGTGCTAGATCTAAGTCCTCACATACTCCTGCTGCGGGGTTGCTTTGTCCTTTGGAGGTCCCCAGTGCTCCTTGGACACATTTGGCTATGGACTTTATAACTGACCTTCCCCCCTCTGAGGGTTTTACTGTCATCTGGGTGGTCGTGGACCGTTTTAGCAAGATGTGTCACTTGGTTCCCTTCGTCAAACTGCCCTGCGCTAAAACTCTCGCTAAGGCCTTTGTCAAGGAAATTGTCAGACTTCATGGCGTTCCTACTGACATTGTTTCTGATAGGGGTCCTCAGTTCGTGGCTCGTTTTTGGCGTGCCTTTTGTGACAGGTTGGGAATTCATTTGTCGTTTTCGTCCGGATATCATCCTGAATCTAATGGCCAGACAGAAAGGAAAAACCAGGATGTTGAGCAGTTCTTGCGTTGTTTTGTGGCAGACAATCAAGAGGGGTGGTCTGAGTTTCTGCCACTTGCCGAATTTGCTCTGAACAATCATACATCTTCTTCTGCTGGTTGTTCGCCTTTTTTTTGTTGTTCTGGGAGACATCCGTCGTTTGGGTCGTTCTCCAAGTTGGGATCTGCCGTGCCTGAGGAGGAGAATTTTTCCGGTGATTTGGAAAGAGTTTGGACGGATGTGCGTGGTAATCTTCAGGAGGCCAACAGAAAATCTAAAGACTACTTTGATAGGAAACGACAGGAGGTTTTGTTCGCTGTTGGTGACATGGTTTGGTTGTCCTCTAGGAATCTGCGGTTGAGGATTCCTTCTAAGAAATTGGGTCCCAAGTTTGTAGGGCCCTTTAAGGTGCTTCAGGTTGTCAACCAATCTGCTGTTAGGTTGGAGGTTCCTACCTCCTGGAGAATTAATCCGGTCTTTCATGTCTCTCTGTTAAAAAAAGCTGTTGTGTCGGATGGTGACGCCTCTGCCTCTGTTCCTCCGGTGGTGGAGGACGGGGAATATGAAATTTCTCGCATCCTTGACTCTAGACGGTATAGAGGTAGTTTGCAGTATCTTGTGGCCTGGAAAGGTTTCGGACCCGAGGATAACTCTTGGGTGAGGTCAGATGATGTTTCCGCGTCCAGACTTATCAGAGCGTTTCACAGGAGATTTCCTGATAAGCCTGGTCCTAGGGGATCCGGAGGATCCTCTTAGAAGGGGGGGTACTGTTAGAACCTTGCTGTTAGTTTTTTTTTTCCTTTGCTGGTCACATGACCTTGTTGGCCTATTTAATCCTGCTCCGCCCTTCTGGCTTTGCTGGACTTCATTGTATATCTACTTTCTAGCTAGCCTGTGCTCTGTATCTAACTCTGTTAGTTTGCTTGGTCTACGGACCTCTAGGTTCTTTCTATTTTGTTTGTTCGTCTGTCTGCTACTATTTCTGTTAGGAGGTGTCCCTTATTCCTCCCAGTCCTTAGTACTTGTAGGGATTCCCTCCCCAAATCTATAGGTCTCCGTACAGACTAGATTAGGACTTTAGCAGGTCTGATCGCAGGATCAGGTTCCCTGTTACATCGTAGGGATTCAGCTGAGTCTTATAGTAGGGACAGATCTCCTCTCTTTCCTTAGCTTTGGTAGCAGAACATAACACCCATTATACTGTATGGAGGACTGTGTGGGGCCATTATACTTTACGGAGGACTATGTGGGGCCCATTATACTGTATGGAGGACTATGTGGGGCCCATTATACTGTACGGGGGACTATGTGGGGCCATTATACTGTATGAAGGACTATGTGGGGCCCATTATACTGTATGGAGGACTATGTGGGGCCCATTGTACTGTATGGAGGACTATGTGGGGCCCATTGTACTGTATGGAGGACTATGTGGGGCCATTATACTGTACGGAGGACTATGTGGGGCCATTATACTGTACGAAGGAATATGTGGGCCCATTATACTGTATGAAGGACTGTGTGGGGCCATTATACTGTACGGAGGACTATGTGGGGCCATTATACTGTACGAAGGACTATGTGGGGCCCATTATACTGTATGAAGGACTATGTGGGGCCATTATACTGTATGAAGGACTATGTGGGGCCCATGATACTGTATGGAGGACTATGTGGGGCCATTATACTGTTAGGAGGACTATGTGGGGGGCCATTATACTGTACGAAGGACTATGTGAGGCCCATTATACTGTATGGAGGACTATGTGGGGCCCATTATACTGTATGGAGGACTATGTGAGGCCCATTATACTGTATGGAGGACTATGATGGGCCCATTATACTGTATGGAGGACTATGTGTGGCCCAATATTCTGTACGGAGGACTATGTGGGGCCATTATACTGTATGAAGAACAATGTGGGGCCCATTATACTGTATGGAGGACTATGTGGGGCCATTATACTGTATGGAGGACTATGTGGGGCCATTATACTGTATGGAGGACTATGTGGGGCCATTATACTGTATGGAGGACTATGTGGGGCCATTATACTGTATGAAGGACTATGTGGGGCCATTATACTATATGCAGGACTATGTCGGGCCATTATACTGTATGAAGGACTATGTGGGGCCATTATACTGTATTGAGGACTATGTGGGGCCATTATACTGTATGAAGGACTATGTGGGGCCATTATACTGTATGGAGGACTATGTGGGGCCATTATACTGTACGAAGGACTATGTGGGGCCATTATACTGTACGAAGGACTATGTAGGGCCCATTATACTGTATGGAGGACTATGTGGGGCCATTATACTGTACGAAGGACTATGTGGGGCCATTATACTGTACGAAGGACTATGTGGGGCCATTATACTGTATGCAGGACTATGTGGGGCCATTATACTGTATGCAGGACTATGTGGGGCCATTATACTGTTTGGAGGACTATGTGGGGCTCATTATACTGTATGGAGGACTATGTGGGGCCATTATACTGTATGGAGGACTATGTGGGGCCCATTATACTGTATGGAGGACTATGTGGGGCCCATTATACTGTATGGAGGACTATGTGGGGCCATTATACTGTACGGACGACTATGTGGGGCCCATTATACTGTACGGACGACTATGTGGGGCCATTATACTGTATGAAGGACTGTGTGGGGCCCATTATACTGTATGGAGGACTGTGTGGGGCCATTATACTTTACGGAGGACTATGTGGGGCCCATTATACTGTATGGAGGACTATGTGGGGCCCATTATACTGTACGGGGGACTATGTGGGGCCATTATACTGTATGAAGGACTATGTGGGGCCCATTATACTGTATGGAGGACTATGTGGGGCCCATTGTACTGTATGGAGGACTATGTGGGGCCCATTGTACTGTATGGAGGACTATGTGGGGCCATTATACTGTACGGAGGACTATGTGGGGCCATTATACTGTACGAAGGAATATGTGGGCCCATTATACTGTATGAAGGACTGTGTGGGGCCATTATACTGTACGGAGGACTATGTGGGGCCATTATACTGTACGAAGGACTATGTGGGGCCCATTATACTGTATGGAGGACTATGTGGGGCCATTATACTGTATGAAGGACTATGTGGGGCCCATGATACTGTATGGAGGACTATGTGGGGCCATTATACTGTATGGAGGACTATGTGGGGGGCCATTATACTGTACGAAGGACTATGTGGGGCCCATTATACTGTATGGAGGACTATGTGGGGCCCATTATACTGTATGGAGGACTATGTGAGGCCCATTATACTGTATGGAGGACTATGATGGGCCCATTATACTGTATGGAGGACTATGTGTGGCCCAATATTCTGTACGGAGGACTATGTGGGTCCATTATACTGTATGAAGAACAATGTGGGGCCCATTATACTGTATGGAGGACTATGTGGGGCCATTATACTGTATGGAGGACTATGTGGGGCCATTATACTGTATGGAGGACTATGTGGGGCCATTATACTGTACGGAGAACTATGTGGGGCCATTATACTGCATGCAGGACTATGTGGGGTCATTATACTGTATGGAGGACTATGTGGGGCCATTACACTGTATGGAGGACTATGTGGGGCCATTATACTGTATGAAGGACTATGTGGGGCCATTATACTATATGCAGGACTATGTCGGGCCATTATACTGTATGAAGGACTATGTGGGGCCATTATACTGTATTGAGGACTATGTGGGGCCATTATACTGTATGAAGGACTATGTGGGGCTATTATACTGTATGGAGGACTATGTGGGGCCATTATACTGTACGAAGGACTATGTGGGGCCATTATACTGTACGAAGGACTATGTAGGGCCCATTATACTGTATGGAGGACTATGTGGGGCCATTATACTGTACGAAGGACTATGTGGTGCCCATTATACTGTATGGAGGACTATGTGGGGCTCATTATACTGTATGGAGGACTATGTGGGGCCATTATACTGTACGAAGGACTATATGGGGCCATTATACTGTACGGAGGACTATGTGGGGCCATTATACTGTATGAAGGACTATGTGGGGCCATTATACTGTATGGAGGACTATGTGGGGCCCATTATACTGTATGGAGGACTATGTGGGGCCATTATACTGTATGGAGGACTATGTGGGGCCATTATACTGTATGAAGGACTATGTGGGGCCCATTATACTGTATGGAGGACTATGTGGGTCCCATTATACTATATAGAGGACTATGATGGGCCCATTATACTGTATGGAGGACTATATGGGGCCATTATACTGTATGGAGG
This sequence comes from Phyllobates terribilis, assembly GCF_046119375.1. Taxonomy (NCBI): domain Eukaryota; kingdom Metazoa; phylum Chordata; class Amphibia; order Anura; family Dendrobatidae; genus Phyllobates; species Phyllobates terribilis. Next base: position 193,789,466 of record NW_027362769.1, on the reverse strand, counting down.
ACTATGTGGGGCCATTATACTGTATGGAGGACTATGTGGGGCCATTATACTGTATGGAGGACTATGTGGTGCCATTATACTATATGAAAGACTATGTGGGGCCATTATACTGTATGGAGGACTATGTGGGGCCCATTATACTGTATGGAGGACTATATGGGGCCATTATACTGTATGGAGGACTATGTGTGGCCATTATACTGTACTAAGGACTATGTGGGGCCATTATACTGTATGGAGGACTATGTGGGGCCATCATACTGTACGAAGGACTATGTGGGTCCCATTTTACTATATAGAGGACTATGTGGGGCCCATTATACTGTATGGAGGACTATGATGGGCCCATTATACTGTATGGAGGACTATGTGGGGCCCATTATACTGTATGGAGGACTATGTGGGGCCATTATACTGTTTGGAGGACTATGTGGGGCCTTTATACTGTATGGAGGACTATGTGGGGCCATTATACTGTACGAAGGACTATGTGGGGCCCATTATACTGTATGGAGGACTATGTGGGGCCCATTAAACTATATAGAGGACTATGTGGGGCCCATTATACTGTATGGAGGACTATGATGGGCCTATTATACTGTATGGAGGACTATGTGGGTCCCATTATTCTGTACGGAGGACTATGTGGGGCCATTATACTTTATGAAGGACTATGTGGGGCCCATTATACTGTATGGAGGACTATGTGGGTCCATTATACTGTTTGGAGGACTATGTGGGGCCTTCATACTGTATGGAGGACTATGTGGGGCCATTATACTGTATGCAGGACTCTGTGGGGCCATTATACTGTATGCAGGACTATGTGGGGTCATTATTCTGTACGGAGGACTATGTGGGGCCCATTATACTGTACGGAGGACTATGTGGGGCCCATTATACTGTACGGGGGACTATGTGGGGCCATTATACTGTATGAAGGACTATGTGGGGCCCATTATACTGTATGGAGGACTATGTGGGGTCATTATACTGTATGGAGGACTATGTGGGGCCCATTATACTGTACGGAGGACTATGTGGGGCCATTATACTGTATGCAGGACTATGTGGGGCCCATTATACTGTATGGAGGACTATGTGGGGCCATTATACTGTTTGGAGGACTATGTGGGGCCATTATACTGTATGGAGGACTATGTGGGGCCATTATACTGTACGGAGAACTATGTGGGGCCATTATACTGCATGCAGGACTATGTGGGGTCATTATACTGTATGGAGGACTATGTGGGGCCATTACACTGTATGGAGGAATATGTGGGGCCATTATACTGTATGAAGGACTATGTGGGGCCATTATACTATATGCAGGACTATGTCGGGCCATTATACTGTATGAAGGACTATGTGGGGCCATTATACTGTATTGAGGACTATGTGGGGCCATTATACTGTATGAAGGACTATGTGGGGCTATTATACTGTATGGAGGACTATGTGGGGCCATTATACTGTACGAAGGACTATGTGGGGCCATTATACTGTACGAAGGACTATGTAGGGCCCATTATACTGTATGGAGGACTATGTGGGGCCATTATACTGTACGAAGGACTATGTGGTGCCCATTATACTGTATGGAGGACTATGTGGGGCTCATTATACTGTATGGAGGACTATGTGGGGCCATTATACTGTACGAAGGACTATATGGGGCCATTATACTGTACGGAGGACTATGTGGGGCCATTATACTGTATGAAGGACTATGTGGGGCCATTATACTGTATGGAGGACTATGTGGGGCCCATTATACTGTATGGAGGACTATGTGGGGCCCATTATACTGTATGGAGGACTATGTGGGGCCATTATACTGTATGGAGGACTATGTGGGGCCATTATACTGTATGAAGGACTATGTGGGGCCCATTATACTGTATGGAGGACTATGTGGGTCCCATTATACTATATAGAGGACTATGATGGGCCCATTATACTGTATGGAGGACTATGTGGGGCCCATTATTCTGTATGGAGGACTATGTGGGGCCATTATACTGTATGAAGGACTATGTGGGGCCATTATACTGTATGGAGGACTATGTGGGGCCATTATACTGTATGGAGGACTATGTGGTGCCATTATACTATATGAAAGACTATGTGGGGCCATTATACTGTATGGAGGACTATGTGGGGCCCATTATACTGTATGGAGGACTATATGGGGCCATTATACTGTATGGAGGACTATGTGTGGCCATTATACTGTACTAAGGACTATGTGGGGCCATTATACTGTATGGAGGACTATGTGGGGCCATCATACTGTACGAAGGACTATGTGGGTCCCATTATACTATATAGAGGACTATGTGGGGCCCATTATACTGTATGGAGGACTATGATGGGCCCATTATACTGTATGGAGGACTATGTGGGGCCCATTATACTGTATGGAGGACTATGTGGGGCCATTATACTGTTTGGAGGACTATGTGGGGCCTTTATACTGTATGGAGGACTATGTGGGGCCATTATACTGTACGAAGGACTATGTGGGGCCCATTATACTGTATGGAGGACTATGTGGGGCCCATTAAACTATATAGAGGACTATGTGGGGCCCATTATACTGTATGGAGGACTATGATGGGCCTATTATACTGTATGGAGGACTATGTGGGGCCCATTATTCTGTACGGAGGACTATGTGGGGCCATTATACTGTATGAAGGACTATGTGGGGCCCATTATACTGTATGGAGGACTATGTGGGTCCATTATACTGTTTGGAGGACTATGTGGGGCCTTCATACTGTATGGAGGACTATGTGGGGCCATTATACTGTATGCAGGACTCTGTGGGGCCATTATACTGTATGCAGGACTATGTGGGGTCATTATTCTGTACGGAGGACTATGTGGGGCCCATTATACTGTACGGAGGACTATGTGGGGCCCATTATACTGTACGGGGGACTATGTGGGGCCATTATACTGTATGAAGGACTATGTGGGGCCCATTATACTGTATGGAGGACTATGTGGGGTCATTATACTGTATGGAGGACTATGTGGGGCCCATTATACTGTACGGAGGACTATGTGGGGCCTATTATACTGTACGGGGGACTATGTGGGGCCATTATACTGTATGAAGGACTATGTGGGGCCATTATACTATATGAAGGATTATGTGGGGCCCATTGTACTGTATGGAGGACTATGTGGGGCCCATTGTACTGTATGGAGGACTATGTGGGGCTATTATACTGTATGGAGGACTATGTGGGGCCATTATACTGTATGAAGGACTATGTGGGGCCATTATACTGTACGGGGGACTATGTGGGGCCATTATACTGTATGAAGCACTATGTGGGGCCATTATACTGTATGAAGGACTATGTGGGGCCATTATACTGTATGGAGGACTATGTGGGGCCATTATACTGTATGGAGGGCTATGTGGTGCCATTATACTATATGAAAGACTATGTGGGGCCCATTATACTGTATTGAGGACTATGTGGGGCCATTATACTGTATGGAGGACTATGTGGGGCCATTATACTGTACGAAGGACTATGTGGGGCCATTATACTGTACGAAGGACTATGTAGGGCCCATTATACTGTATGGAGGACTATGTGGGGCCATTATACTGTACGAAGGACTATGTGGTGCCCATTATACTGTATGGAGGACTATGTGGGGCTCATTATACTGTATGGAGGACTATGTGGGGCCATTATACTGTACGAAGGACTATATGGGGCCATTATACTGTACGGAGGACTATGTGGGGCCATTATACTGTATGAAGGACTATGTGGGGCCATTATACTGTATGGAGGACTATGTGGGGCCATTATACTGTACGAAGGACTATGTGGGGCCATTATACTGTACGAAGGACTATGTAGGGCCCATTATACTGTATGGAGGACTATGTGGGGCCATTATACTGTACGAAGGACTATGTGGTGCCCATTATACTGTATGGAGGACTATGTGGGGCTCATTATACTGTATGGAGGACTATGTGGGGCCATTATACTGTACGAAGGACTATATGGGGCCATTATACTGTACGGAGGACTATGTGGGGCCATTATACTGTATGAAGGACTATGTGGGGCCATTATACTGTATGGAGGACTATGTGGGGCCCATTATACTGTATGGAGGACTATGTGGGGCCATTATACTGTATGGAGGACTATGTGGGGCCATTATACTGTATGAAGGACTATGTGGGGTCCATTATACTGTATGGAGGACTATGTGGGTCCCATTATGCTATATAGAGGACTATGATGGGCCCATTATACTGTATGGAGGACTATGTGGGGCCCATTATCCTGTATGGAGGACTATGTGGGGCCATTATACTGTATGAAGGACTATGTGGGGCCATTATACTGTATGGAGGACTATGTGGGGCCATTATACTGTATGGAGGACTATGTGGTGCCATTATACTATATGAAAGACTATGTGGGGCCATTATACTGTATGGAGGACTATGTGGGGCCCATTATACTGTATGGAGGACTATATGGGGCCATTATACTGTATGGAGGACTATGTGTGGCCATTATACTGTACTAAGGACTATGTGGGGCCATTATACTGTATGGAGGACTATGTGGGGCCATCATACTGTACGAAGGACTATGTGGGTCCCATTATACTATATAGAGGACTATGTGGGGCCCATTATACTGTATGGAGGACTATGATGGGCCCATTATACTGTACGGAGGACTATGTGGGGCCTATTATACTGTACGGGGGACTATGTGGGGCCATTATACTGTATGAAGGACTATGTGGGGCCATTATACTATATGATGGATTATGTGGGGCCCATTGTACTGTATGGAGGAGTATGTGGGGCCCATTGTACTGTATGGAGGACTATGTGGGGCTATTATACTGTATGGAGGACTATGTGGGGCCATTATACTGTATGAAGGACTATGTGGGGCCATTATACTGTACGGGGGACTATGTGGGGCCATTATACTGTATGAAGCACTATGTGGGGCCATTATACTGTATGAAGGACTATGTGGGGCCATTATACTGTATGGAGGACTATGTGGGGCCATTATACTGTATGGAGGGCTATGTGGTGCCATTATACTATATGAAAGACTATGTGGGGCCCATTATACTGTATGGAGGACTATGTGGGGCCATTATACTGTATGGAGGACTATGTGGGGCCATTATACTGTACGAAGGACTATGTGGGGCCATTATACTGTACGAAGGACTATGTAGGGCCCATTATACTGTATGGAGGACTATGTGGGGCCATTATACTGTACGAAGGACTATGTGGTGCCCATTATACTGTATGGAGGACTATGTGGGGCTCATTATACTGTATGGAGGACTATGTGGGGCCATTATACTGTACGAAGGACTATATGGGGCCATTATACTGTACGGAGGACTATGTGGGGCCATTATACTGTATGAAGGACTATGTGGGGCCATTATACTGTATGGAGGACTATGTGGGGCCATTATACTGTACGAAGGACTATGTGGGGCCATTATACTGTACGAAGGACTATGTAGGGCCCATTATACTGTATGGAGGACTATGTGGGGCCATTATACTGTACGAAGGACTATGTGGTGCCCATTATACTGTATGGAGGACTATGTGGGGCTCATTATACTGTATGGAGGACTATGTGGGGCCATTATACTGTACGAAGGACTATATGGGGCCATTATACTGTACGGAGGACTATGTGGGGCCATTATACTGTATGAAGGACTATGTGGGGCCATTATACTGTATGGAGGACTATGTGGGGCCATTATACTGTATGGAGGACTATGTGGGGCCATTATACTGTATGAAGGACTATGTGGGGTCCATTATACTGTATGGAGGACTATGTGGGTCCCATTATACTATATAGAGGACTATGATGGGCCCATTATACTGTATGGAGGACTATGTGGGGCCCATTATTCTGTATGGAGGACTATGTGGGGCCATTATACTGTATGGAGGACTATGTGGGGCCATTATACTGTATGGAGGACTATGTGGTGCCATTATACTATATGAAAGACTATGTGGGGCCATTATACTGTATGGAGGACTATGTGGGGCCCATTATACTGTATGGAGGACTATATGGGGCCATTATACTGTATGGAGGACTATGTGTGGCCATTATACTGTACTACGGACTATGTGGGGCCATTATACTGTATGGAGGACTATGTGGGGCCATCATACTGTACGAAGGACTATGTGGGTCCCATTATACTATATAGAGGACTATGTGGGGCCCATTATACTGTATGGAGGACTATGATGGGCCCATTATACTGTATGGAGGACTATGTGGGGCCCATTATACTGTATGGAGGACTATGTGGGGCCATTATACTGTTTGGAGGACTATGTGGGGCCTTTATACTGTATGGAGGACTATGTGGGGCCATTATACTGTACGAAGGACTATGTGGGGCCCATTATACTGTATGGAGGACTATGTGGGGCCCATTAAACTATATAGAGGACTATGTGGGGCCCATTATACTGTATGGAGGACTATGATGGGCCTATTATACTGTATGGAGGACTATGTGGGGCCCATTATTCTGTACGGAGGACTATGTGGGGCCATTATACTGTATGAAGGACTATGTGGGGCCCATTATACTGTATGGAGGACTATGTGGGTCCATTATACTGTTTGGAGGACTATGTGGGGCCTTCATACTGTATGGAGGACTATGTGGGGCCATTATACTGTATGCAGGACTCTGTGGGGCCATTATACTGTATGCAGGACTATGTGGGGTCATTATTCTGTACGGAGGACTATGTGGGGCCCATTATACTGTACGGAGGACTATGTGGGGCCCATTATACTGTACGGGGGACTATGTGGGGCCATTATACTGTATGAAGGACTATGTGGGGCCCATTATACTGTATGGAGGACTATGTGGGGTCATTATACTGTATGGAGGACTATGTGGGGCCCATTATACTGTACGGAGGACTATGTGGGGCCTATTATACTGTACGGGGGACTATGTGGGGCCATTATACTGTATGAAGGACTATGTGGGGCCATTATACTATATGAAGGATTATGTGGGGCCCATTGTACTGTATGCAGGACTATGTGGGGCCCATTGTACTGTATGGAGGACTATGTGGGGCTATTATACTGTATGGAGGACTATGTGGGGCCATTATACTGTATGAAGGACTATGTGGGGCCATTATACTGTACGGGGGACTATGTGGGGCCATTATACTGTACGGGGGACTATGTGGGGCCATTATACTGTATGAAGCACTATGTGGGGCCATTATACTGTATGAAGGACTATGTGGGGCCATTATACTGTATGGAGGACTATGTGGGGCCATTATACTGTATGGAGGGCTATGTGGTGCCATTATACTATATGAAAGACTATGTGGGGCCCATTATACTGTATGGAGGACTATGTGGGGCCATTATACTGTATGGAGGACTATGTGGGGCCATTATACTGTACGAAGGACTATGTGGGGCCATTATACTGTACGAAGGACTATGTAGGGCCCATTATACTGTATGGAGGACTATGTGGGGCCATTATACTGTACGAAGGACTATGTGGTGCCCATTATACTGTATGGAGGACTATGTGGGGCTCATTATACTGTATGGAGGACTATGTGGGGCCATTATACTGTACGAAGGACTATATGGGGCCATTATACTGTACGGAGGACTATGTGGGGCCATTATACTGTATGAAGGACTATGTGGGGCCATTATACTGTATGGAGGACTATGTGGGGCCCATTATACTGTATGGAGGACTATGTGGGGCCATTATACTGTATGGAGGACTATGTGGGGCCATTATACTGTATGGAGGACTATGTGGGGCCATTATACTGTATGAAGGACTATGTGGGGCCCATTATACTGTATGGAGGACTATGTGGGTCCCATTATACTATATAGAGGACTATGATGGGCCCATTATACTGTATGGAGGACTATGTGGGGCCATTATTCTGTATGGAGGACTATGTGGGGCCATTATTCTGTATGGAGGACTATGTGGGGCCATTATACTGTATGAAGGACTATGTGGGGCCATTATACTGTATGGAGGACTATGTGGGGCCATTATACTGTATGGAGGACTATGTGGTGCCATTATACTATATGAAAGACTATGTTGGGCCATTATACTGTATGGAGGACTATGTGGGGCCCATTATACTGTATGGAGGACTATATGGGGCCATTATACTGTATGGAGGACTATGTGGGGCCATTATACTGTACGAAGGACTATGTGGGTCCCAATATACTGTATGGAGGACTATGTGGGGCCCATTATACTGTATGGAGGACTATATGGGGCCATTATACTGTACGAAGGACTATGTGGGGCCATTATACTATATGAAGGATTATGTGGGGCCCATTGTACTGTATGGAGGACTATGTGGGGCCCATTGTACTGTATGGAGGACTATGTGGGGCTATTATACTGTATGGAGGACTATGTGGGGCCATTATACTGTATGAAGGACTATGTGGGGCCATTATACTATACGGGGGACTATGTGGGGCCATTATACTGTATGAAGCACTATGTGGGGCCATTATACTGTATGAAGCACTATGTGGGGCCATTATACTGTATGAAGGACTATGTGGGGCCATTATACTGTATGGAGGACTATGTGGGGCCATTATACTGTATGGAGGGCTATGTGGTGTCATTATACTATATGAAAGACTATGTGGGGCCCATTATACTGTATGGAGGACTGTGTGGGGCCATTATACTGTATGGAGGACTATGTGGGGCCATTATACTGTACGAAGGACTATGTGGGGCCATTATACTGTACGAAGGACTATGTAGGGCCCATTATACTGTATGGAGGACTATGTGGGGCCATTATACTGTACGAAGGACTATGTGGTGCCCATTATACTGTATGGAGGACTATGTGGGGCTCATTATACTGTATGGAGGACTATGTGGGGCCATTATACTGTACGAAGGACTATATGGGGCCATTATACTGTACGGAGGACTATGTGGGGCCATTATACTGTATGAAGGACTATGTGGGGCCATTATACTGTATGGAGGACTATGTGGGGCCCATTATACTGTATGGAGGACTATGTGGGGCCATTATACTGTATGGAGGACTATGTGGGGCCATTATACTGTATGGAGGACTATGTGGGGCCATTATACTGTATGAAGGACTATGTGGGGCCCATTATACTGTATGGAGGACTATGTGGGTCCCGTTATACTATATAGAGGACTATGATGGGCCCATTATACTGTATGGAGGACTATGTGGGGCCATTATTCTGTATGGAGGACTATGTGGGGCCATTATACTGTATGAAGGACTATGTGGGGCCATTATACTGTATGGAGGACTATGTGGGGCCATTATACTGTATGGAGGACTATGTGGTGCCATTATACTATATGAAAGACTATGTTGGGCCATTATACTGTATGGAGGACTATGTGGGGCCCATTATACTGTATGGAGGACTATATGGGGCCATTATACTGTATGGAGGACTATGTGGGGCCATTATACTGTACGAAGGACTATGTGGGTCCCAATATACTGTATGGAGGACTATGTGGGGCCCATTATACTGTATGGAGGACTATATGGGGCCATTATACTGTACGAAGGACTATGTGGGGCCATTATACTGTATGGAGGACTATGTGGGGCCATTATACTGTACGAAGGACTATGTGGGTCCCATTATACTATATAGAGGACTATGTGGGGCCCATTATACTGTATGGAGGACTATGATGGGCCCATTATACTGTATGGAGGACTATGTGGGGCCCATTATACTGTATGGAGGACTATGTGGGGCCATTATACTGTTTGGAGGACTATGTCGGGCCTTTATACTGTATGGAGGACTATGTGGGGCCATTATACTGTACGAAGGACTATGTGGGTCCCAATATACTGTATGGAGGACTATGTGGGGCCCATTATACTATATAGAGGACTATGTGGGGCCCATTATACTGTATGGAGGACTATGATGGGCCCATTATACTGTGTGGAGGACTATGTGTGGCCCATTATTCTGTACGGAGGACTATGTGGGGCCATTATACTGTATAAAGGACTATGTGGGGCCATTATACTGTATGGAGGACTATGTGGGGTCATTATACTGTATGGAGGACTATGTGGGGCCTTCATACTGTATGGAGGACTATGTTGAGCCATTATACTGTACGGAGGACTATGTGGGGCCATTATACTGTATGCAGGACTCTGTGGGGCCATTATACTGTATGCAGGACTATGTGGGGTCATTATACTGTACGAAGGACTATGTGGGGCCCATTATACTGTACGGAGGACTATGTGGGGCCCATTATACTGTACGGGGGACTATGTGGGGCCATTATACTGTATGAATGACTATGTGGGGCCCATTATACTGTATGGAGGACTATGTGGGGTCATTATACTGTATGGAGGACTATGTGGGGCCCATTATACTGTATGAAGGACTATGTGGGGCCATTATACTGTATGCAGGACTATGTGGGGCCATTATACTGTATGCAGGACTATGTGGGGTCATTATACTGTACGAAGGACTATGTGGGGCCCATTATACTGTACGGAGGACTATGTGGGGCCCATTATACTGTACGGGGGACTATGTGGGGCCATTATACTGTATGAAGGACTATGTGGGGCCATTATACTGTATGAAGGACTATGTGGGGCCCATTGTACTGTATGGAGGACTATGTGGGGCCCATTGTACTGTATGGAGGACTATGTGGGGCCATTATACTGTATGGAGGACTATGTGGGGTTATTATACTGTATGAAGGACTATGTGGGGCCATTATACTGTACGGGGGACTATGTGGGGCCATTATACTGTATGAATCACTATGTGGGGCCATTATACTGTATGAAGGACTATGTGGGGCCATTATACTGTATGGAGGACTATGTGGGGCCATTATACTGTATGGAGGACTATGTGGTGCCATTATACTATATGAAAGACTATGTGGGGCCCATTATACTGTATGGAGGACTATGTGGGGCCATTATACTGTATGGAGGACTATGTGGGGCCATTATACTGTACGAAGGACTATGTTGGGCCATTATACTATATGAAGGACTATGTGGGGCCATTATACTGTGCGGAGGACTATGTGGGGCCATTATACTGTACGAAGGACTATGTTGGGACATTATACTATATGAAGGACTATGTGGGGCCATTATACTGTACGGAGGACTATGTGGGGCCATTATACTGTACGAAGGACTATGTGGGGCCCATTATACTGTATGGAGGACTATGTGGGGACATTATACTGTATGGAGGACTATGTGGGGACATTTTACTGTACGAAGGACTATGTGGGGCCCATTATACTGTATGGAGGACTATGTGGGGCCATTATACTATACGAAGGACTATGTGGGGCCCATTATACTGTATGGAGGACTATGTGGGGCCTTTATACTGTACGAAGGACTATGTGGGGCCCATTATACTGTATGGAGGACTATGTGGGGCCATTATACTGTATGAAGGACTATGTGGGGCCCATTATACTGTATGGAGGACTATGTGGGGCCATTATACTGTATGGAGGACTATGTGGGGCCATTATTCTGTATGGAGGACTATGTGGGGCCATTATACTGTACGGAGGACTATGTGGGGCCATTATACTGTACGGAGGACTATGTGGGGCCATTATACTGTACGAAGGACTATGTGGGGCCATTATACTGTATGAAGGACTATGTGGGGCCCATTATACTGTATGAAGGACTATGTGGGGCCATTATACTGTATGGAGGACTATGTGGGGCCATTATACTGTATGAAGGACTATGTGGGGCCATTATACTATATGCAGGACTATGTCGGGCCATTATACTGTATGGAGGACTATGATGGGCCATTATACTGTATGGAGGACTATGTGGGGCCATTATACTGTATGAAGGACTGTGTGGGGCCATTATACTGTATGGAGGACTATGTGGGGCCATTATACTGTATGGAGGACTATGTGGGGCCATTATACTGTACGAAGGACTATGTGGGGCCCATTATACTGTATGGAGGACTATGTGGGGCTCATTATACTGTACGAAGGACTATGTGGGGTCCATTATACTGTATGGAGGACTATGTGGGGCTCATTATACTGTATGGAGGACTATGTGGGGCCATTATACTCTACGAAGGACTATGTGGGGCCATTATACTGTATGGAGGACTATTTGGGGCCATTATAGTGTATGGAGGACTATGTAGGGCCATTTTACTGTACGGAGAACTATTTGGGGCCATTATACTGTACGGGGGACTATGTGGGGCCATTATACTGTATAGAGGACTATGTGGGGCCCATTATACTGTATGGAGGACTATGTGGGGCCATTATACTGTATGAAGGACTATGTGGGGCCCAATATACTGTATGGAGGACTATGTGGGGCCCATTATACTGTATGGAGGACTATGTGGGGCCATTATACTGTATGGAGGACTATGTGGGGCCATTATACTGTATGGAGGACTATGTGGGGCCATTATACTGTACGAAGGACTATGTGGGGCCCATTATACTGTATGGAGGACTATGTGGGGCCCATTATACTATAAAGAGGACTATGTGGGGCCCATTATACTGTATGGAGGACTATGATGGGCCCATTATACTGTATGGAGGACTATGTGGGGCCCATTATTCTGTACTGAGGACTATGTGGGGCCATTATACTGTATGGAGGACTATGTCGGGCCCATTATACTGTATGGAGGACTATGTGGGGCCATTATACTGTTTGGAGGACTATGTGGGGCCTTTATACTGTATGGAGGACTATGTGGGGCCATTATACTGTACGAAGGACTATGTGGGGCCCATTATTCTGTATGGAGTACTATGTGGGGCCCATTATACTATATAGAGGACTATGTGGGGCCCATTATACTCTATGGAGGACTATGATGGGCCCATTATACTGTATGGAGGACTATGTGGGGCCCATTATTCTGTACGGAGGACTATGTGGGGCCATTATACTGTATGAAGGACTATGTGGGGCCCATTATACTGTATGGAGGACTATGTGGGGCCATTATACTGTTTGGAGGACTATGTGGGGCCTTCATACTGTATGGAGGACTATGTGGGGCCATTATACTGTACGGAGGACTATGTGGGGCCATTATACTGTATGCAGGACTATGTGGGGTCATTATACTGTATGGAGGACTATGTGGGGCCATTATACTGTATGGAGGACTATGTGGGGCCATTATACTGTATGGAGGACTATGTGGGGCCATTATACTGTACGAAGGACTATGTGGGGCCATTATACTGTATGCAGGACTATGTGGGGTCATTATACTGTATGGAGGACTATGTGGGACCCATTATACTGTATGGAGGACTATGTGGGGCCCATTATACTGTATGGAGGACTATGTGGGGCCCATTATACTGTATGGAGGACTATGTGGGACCCATTATACTGTATGGAGGACTATGTGGGGCCCATTATACTGTATGGAGGACTATGTGGGGCCCATTATACTGTATGGAGGACTATGTGGGGCCCATTATACTGTATGGAGGACTATGTGGGGCCCATTATACTGTATGGAGGACTATGTGGGGCCCATTATACTGTATGGAGGACTATGTGGGGCCCATTATACTGTATGGAGGACTATGTGGGGCCATTATACTGTATGGAGGACTATGTGGGGCCCATTATACTGTATGGAGGACTATGTGGGGCCATTATACTGTATGGAGGACTATGTGGGGCCCATTATACTGTATGAAGGACTATGTGGGGCCATTATACTGTACGGAGGACTATGTGTGGGCCCATTATACTGTATGGAGGACTATGTGGGGCCATTATACTGTATGGAGGACTATGTGGGGCCCATTATATTGTATGGAGGACTATGTGGGGCCATTATATTGTATGGAGGACTATGTGGGGCCCATTATACTTTATGGAGGACTATGTGGGGCCATTATACTGTATGAAGGACTATGTGGGGCCCATTATACTGTATGAAGGACTATGTGGGGCCATTATACTGTACGGAGGACTATGTGTGGGCCCATTATACTGTATGGAGTGTAACGGGTCTGGGAGGCGGAACCTCAGAGCTACTATACAAGGGGGCAGTCCTTGTAAGGGAGCGGGTGGCGACCAGGGAAGACGGGCAGGAGGTCACAGCAGGTGACCGGGACAGTCTCTGAGTGAACGGGCTGGAGGTCACGGCAAGTGACCGGGGCAGTCTCTGGATGAACGGGCTGATAGTCACGGCAAGTGACCGGGGCAGTCTCTGAATGAATGGGCAGATGGTCACGGCAAGTGACCGGGGCAGTCTCTGGATGAACGGGCAGATGGTCACGGCAAGTGACCGGGGCAGTCTCTGGATGAGCGGGCAGATGGTCACGGCAAGTGACCGGGGCAGTCTCTAGGTAAAGGGTTGGTACGACCTGTGGCGGCTGATGATAGACGTGGGCTCCCAGGTGAGCAGGCGAGAGTCTCTGGATGAACGGGTGGTCACAGCATGTGACGGCGGAGCCTCCAGGAAGACCAACAGACAGGCGGCAGATGAGCGCTCCCAGGTGAGCGGGCAGAAGTCTCTGGACAGGCGGGTGGTCACAGCACGTGACGGCAGAGCCTCCAGGTAGGCTAGCAGACAGGCAGCAGATGAGCGCTCCCAGGTGAGCGAGCAGGAGTCACTGGACAGGCAGGTGGTCACAGCACGTGACGGCGGAGCCTCCAGGTAGGCTAGCAGGCAGGTAGCAGGTGTGTGCTCCCAGGTGAGCGGGCAAGCTGGTCCATAGACAGACTGACAGGAGTTGGAAGGCAGACCGTCGGACCTCGGGCAAGCAGGCAGGTGGCTGATGTGCGCTCCCAGGTGAGCGGGCAGGCTGGTCCTTAGACAGACTGACAGGAGTAGTAAGGCAGACCGTCGGACCTCAGACTAGCAGGCAGGTAGCAGATAATCAGGCAGGAATCTGGCAGGTAACTGGCAGGTAACTGGCAACGGGACCTGAGGGCTGAAGCAGAGTAGTAAACAGTGCAACAACATTGCTCGGGCACCTCCATTTTGGAGGAGGTGCCTTATATATGGTGAAGTCCTCCGGCCATTGGCCGGGGACTCCTTAGGACGGCGCGCGCGGCCCCTTTAAGAGGGAGGGAGAGCGCGCGCGCGCGCCCTAAGCACAGTGGCCGGGAAGGAGCGCGCGCTGCCAGCAGAGCGGGAGGAGGATGCCGGGCACGGAGCAGGGAGGTGAGGGGAACAGCGTCCCTGCCTAGCAGAGGGCAGGGACGCCGGCGCTACAGTACCCCCCCCTTTAGGCCCCCCCTTTTTTAGGCCAGACAGAAATTTAGCTAGGATAAGAGGGGCATGGATGTTCTCCCGGGGCTCCCACGTTCTCTCCTCAGGACCAAACCCCCTCCAATCTACTAGAAAAAAGGTCTTTCCTCTTACCCTTTTGGTGGCAAGAATGTTCTCTACCTCAAACTCGTCCTCAGCAGAAACCGGAGCAGGAGGCGTACCTGTAGACTTGGAAAAAGAGTTAAGTACCACAGGTTTGAGGAGAGATACATGGAAGGAGTTAGGGATCCGTAAGTTGGCCGGGAGTTTTAATTTATAGGCCACCGGGTTGATCTGACTGATGACCTCCAGAGGACCGATGAACCGAGGCCCTAACTTGTAAGAAGGTATCTTGAGTCGGACATATTTAGACGAGAGCCAGACTTTATCTCCAGGACGAAATTGTGGAGGATCCAGGCGTTTTTTGTCAGCGTGTCTTTTCATCCGTTCGGACGACTGAAGGAGTGCGGATCGGGTACTCTCCCAAATGGAGGAAAATTTGCTAACGAGAGATTCCGCAGCCGGGTTGTCCACAGAGGTGGAGACAGGAAAAGGAATCCGAGGATGCTGACCGAAGACTACAAAAAACGGGGATTTGGAGGAGAATTCGCTCTCGTGATTGTTATAGGAGAACTCGGCCCATGGTAGGAGATCCACCCAGTCAGAATGATGGGCATTAACGAAGTGCCGGAGGTAACTGGTCAGGTTCTGATTGATCCGCTCCACTTGACCATTGGACTGTGGGTGGTAAGCGGAAGAGAAGTCCAGGGTGACGTCTAGCAGTTTACAAGTGGCTCTCCAGAAACGTGAGGTGAACTGTACCCCACGATCCGACACGATGTGGAGGGGCAGGCCATGAAGACGGAAGATGTGGCGGATAAAGTCTTTAGCCAGTTCGGGTGCAGACGGGAGGCCAGGCAGGGGAATAAAGTGAGCCATCTTGGAAAAGCGGTCAGCGACCACCCAAATGACCGTACAACCGGCAGAGACGGGGAGATCAGTTATGAAGTCCATAGCAATATGCTGCCAGGGGGCAGCAGGCACAGGAAGCGGAAGAAGGCGACCAGCTGGCAGGTGTCTCGGGACTTTGTTGCGGGCGCAGGACACACAGGCAGAAACAAAGTCTATTACGTCCTTGTGCAGGGTAGGCCACCAGTAGTGCCGGGCAATAAGCTAGAGGGTCTTTTTCTGACCGGCGTGGCCAGCTAGTTTAGACGAGTGACCCCAGTGTAGGATCTTCTCCCGATCAGGTACTGATACGAACGTCTTACCGGGAGGGAGACGATTTAGGCTCACGGGAGCCACCTGCATTACTCTGGCGGGATCGATGATATGTTTAGGTTCCTCCTCGAGATCGGACACCAGAAAGGATCGGGACAAGGCATCTGCTTTGACGTTTTTGTCAGCCGGGCGAAAATGAAGAACAAAATCAAAGCGAGCAAAAAACAAGGACCACCGGGCTTGGCGCGGGTTAAGTCTCTGGGCATGCTGGAGGTAAGCCAAGTTCTTGTGGTCAGTGTAAATTATTACCGGGTGAAGAGCCCCCTCGAGTAGGTAACGCCACTCCTCCAATGCCAGTTTGATGGCCAATAACTCTCGGTCTCCTATGGAATAGTTGCACTCAGAAGAGGAGAAGAGTTTGGAGAAGAAGCCACAAGTTACCATTCTCCCGGAAGATGATTTTTGAGTAAGTACCGCTCCGGCTCCAGAGGAGAAGGCGTCAACTTCCAGGAAGAACTGCTTGTTGCCGTCCGGGCGATGCAGCACCGGGGCGGAAGAGAAGGCCTGTTTTAGGGAAAGAAAGGCCTCCTCTGCTTCGGGCGGCCACTCTTTGGGATTAGTACCCTTACGGGTGAGCGCGGAAATTGGGGCAGTCCGGGAAGAGAAGTGTGGTATGAAGAGGCGGTAGTAGTTGGCGAAGCCCAGGAATCGCTGAATGGCCTTCAACCCCTCCGGTCGAGGCCATTTCTCGATGGCAGACAGTTTCTCTGGATCCATTCGTAGGCCGGTCTGAGAAATAATGTAGCCCAAAAACGGAAGCGAGGTCTGCTCAAAGAGGCACTTCTCGTATTTAGCGAAGAGGTGATTCTGCCTGAGCCTGAGCAGGACCTGACGAACGTCCCTCCGGTGAGTCTGGAGATCCGGAGAGAAGACCAAGATGTCGTCCAGGTACACCACTACGCTGGAGTAGAGAAGGTCCCGGAAGATGTCATTGACCAACTCTTGAAAGACGGCAGGAGCGTTACAGAGACCAAAGGGCATTACCAGATATTCATAGTGGCCGTCCCGGGTGTTGAATGCCGTCTTCCATTCATCCCCCTGACGGATACGAACCAGGTTGTACGCCCCACGTAGGTCCAGTTTGGTGAAGATTCTAGCCCCCCTCAGACGATCAAATAACTCCGGAATGAGCGGAAGGGGGTACTTATTCTTCACCGTGATCTGGTTAAGGCCTCTATAGTCTATACAGGGACGGAGAGAGCCGTCCTTCTTTTTGACGAAAAAGAAGCCTGCTCCCGCCGGGGAGGTAGATTTCCGGATGAATCCCCTGGCCAGATTCTCCTCAATATATTCGGACATCGACCGGGTCTCAGCAGCGGATAAAGGATAAATACGCCCACGGGGAGGAGTAGTACCAGGTAACAGGTCGATAGGGCAGTCGTATGGTCTATGAGGAGGTAGTGTCTCTGCTTCCTTTTTATTAAAGACATCAGCATAAGACCAATAAGGAATCGGAAGTCCAGGTAGATTAGCTGGTGTAGGAGAAGGACGGACGGGATGGACGGGAACCAGACAGGTCTTATGGCAGTCCTGTCCCCAGCGAAGGACTTCTCCGGTCTGCCAGTCAAGCACGGGTGCATGTCTCTGGAGCCAAGGTAGGCCTAGCAAGAGGGCGTGAGAGAGTCCAGGCAGAACATGAAAGGAGATACTCTCAGAATGCAGCATTCCCACCTGCAGAGTAATGGATTCGGTGATGAGTTGGATGGGGCGTGGTAAGAGGCCCCCATCCACGGCAGCAACAGACAAGGGTACAGCCAGAGGTTTGGTGGGGATGCGGTATTTCTCTACCAGGGACTGTGAAATAAGATTCCCGGCTGCTCCAGAGTCAAGTTGGGCTAGTTCGAAATAACGGTTCTCCCCGCAGACGATTGAGACTGACAGCAGCAGAGATGGAGAGGATTTATTCTTGTCTAGGTTGACCTCTCTGAGCGAACCTAGACACAGGCGTTTCCCGATCTCTCCGGGCAGGCACGGATCTGGTGCTCCTTACTGCCGCAGTAGAAGCAGCTCCCCTCGGCACGGCGTAAGTCCTGACGGGTTTTGACCATCTTGGTCTGGTCGACCTGCATAGACTCAGGAGAGTGTACCTGGGTAGAGACAGAGGGAGTGACGGGTTTCTGAAAAGTAGGAGCTAGACATGGTAACCTCCTCTCACGGGTGACCTCTTTGGCACGCTCCTGGAACCGTAGGTCAATCCGGGTGGCAAGAGTTATTAGGTCATCGAGAGTGGTAGGAATGTCCCGACCGGCAAGTTCATCTTTAATACGGCCGGACAGACCCTCCCAGAAGACGGATACCGGAGCGTCGTTATCCCAGGCCAGCTCCGAGGCAAGGGTACGGAACCGTATGGCATATTGGCCCACGGTGAGACCTCCCTGACGGAGGCGTAGCAGTGATGATGCGGATGAGGTCTTCCGTCCGGGTTCGTCGAAGACTTTCCGGAAAGCCGTGAGAAAAGCAGGCAAGTCAGACACCAGGGGGTCTCCTCTCTCCCATAGAGGATTTAGCCAGGCCAGGGCCTCCCCGGTGAGATGGGACATGATGAATGCAATTTTGGCCCGGTCGGAGTTAAACTGGTGGGACAATAGTTCAAAGTGCAGGGTGCACTGATTTATGAAGCCCCGAGCCTGGGCGGAGTCGCCTCCGAAGCGAGGAGGTGCAGAAAGCCGGGGTCCGGGGTAGGATACCATGGTATTAGTGGGCAGCGGAGCTGCCGGATTGCGAGACATGGCACTGGCGGAGGTTGCTGGTGGAGCAGTCAGAGTGTCCAGGCGAGTATTCACATTCCGCAGGTGACCCAGGATGGACTCCTGTTGGGACCTTTGACGGGACAGTTCATGACACAGGTCCGAGAGCGAGGGAGCTTGGGTGCCACCGGGTTCCATGGCCCGAGCAAACTGTAACGGGTCTGGGAGGCGGAACCTCAGAGCTACTATACAAGGGGGCGGTCCTTGTAAGGGAGCGGGTGGCGACCAGGGAAGACGGGCAGGAGGTCACAGCAGGTGACCGGGACAGTCTCTGAGTGAACGGGCTGGAGGTCACGGCAAGTGACCGGGGCAGTCTCTGGATGAACGGGCTGATGGTCACGGCAAGTGACCGGGGCAGTCTCTGAATGAACGGGCAGATGGTCACGGCAAGTGACCGGGGCAGTCTCTGGATGAACGGGCAGATGGTCACGGCAAGTGACCGGGGCAGTCTCTGGATGAGCGGGCATATGGTCACGGCAAGTGACCGGGGCAGTCTCTAGGTAAATGGTTGGTACGACCTGTGGCTGCTGATGATAGACGTGGGCTCCCAGGTGAGCAGGCGAGAGTCTCTGGATGAACGGGTGGTCACAGCATGTGACGGCGGAGCCTCCAGGAAGACCAACAGACAGGCAGCAGATGAGCGCTCCCAGGTGAGCGAGCAGGAGTCACTGGACAGGCAGGTGGTCACAGCACGTGACGGCGGAGCCTCCAGGTAGACTAGCAGGCAGGTAGCAGGTGTGTGCTCCCAGGTGAGCGGGCAAGCTGGTCCATAGACAGACTGACAGGAGTTGGAAGGCAGACCGTCGGACCTCGGGCAAGCAGGCAGGTGGCTGATGTGCGCTTGCAGGTGAGCGGGCAGACTGGTCCTTAGACAGACTGACAGGAGTAGTAAGGCAGACCGTCGGACCTCAGACTAGCAGGCAGGTAGCAGATAATCAGGCAGGAATCTGGCAGGTAACTGGCAGGTAACTGGCAACGGGACCTGAGGGCTGAAGCAGAGTAGTAAACAGTGCAACAACATTGCTCGGGCACCTCCATTTTGGAGGAGGTGCCTTATATATGGTGAAGTCCTCCGGCCATTGGCCGGGGACTCCTTAGGACGGCGCGCGCGGCCCCTTTAAGAGGGAGGGAGAGCGCGCGCGCCCTAAGCACAGTGGCCGGGAAGGAGCGCGCGCTGCCAGCAGAGCGGGAGGAGGACGCCGGGCACGGAGCAGGGAGGTGAGGGGAACAGCGTCCCTGCCTAGCAGAGGGCAGGGACGCCGGCGCTACATGGAGGACTATGTGGGGCCCATTATACTGTATGAAGGACTATGTGGGGCCATTATACTGTACGGAGGACTATGTGGGGCCCATTATACTGTATGGAGGACTATGTGAGGCCCATTATACTGTATGGAGGACTATGTGGGGCCATTATACTGTACGGAGGACTATGTGTGGGCCATTATTCTGTACGGAGGACTATGTGGGGCCCATTATACTGTATGGTGGACTATGTGGAGCCCATTATTCTGTACGGAGGACTATGTGGGGCCCATTATACTGTATGGTGGACTATGTGGAGCCCATTATTCTGTATGGAGGACATGTGGAGCCCATTATTCTGTATGGAGGACTATGTGGGGCCCATTATACTGTATGGAGGACTATGTGGGGCCCATTATACTGTATGGAGGACTATGTGAGGCCCATTATACTGTATGGAGGACTATGTGGGGCCATTATACTGTATGGAGGACTATGTGGGGCCATTATACTGTATGGAGGACTATGTGGGGCCATTATACTGTATGGAGGACTATGTGGGGCCATTATACTGTATGGAGGACTATGTGGGGCCATTATACTGTATGGAGGACTATGTGGGGCCATTATACTGTATGGAGGACTATGTGGGGCCATTATACTGTATGGAGGACTATGTGGGCCCATTATACTGTATGGAGGACTATGTGGGGCCATTATACTGTATGGAGGACTATGTGGGGCCATTATACTGTATGGAAGACTATGTGTGGGCCCATTATACTGTATGGAGGACTATGTGGGGCCATTATACTGTATGGAGGACTATGTGGCACCATTATACTGTATGGAGGACTATGTGGGGCCCATTATACTGTATGGAGGACTATGTGGGGCATTATACTGTATGGAGCACTATGTGGGGCCATTATACTGTATGGAGGACTATGTGGGGCCATTATACTGTATGGAGGACTATGTGGGGCCATTATACTGTATGGAAGACTATGTGTGGACCCATTATACTGTATGGAGTACTATGTGGGGCCATTATACTGTATGGAGGACTATGTGGGGCCATTATACTGTATGGAGGACTATGTGGGGCCATTATACTGTATGGAAGACTATGTGGGGTCATTATACTGTATGGAGGACTATGTGTGGGCCCATTATACTGTATGGAGTACTATGTGTGGGCCCATTATACTGTATGGAGGACTATGTGGGGCCATTATACTGTATGGAGGACTATGTGGGGCCATTATACTGTATGGAGGACTATGTGGGGCCCATTATACTGTATGGAGAGCTGTGTCGGGTCACAGGGGATCATACTGTGTTTGGGGGCGCTTTTGTTGGCATCATACTTTATGGGGCAATGTAAGAGGGATCTAGGACTACAGCAGGAGGAAATTACTAAGTAAAGGCTGGAAAGTTGTGAGATCTGCTCTTCTGTGACCCCGACAATTATTTACATTTTTTTTGTGGGGGGTAATTAGAGCTTCTGCTATGGGACCCCATGATTTCTATGTTCGCCTCTAACCCTGGAGGTCTTTCCAACTCTAACATTGTAGGATTCAGTGAGTGATTGAGTAAAATGTTACTTTTCTCAGGGGTGTACTCACTTATGCTGATCAGCGTGTGTATGTTTATATGGCTCTTTATTTGTAGTCTTTGTGCAGACATATACAGCAGCATCAGCTTTCCTCCATGTAGTATGTGGTGATGAGCAGCAGGGGGCGCTGCGGCAGCTGCTGGAGGGGAGGAGGGGGCTGCAGCGTCTGCACCAGGCACAGAACATCTCGGGGGCGCACAGCACATCTTGGGGTCTCGGGGGCGCACAGCACATCTCGGGGGCGCACAGCACATCTTGGGCTCTCGGGGTGGGGGCGCACAGCACATCTCGGGGGCGCACAGCACATCTCGGGGTCTCGGGGCGCGCAGCACATCTCGGGGGCGCACAGCACATCTCGGGGTACCCAGGACTTCTCGGGGCGCACAGCACATCTCGGGAGCGCACAGCACATCTGGGGTCTCAGGGCGCACCGCACATCTCGGGGTCTCGGGGCACACAGCACATCTCGGGGTCTTGGGCGCACAGCACATCTCGGGGGCGCACAGCACATCTCGGGGCCGCACAGCACATCTCGGGGCGCACAGCACATCTCGGGAGCGCACAGCACATCTGGGGTCTCAGGGCGCACCGCACATCTCGGGGTCTCGGGGCACACAGCACATCTCGGGGTCTTGGGCGCACAGCACATCTCGGGGGCGCACAGCACATCTCGGGGGCGCACAGCACATCTCGGGGCCGCACAGCACATCTCGGGGCGCACAGCACATCTCGGGGTCTCCGGCGCACAGCACATCTCGGGGGCGCACAGGACATCTCGTGGTCTCGGGGCACACAACACATCTCGGGGTCTCGGGGCGCACAGCACATCTCGGGGTCTCGGGGCGCATAGCACATCTCAGGGCACACAGCACATCTCGGGGTCTCGGGGCGCACAGCACATCTCGGGGTCTCCGGCGCACAGCACATCTCGGGGGCGCACAGCACATCTCGTGGTCTCGGGGCACACAGCACATCTCGGGGTCTCGGGGCACACAGCACATCTTGGGGTCTCGGGGCGCACAGCACATCTCAGGGCACACAGCACATCTCGGGGTCTCGGGGCGCACAGCACATCTCGGGGCACACAGCACATCTCGGGGTCTCGAGCGCACAGCACATCTCGGGGCGCACAGCACATCTCGGGGGCGCACAGCACATCTCGGGGTCTCGGGGCGCGCAGCACATCTCGGGGCACACAGCACATCTCGGGGTCTCGGGGCGCACAGCACATCTCGGGGTCTCCGGCGCACAGCACATCTCGGGGGCGCACAGCACATCTCGTGGTCTCGGGGCACACAGCACATCTCGGGGTCTCGGGGCACACAGCACATCTCGGGGTCTCGGGGCGCACAGCACATCTCGGGGCACACAGCACATCTCGGGGTCTCGAGCGCACAGCACATCTCGGGGCGCACAGCACATCTCGGGGTCTCGGGGCGCGCAGCACATCTCGGGGCGCACAGCACATCTCGGGGTCTCGGGGCGCACAGCACATCTCGGGTGCGCACAGCACATCTCGGGGTCTCGGGGCGCACAGCACATCTCGGGGTACCCAGGACGTCTCGGGGCGCACAGCACATCTCGGGAGCGCACAGCACATCTGGGGTCTCGGGGCACACAGCACATCTCGGGGCGCACCGCACATCTCGGGGTCTCGGGGCACACAGCACATCTCGGGGTCTTGGGCGCACAGCACATCTCGGGGGCGCACAGCACATCTCGGGGCACACAGCACATCTCGGGGTCTCGGGGCGCACAGCACATCTCGGGGTCTCCGGCACACAGCACATCTCGGGGGCGCACAGCACATCTCGTGGTCTCGGGGCACAAAGCACATCTCGGGGTCTCGGGGCGCACAGCATATCTCGGGGCGCACAGCACATCTCAGGGCACACAGCACATCTCGGGGTCTCGGGGCGCACAGCACATCTCGGGGTCTCCGGCGCACAGCACATCTCGGGGGCGCACAGCACATCTCGGGGGCGCACAGCACATCTCATGGTCTCGGGGCACACAGCACATCTCGGGGTCTCGGGGCGCACAGCACATTCTCGGGGTCTCGGGGCGCACAGCACATCTCAGGGCACACAGCACATCTCGGGGTCTCGGGGCGCACAGCACATCTCGGGGTCTCGGGGCGCACAGCACATCTCAGGGCACACAGCACATCTCGGGGTCTCGAGCGCACAGCACATCTCGGAGTCTCCGGCACACAGCACATCTCAGGGCACACAGCACATCTCGGGGTCTCAGGGCACACAGCACATCTCAGGGCACACAGCACATCTCATGGTCTCGGGGCACACAGCACATCTCGGGGTCTCGGGGCGCACAGCACATCTCGGGGGCGCACAGCACATCTCGGGGGCACACAGCACATCTCGGAGTCTCGGGGCGCACAGCACATCTCGGGGCGCACAGCACATCTCGGAGTCTCGGGGCGCACAGCACATCTCGGGGCGCACAGCACATCTCGGGGCGCACAGCACATCTCGGAGTCTCGGGGCGCACAGCACATCTCGGGGCACACAGCACATCTCGGGGTCTCGGGCGCGCAGCACATCTCGGGGGCGCACAGCACATCTCGGGGGCGCACAGCACATCTCGGAGTCTCGGGGCGCACAGCACATCTCGGGGTCTCGGGCGCACAGCACATCTCGGGGGCTCACAGCACATCTCGGAGTCTCGGAACGCACAGCTTGGGAACTGAGATTTCTCTGCAGAGCCTCATTGTCCTTCCTCCCAGGCTTTCACTGACTGCTGGGCATTGCACCATTAACCCCATGTGCCTGCAGAATATTGCTCCACGATCATTACCATCCATCTGCAGAACATTACACAGTGTGACAACTTTCTGAGCTGCAGTGTATTGCACAGTGGATGAAATGTTTAGTTGTCGGGCTTTGCACACTGGGAAACTCCTTTCTCCTGCAGAGCATTGCGCAGTGTGTGACTTGCCTCTTTCTGCAGAGCACTGCACCGCATAGCGTGTCCTCCTAAAGCTTGTGCCCCGGGGTTGGCGCTGGCGTTCCTCTGGGCAGTTGCTGACCTGTGGGGTGACAGCGCAGTGACTGCTGAGCTGCTCGTCTCCGTCCCATGTGGGTAATTAGAGGCAGGAGCAGCCAATTTGTGTCTCACTTTACATATTCCTCCAGTCCATGAATAAATCATCAAGAGCGACAGGCGAGGAATGGAAACGAGCCCGCCATGCTGGAGGAAAGAGCAGGAGAGACACTGAAGGGCCTGGAAGTGGGGGACACAGCCAAACCTGGAAGTACCGGAACAAAGTGGGGACACAGCCAAACCTGGAAGTACCGGAACAAAGTGGGGACACAGCCAAACCTGGAAGTACCGGAACAAAGTGGGGATACGGCCAAACCTGGAAGTACCGGAACAAAGTGGGGACACAGCCAAACCTGGAAGTACCGGAACAAAGTGGGGACACAGCCAAACCTGGAAGTACCGGAACAAAGTGGGGACACAGCCAAACCTGGAAGTACCGGAACAAAGTGGGGATACGGCCAAACCTGGAAGTACCGGAACAAAGTGGGGAACACGGCCAAACCTGGAAGTACCGGAACGAAGTGGGGACACGGCCAAACCTGGAAGTATCAGGACAAAGTGGGGGACACGGCCAAACCTGGAAGTAGCGGGACGAAGTGGGGACATGGCCAAACCTGGAACTACCGGTACGAAGTGGGGACACTGCCGGGTCTGGAAATAACGCGACGAAGTGGGGAACACGGCCAAACCTGGAAGTACCGGGACGAAGTGGGGGACACGGCCAAACCTGGAAGTACCGGGACGAAGTGGAGGACAAGGCCAAACTTGGAATTACCGGGACAAAGTGGGGGACACGGCCAAACCTGTAAGTACCGGAACGAAGTGGGGGACACTGCCGGGTCTGGAAATTGCGGAACGAAGTGGAGGGCACTGCCGGGTCTGGAAATAACGGGACGAAGTGGAGGACACGGCCAAACCTGGAAGTAGCGGGACGAAGTGGGGACACTGCCGGGTCTGGAAATAACGGGACGGAGTGGAGGACACTGACAGGTCTGGAAATAACGGGACAAAGTGGAGGACACTGCCGGGTCTGGAAATAGCGGGACGAAGTGGAGGAAACTACCGTGTCTGGAAATAACGGGACGAAGTGGAGAACACTGCCGGGTCTGGAAATAACGGGACGAAGTGGGGGACACTGCCGGGCCTGGAAGTAGTGGGACGAAGTGGGGGACACTGCAGGGTCTGGAAATTGCGGAACGAAGTGGAGGACACTGCCAGGTCTGGAAATAACGGGACGAAGTGGGGGACACTTCCGGGTCTGGAAATAACGGGACGAAGTGGAGGACATGGCCAAACCTGGAAGTAGCGGGACGAAGTGGGGACACTGACGAGTCTGGAAATTGCGGAACGAAGTGGAGGACACTGCCGGGTCTGGAAATAACGGGACGTAGTGGGGGACACTTCCGGGTCTGGAAATAACGGGACGAAGTGTAGGACATGGCCAAACCTGGAAGTAGCGGGACGAAGTGGGGACACTGCCGGGTCTGGAAATAACGGGACGGAGTGGAGGCTGCCTGGTCTGGAAATAACGGGACGGAGTGGAGGACACGGCCAAACCTGGAAGTAGCTTAATGAAGTGGGGACACTGCCGGGTCTGGAAATAACAGGACGAAGTGGAGGACACGGCCAAACCTGGAAGTAGCGGGACGAAGTGGGGACACTGCCGGGTCTGGAAATAACGGGACGGAGTGGAGGACACGGCCAAACCTGGAAGTTGCGGGACGAAGTGGAGGACACTGCCAGGTCTGGAAATAGCGGGACGAAGTGGGGGACTCTGCCGTGTCTGGAAATAACGGGACGAAGTGGAGAACACTGCCGGGTCTGGAAATAGCGGGACGAAGTGGGGGACTCTGCCGTGTCTGGAAATAACGGGACGAAGTGGAGAACACTGCCGGGTCTGGAAATAGCGGGACGAAGTGGAGGAAACTGCCGGGTCTGGAAATAGCGGGATGATGTGGAGAACACTGCCGGGTCTGGAAATAACGGGACGAAGTGGGGGACACTGAAGGGCCTGGAAATAGCAGGACGAAGTGGGGGAACACTGCCGGGTCTGGAAATAACGGGATGAAGTGGGGGACACTGCCTGGCCTGGAAATAGCGGGACGAAGTGGGGGACAGTGAAGGGCCTGGAAATAGCAGGACGAAGTGGGGGACACTGAAGGGCCTGGAAATAGCAGGACAAAGTGGGGGACACTTAAGGGCCTGGAAATAGCGGGACGAAGTGGGGGAACACTGCCGGGTCTGGAAATAACGGGATGAAGTGGGGGACACTGCCTGGTCTGGAAATAGCGGGACGAAGTGGGGGACTCTGCCGGGTCTGGAAATAGCCGGATGAAGTGGGGGACAGTGAAGGGCCTGGAAATAGCAGGACGAAGAGGGGGAACACTGCCGGGTCTGGAAATAACGGGATGAAGTAGGGGACACTGTCTGGTCTGGAAATAGCGGGACGAAGTGGGGGAATACTGCTGGGCCTGGAAGTAGCGGGACGAAGTGGGGGACACTGCCGGATCTGGAAATAACGGGACGAAGTGGGGGACACTGCCGGGCCTGGAAGTAGCGGGACGAAGTGGAGGACACGGCCAAACCTGGAATTACCGGGACAAAGTGGGGGACACGGCCAAACCTGGAAGTACCAGAACGAAGTGGGGGACACGGCCAAACCTGGAAGTACCGGGACGAAGTGGAGGACACAGCCAAACCTGGAATTACCGGGACAAAGTGGGGGACACGGCCAAACCTGTAAGTACCGGAACGAAGTGGGGGACACTGCCGGGTTTGGAAATTGCGGAACGAAGTGGAGGGCACTGCCGGGTCTGGAAATAACAGGACAAAGTGGGGGACACTTCCGGGTCTGGAAATAACGGGACGAAGTGGAGGACACGGCCAAACCTGGAAGTAGCGGGACGAAGTGGGGACACTGCCGGGTTTGGAAATAATGGGACGAAGTGGAGGACACTGCCGGGTCTGGAAATAGCGGGACGAAGTGGAGGAAACTGCCGTGTTTGGAAATAACGGGACAAAGTGGAGGACACTGCCGGGTCTGGAAATAGCGGGACGAAGTGGAGGAAACTGCCGTGTCTGGAAATAACGGGACGAAGTGGAGGACACTGCCGGGTCTGGAAATAACGGGACAAAGTGGAGGACACTGCCGGGTCTGGAAATAGCGGGACGAAGTGGAGGAAACTGCCGTGTCTGGAAATAACGGGACGAAGTGGAGAACACTGCCGGGTCTGGAAATAACGGGACGAAGTGGGGGACACTGCCGGGCCTGGAAGTAGCGGGACGAAGTGGGGGACACTGTCGGGCCTGGAAGTAGCAGGACGAAGTGGGGGACACTGCAGGGTCTGGAAATTGCGGAACGAAGTGGAGGACACTGCCAGGTCTGGAAATAACGGGACGAAGTGGGGGACACTTCCGGGTCTGGAAATAACGGGACGAAGTGGAGGACATGGCCAAACCTGGAAGTAGCGGGACGAAGTGGGGACACTGACGAGTCTGGAAATTGCGGAACGAAGTGGAGGACACTGCCGGGTCTGGAAATAACGGGACGAAGTGGGGGACACTTCCGGGTCTGGAAATAACGGGACGAAATGGAGGACATGGCCAAACCTGGAAGTAGCGGGATGAAGTGGGGACACTGCCGGGTCTGGAAATAACGGGACGGAGTGGAGGCTGCCTAGGCTGGAAATAACGGGACGGAGTGGAGGACACGGCCAAACCTGGAAGTAGCGGAATGAAGTGGGGACACTGCCGGGTCTGGAAATAACAGGACGAAGTGGAGGACACGGCCAAACCTGGAAGTAGCGGGACGAAGTGGGGACACTGCCGGGTCTGGAAATAACGGGACGGAGTGGAGGACACGGCCAAACCTGGAAGTAGCGGAATGAAGTGGAGGACACTGCCAGGTCTGGAAATAGCGGGACGAAGTGGGGGACTCTGCCGTGTCTGGACATAACGGGACGAAGTGGAGAACACTGACGGGTCTGGAAATAGCGGGACGAAGTGGGGGACTCTGCCGTGTCTGAAAATAACGGGACGAAGTGGAGAACACTGCCGGGTCTGGAAATAGCGGGACGAAGTGGAGGAAACTGCCGGGTCTGGAAATAGCGGGATGATGTGGAGGACACTGCCGGGTCTGGAAATAACGGGACGAAGTGGGGGACACTGAAGGGCCTGGAAATAGCAGGACGAAGTGGGGGAACACTGCCGGGTCTGGAAATAACGGGATGAAGTGGGGGACACTGCCTGGCCTGGAAATAGCGGGACGAAGTGGGGGACAGTGAAGGGCCTGGAAATAGCAGGACGATGTGGGGGACACTGAAGGGCCTGGAAATAGCAGGACAAAGTGGGGGACACTGAAGGGCCTGGAAATAGCGGGACGAAGTGGGGGAACACTGCCGGGTCTGGAAATAACGGGATGAAGTGGGGGACACTGCCTGGTCTGGAAATAGCGGGACGAAGTGGGGGACTCTGCCGGGTCTGGAAATAGCCGGACGAAGTGGGGGACAGTGAAGGGCCTGGAAATAGCAGGACGAAGAGGGGGAACACTGCCGGGTCTGGAAATAACGGGATGAAGTAGGGGACACTGCCTGGTCTGGAAATAGCGGGACGAAGTGGGGGAATACTGCTGGGCCTGGAAGTAGCGGGACGAAGTGGGGGACACTGCCGGATCTGGAAATAACGGGACGAAGTGGGGGACACTGCTGGGCCTGGAAGTAGCGGGACAAAGTGGGGGACACTGCCGGGCCTGGAAGTAGCGGGACGAAGTGGGGGACACTGCCAGATCTGGAAATAACGGGACGAAGTGGGGGACACTGCCGGGCCTGGAAATAGTGGGACGAAGTGGGGACACTGAAGGGCCTGGAAATAGCGGGACGAAGTGGGGGAACACTGCTGGGTCTGGAAATAACGGGATGAAGTGGGGGAACACTGCCGGGTCTGGAAATAGTGGGACGAAGTGGGGGACACTGAAGAGCCTGGAAATAGCGGGACCAAGTGGGGGACAGTGAAGGGCCTGGAAATAGTGGGACGAAGTGGGGGACACTGAAGGGCCTGGAAATAGCGGGATCAAGTGGGGGACAGTGAAGGGCCTGGAAATAGCGGGACGACGTAGGGGAACACTACTAGGTCTGGAAATAACGGGATGAAGTGGGGGACACTGCCTGGTCTGGAAATAGCGGGACAAAGTGTGTGGGGGAAGGACACTGCGGGGTCTGCAAGTAGCAGGACGAGGTGGGGGGACGAGACGTTGGATGGAAGAACCAACTGGCAGGAATTTAGACGTAGAAGAGGGTAATGTGGTGTCCAAGAAATAGGGGGACACAGGCAGAGGTAGAACGGGGCAGCTGGAGCTACACCTGTCCTTGTTGTTGAGGGTCCTGGCAGTGAGGGTCCGGGAGGCCAGCAGGGTCTTATAAAAGCTGGGTGAGGGGGCTGTGGTGGTAATGAACGGGGTCTATACTGTTGCGTCGTACATTTCACCTCTGCTTTGTCCGCAGCCCATGAGACAGAGTTTTCCCTGCTCTGTGACGCCGACTACAGATTGTACCAGAAGAATCCCGTCTCATCCTGGTGACGCCGGGCCAGGGAGCTAATTAGCCAGAGAGAGGTAGCCGCTGGGTCCTAGAGACAGCCAGCCTCTAAGAAGAGGCCTGTAATGCCAAATGTAGATATCTCCTGCAACCAACTGCAGGGCGACTGTCTGTAACCTCTGACACACCTGTGACAATCCCGTCTCATCCTGGTGACATCGCTTCTCTCCACCTTGCACAGGACTGCTGGCACATGGAAAATCCCATCACATCCTGGTGACACCGCTTCTCTCCATCTTACACAGGACTGCTGGCACGTGGTGGAGAATCCCGTCTCATCCTGGCGACACCGCTTCTCTCCAACTTGCACAGGACTGCTGGCACGTGGTGGAGAATCCCGTCTCATCCTGGCGACACCGCTTCTCTCCAACTTGCACAGGACTGCTGGCACGTGGTGGAGAATCCCGTCTCATCCTGGCGACACCGCTTCTCTCCAACTTGCACAGGACTGCTGGCACGTGGTGGAGAATCCCGTCTCATCCTGGCGACACCGCTTCTCTCCAACTTGCACAGGACTGCTGGCACAAGGTGGAGAAACCCATCTCATCCTGGTGACACTGCTTCTCTCCATTTTACACAGGACTGCTGGCATAATAAATCCTCTTTACACCTACAGACTTCTCTCAGTTCCAGTCTGGGGTCTCGCCCCTCCGTGTTCTCTTTCGTATGTCACTGGCAGAAGGGGCGGCAGTGCTCGCTGGGGACGGGCCCTGCAGTGAATGGAGCCCCACTGTATGACCAAGCTGCTCCAGCTCTGCCCCCTGCAGTGAATGGAGACCCCCTGTATGACAAAACCGCACCAGCTCTGCCCCCTGCAATGAACGGAGCCCCCCTGTATGACCAGGCTGCTCTAGCTCTGCTTCCTTGCAGTGAATGGAGCCCCCCTGTATGACCAGGCTGCTCCAGCTCTGCCCCCTGTATGTCCAGGCCGCTCCAGCTCTACCCCCTTGTATGACCAGGCCGCTCCAGCTTTGCCCCCTGTATGACCAGGCTGCTCCAGCTCTACCCCCTTGTATGACCAGGCCGCTCCAGCTCTGCCACCTGTATGACCAGGCCGCTCCAGCTCTGCCTCCTGTATGACCAGGCTGCTCCAGCTCTGCCCCCTGTATGACCAGGCCGCTCCAGCTCTGCCAGCTGCAGTGAACGGAGCCACCCTGTATGACCAGGCTGCTCCAGCTCTGCCCCCTGCAGTGAATGGAGCCCCCCTGTATGACTAGGCCGCACCAGCTCTGCCCCCTGCAGTGAATGCAGCCCCCCTGTATGACCAGGCTGCTCCAGCTCTGCCCCCTGCAGAGAATAGTGCCTCCCTGTATGACCAGGCCTCTCCAGCTCTGCCCCCTGCAATGAACGGAGCCCCCCTGTATGACCAGGCCGCTCCAGCTCTACCCCTTGTATGACCAGGCCGCTCCAGGTCTGCCCCCTGCAGTGAACGCAGCCCCCCTGTATGACCAGGCCGCTCCAGCTCTGCCCCCTGTATGACCAGGCCGCTCCAGCTCTGCCGCCTGAAGTGAATGGAACCTCCCTGTATGACCAGGCCGCTCCAGCTCTGCCCCCTGCAGTGAATAGAGCCCCACTGTATGACCAAGCTGCTCCAGCTCTGCCCCCTGCAGTGAATGGAGACCCCCTGTATGACAAGGCCGCACCAGATCTGCCCCCTGCAATGAATGGAGCCCCCCTGTATGACCAGGCTGCTCCAGCTCTGCTTCCTTGCAGTGAATGGAGCCCCCTGTATGACCAGGCTGCTCCAGCTCTGCCCCCTGTTTGACCAGGCCGCTCCAGCTCTACCCCCTTGTATGACCAGGCCGCTCCAGCTCTACCCTCTTGTATGACTAGGCCGCTCCAGCTCTGCCCCCTGTATGACCAGGCTGCTCCAGCTCTACCCCCTTGTATGACCAGGCCGCTCCAGCTCTGCCACCTGCAGTGAACGGAGCCCCACCTGTATGACCAGGCCGCTCCGGCTCTGCCCCCTGCAGTGAACGGAGCCCTCCCTGTATGACCAGGCCGCTCCAGCTCTGCCACCTGCAGTGAATGGAGCCCCCTGTATGACCAAGCAGCTCCAGCTCTGCCCCCTGTATGACCAGGCCGCTCCAGCTCTGCCACCTGCAGTGAATGGAGCACCCCCTGTATGACCAGGCCGCTCCGGCTCTGCCCCTGCAGTGAACGGAGCCCCCCCTCTATGACCATGCCGCTCCAGCTCTGCCACCTGCAGTGAATGGAGCCCCCCTGTATGACCAAGCCGCTCCAGCTCTGCCCCCTGTATGACCAGGCTGCTCCAGCTCTGTCCCCTGTATGACCAGGCCGCTCCAGCTCTGCCCCTTGCATGACTCGGCCGCTCCAGCTCTGCCCCTTGCATGACCAGGCCGCTCCAGCTCTGCCGCCTGAAGTGAATGGAACCCCCCTGTATGACCAGGCCGCTCCAGCTCTGCCCCCTGCAGTGAATGGAGCCTCACTGTATGACCAAGCTGCTCCAGCTCTGCCCCCTGCAGTGAATGGAGACCCCCTGTATGACAAGGCCGCACCAGCTCTGCCCCCTGCAATGAACGGAGGCCCCCTGTATGACCAGGCTGCTCCAGCTCTGCCCCCTGCAATGAACGGAGCACCCCCTGTATGACCAGGCCACTCCGGCTCTGCCCCTTGCAGTTCATGGAGCCCCCCTGTATGACCAGGCCGCTCCAGCTCTGCCCCCTGCAATGAATGGAGCCCCTCGTATGACCAGGCCGCTCCAGCTCTGCTACATGCAGTGAACGGAGCCCCCTGTATGACCAGGCCGCTCCAGTTCTGCCCCCTGCAGTGAACGGAGCCCCTCTGTATGACCAGGTCGCTCCAACTCTGCCCCCTGCAGTGAATGGAGCCCCTCTGTATGACCAGGCTGCACCAGCTCTGCCCCCTGCAATGAACGGAGCCCCCCTGTATGACCAGGCTGCACCAGCTCTGCCCACTGCAATGAACGGAGCCCCCCTGTATGACCAGGCCACTCCAGCTCTACGCCCTGTATGACCAGGCCGCTCCAGCTCTGCCCCCTGCAGTGAATGGAGCCCCCCGTATGACCAGGCCGCACCAGCTCTGCCCACTGTAATGAACGGAGCCCCCCTGTATGACCAGGCCTCTCCAGCTCTACGCCCTGTATGACCAGGCCGCTCCAGCTCTGCCCCCTGCAGTGAATGGAGCCCCCCGTATGACCAGGCCATTCCAGGTGTGCACCCTGTATGACCAGGCCGCTCCAGCTCTGCCCCCTGTATGACCAGGCCGCTCCAGCTCTGCCCCCTGCGGTAAGTGGAGCCCCCCCTGTATGACCAGGCCACTCCAGCTCTACCCTCTGCAGTGAATGGAGCCCCCCCTGTATGACCAGGCCTCTCCAGCTTTGCCCCCTGTAGTAAATGGAGCCCCCCTGTATGACCAGGCCACTCCAGCTCTACGCCCTGCAGTGAATGGAGCCCCCTGTATGACCAGGCCGCACCAGCTCAGCCCCCGGCACTGAATGGAGCCCCCCTGTATGACCAGGCCGCACCAGCTCAGCCCCCGGCAGTGAATGGAGACCCCTGTATGACCAGGCCGCACCAGCTCTGCCCCCGGCAGTGAATGGAGACCCCCTGTATGACCAGGCCACACCAGCTCTGCCCCCGGCAGTGAATGGAGACCCCCCTGTATGACCAGGCCGCACCAGCTCTGCCCCCGGCAGTGAATGGAACCCCCACTGTATGACCAGGCCGCTCCAGCTCTGCCCCCTGTATGACCAGGCCGCACCAGCTCAGCCCCCGGCAGTGAATGGAGACCCCCTGTATGACCAGGCCGCACCAGCTCTGCCCCCTGTATGACCAGGCCGCTCCAGCTCTGCCCCCTGTATGACCAAGCCATTCCAGCTCTGCCCCCTGTATGACCAGGCCGCTCCAGCTCTGCCCCCTGCGGCTAATGGAGCCCCCCTGTATGACCAGGCCGCTTCAGCTCTGCCCCCTGTATGACCAGGCCACTCCAGCTCTGCCCCCTGTATGACCAGGCCGCACCAGCTCAGCCCCTTGCAGTGAATGGAGCCCCCCCTGTATGACCAGGCCGCTCCAGCTCTGCCCCCTGTATGACCAAGCCGTTCCAGCTCTGCCCCCTGTATGACCAGGCCGCTCCAGCTCTGCCCCCTGCGGTGAATGGAGCCCCCCTGTATGACTAGGCCGCTTCAGCTCTGCCCCCTGTGGCGAATGGAGCCTCCCTGTATGACCAGGCCGCACCACCGTACTTCTGGAGGTCACATTTTATTAAGGCACAGATACAAGGATGACCACAGATGATGTGTAACAGACTCTCCCGAAATAACAGGTAGATGAGTGCGGAGCTACTGCACCCATCATCCGCCTCATCACTGAGCGCCTGCGTATATATGTCCATAGAACCAGTGACAGCCAGCAGGTACACACTGCCAGGAAGAGAGACCGGGGGACGGGAGGACGGCCGACAGCACCGCGCTGAGCAGGTGCACACTGCCAGGAGGAGAGACCAGGGGACGGGAGGACGGCCGGCAGCACCGCGCTGAGCAGGTGCACACTGCCAGGAGGAGAGACCGAGGGACGGGAGGACGGCCGGCAGCACCGCGCTGAGCAGGTGCACACTGCCAGGAGGAGAGACCAGGGGACGGGAGGACGGCCGGCAGCACCGCGCTGAGCAGGTGCACACTGCCAGGAGGAGAGACCGGGGGACGGGAGGACGGCCGGCAGCACCGCGCTGAGCAGGCGCACACTGCCAGGAGGAGAGACGGGGACGGGAGGACGGCCGGCAGCACCGCGCTGAGCAGGCGCACACTGCCAGGAGGAGAGACAGGGGGACGGGATGACGGCCGGCAGCACCGCGCTGAGCAGGCGCACACTGCCAGGAGGAGAGACCGAGGGACGGGAGGACGGCCGGCAGCACCGCGCTGAGCAGGCGCACACTGCCAGGAGGAGAGACGGGGACGGGAGGACGGCCGGCAGCACCGCGCTGAGCAGGCGCACACTGCCAGGAGGAGAGACGGGGACGGGAGGACGGCCGGCAGCACCGCGCTGAGCAGGCGCACACTGCCAGGAGG
The DNA here is from genome assembly GCF_046119375.1 of Phyllobates terribilis. Taxonomy (NCBI): domain Eukaryota; kingdom Metazoa; phylum Chordata; class Amphibia; order Anura; family Dendrobatidae; genus Phyllobates; species Phyllobates terribilis. The sequence goes on along the minus strand of NW_027362769.1, from coordinate 193,753,401 downwards.
AGAGACCGAGGGACGGGAGGACGGCCGGCAGCACCGCGCTGAGCAGGTGCACACTGCCAGGAGGAGAGACCGAGGGACGGGAGGACGGCCGGCAGCACCGCGCTGAGCAGGCGCACACTGCCAGGAGGAGAGACGGGGACGGGAGGACGGCCGGCAGCACCGCGCTGAGCAGGCGCACACTGCCAGGAGGAGAGACAGGGGGGCGGGAGGACGGCCGGCAGCACTGCGCTGAGCAGGCGCACACTGCCAGGAGGAGAGACAGGGTGAAGGGAGGACGGCCGGCAGCACCGCGCTGAGCAGGTGCACACTGCCAGGAGGAGAGACCGAGGGACGGGAGGACGGCCGGCAGCACCGCTCTGAGCAGGCGCACACTGCCAGGAGGAGAGACCGGGGGATGGGAGGACGGCCGGCAGCACCGCGCTGAGCAGGCGCACACTGCCAGGAGGAGAGACCGGGGGATGGGAGGACGGCCGGCAGCACCGCGCTGAGCAGGCGCACACTGCCAGGAGGAGAGACCGGGGGATGGGAGGACGGCCGGCAGCACCGCACTGAGAAGGTGCACACTGCCAGGAGGAGAGACCGAGGGACGGGAGGACGGCCGGCAGCACCGCGCTGAGCAGGTGCACACTGCCAGGTGGAGAGACCGAGGAACGGGAGGACGGCCGGCAGCACCGCGTTGAGCAGGCGCACACTGCCAGGAGGAGAGACCGAGGGACGGGAGGACGGCCGGCAGCACCGCGCTGAGCAGGTGCACACTGCCAGGAGAGACAGGGGGACGGGAGGACGGCCGGCAGCACCGCGCTGAGCAGGTGCACACTGCCAGGAGGAGAGACCGAGGGACGGGAGGACGGCCGGCAGCACCACGCTGAGCAGGCGCACACTGCCAGGAGGAGAGACAGGGGGACGGGAGGACGGCCGGCAGCACCGCGCTGAGCAGGAGCACATTGCCAGGAGGAGAGACAGGGTGACGGGAGGACGGCCGGCAGCACCGCGCTGAGCAGGTGCACACTGCCAGGAGGAGAGACCGAGGGACGGGAGGACGGCCGGCAGCACCGCGCTGAGCAGGCGCACACTGCCAGGAGGAGAGACCGGGGGATGGGAGGACGGCCGGCAGCACCGCGCTGAGCAGGCGCACACTGCCAGGAGGAGAGACCGGGGGATGGGAGGACGGCTGGCAGCACCACGCTGAGAAGGTGCACACTGCCAGGAGGAGAGACCGAGGGACAGGAGGACGGCCGGCAGCACCGCGCTGAGCAGGTGCACACTGCCAGGTGGAGAGACCGAGGGACGGGAGGACGGCCGGCAGCACCGCGCTGAGCAGGTGCACACTGCCAGGAGGAGAGACCGAGGGACGGGAGGACGGCCGGCAGCACCGCGCTGAGCAGGCGCACACTGCCAGGAGGAGAGACCAAGGGACGGGAGGACGGCCGGCAGCACCGCGCTGAGCAGGTGCACACTGCCAGGAGGAGAGACAGGGGGACGGGAGGACGGCCGGCAGCACCGCGCTGAGCAGGTGCACACTGCCAGGAGGAGAGACCGAGGGACGGGAGGACGGCCGGCAGCACCACGCTGAGCAGGTGCACACTGCCAGGAGGAGAGACAGGGGGACGGGAGGACGGCCGGCAGCACCGCGCTGAGCAGGAGCACACTGCCAGGAGGAGAGACCGGGGGATGGGAGGACGGCTGGCAGCACCGCGCTGAGCAGGTGCACACTGCCAGGAGGAGAGATCGAGGGACGGGAGGACGGCCGGCAGCACCGCGCTGAGCAGGCGCACACTGCCAGGAGGAGAGACGGGGACGGGAGGACGACCGGCAGCACCGCGCTGAGCAGGCGCACACTGCCAGGAGGAGAGACAGGGGGACGGGAGGACGGCCGGCAGCACCGCGCTGAGCAGGCGCACACTGCCAGGAGGAGAGACCGAGGGACGGGAGGACGGCCGGCAGCACCGCGCTGAGCAGGCGCACACTGCCAGGAGGAGAGACCGAGGGACGGGAGGACGGCCGGCAGCACCGCGCTGAGCAGGTGCACACTGCCAGGAGGAGAGACCGAGGGACGGGAGGACGGCCGGCAGCACCGCGCTGAGCAGGCGCACACTGCCAGGAGAAGAGACCGAGGGACGGGAGGACGGCCGGCAGCACCGCGCTGAGCAGGCGCACACTGCCAGGAGGAGAGACCGGGGGATAGGAGGACGGCTGGCAGCACCGCGCTGAGCAGGTGCACACTGCCAGGAGGAGAGACCGAAGGACGGGGGAGGACGGCCGGCAGCACCGCGCTGAGCAGGCGCACACTGCCAGGAGGAGAGACCGGGGGATGGGAGGACGGCCGGCAGCACCGCGCTGAGCAGGTGCACACTGCCAGGAGGAGAGACCGAGGGACGGGAGGACGGCCGGCAGCACCGCGCTGAACAGGCGCACACTGCCAGGAGGAGAGACGGGGACGGGAGGACGGCCGGCAGCACCGCGCTGAGCAGGCGCACACTGCCAGGAGGAGAGACCGGGGGACGGGAGGACGGCCGGCAGCACCGCGCTGAGCAGGCGCACACTGCCAGGAGGAGAGACTGGGGGACGGGAGGACGGCTGGCAGCACTGCCAGGAGCTTCTCTCAGCGTGTGGTTGCAGGGAGCTCAGCGTCGGTCTCTTTCTCTGGGGGACACGCGCCTGTAGTGTCCGATTATAAGACCTCTTGATACAATGTTGGGTGCAGTAGTTGTTTCCGGTGATTTCTTTGGCTTGAGCTTTGTGGCTCAGTCGTCCGGGGTCTTTTCTGCCGCCATCATGTTCATGTCCGGAGCTGCACTCTCCGATCAGTACGTCCCACCCCAGACGCCGGTCTGGATGCTACACGATACTACAACGTTCCGCAGAGCCTGGCGCCGGCGGAGCGGGGGTCGCGCGCTCGTCCCACCCTCTGCGGATCTTCTTCAGTTTCTGATTGATACACGGCAGGAGGAAGACGATTCTGCACAAGATGACGAGGAGCGGCAGCGGCAGCGTCCAGGTGAAGGTCGGAGGCAGATAAAACACGTAGCGACGCCATTCAAACGCCCGCTTCCATCCGAATGTCAGAGTGTGGAGAGTGCAGAGCAGCAGAGCTGCAAACCCCAGGCGGGACTGCAAGGGAACGGAGGCACAGGTCAAATAGCTGATAACAGAAAGCAGACGAGCAGCTTCCCAACAGCAAGAAAAGACTAAATTGTCACAGCGACCTACACCTGCCCCGAGAGCTCACCTGCATCCCAGGCCTAGTAATATCTACTCCAGAGCTCCACTCACTATTCTGCTGATGCAATCACTGTGTACATACATTACATTACTGATCCTGAGTTACATCCTGTATTATACCCCAGAGCTGCACTCACTATTCTGCTGGTGCAATCACTGTGTACATACATTACATTACTGATCCTGAGGTACATCCTGTATTATACTCCAGAGCTGCACTCACTATTCTGCTGGTGCAGTCACTGTGTACATACATTACATTACTGATCCTGAGTTACATCCTGTATTATACCCCAGAGCTGCACTCACTATTCTGCTGGTGCAATCACTGTGTACATACATTACATTACTGATCCTGAGTTACATCCTGTATTATACCCCAGAGCTGCACTCACTATTCTGCTGGTGCAGTCACTGTGTACATACATTACATTACTGATCCTGAGTTACATCCTGTATTATACCCCAGAGCTGCACTCACTATTCTGCTGGTGCAGTCACTGTGTACATACATTACATTACTGATCCTGAGTTACCTCCTGTATTATACCCCAGAGCTGCACTCACTATTCTGCTGGTGCAGTCACTGTGTACATACATTCCATTACTGATCCTGAGTTACCTCCTGTATTATACCCCAGAGCTGCACTCACTATTCTGCTGATGCAATCACTGTGTACATACATTACATTACTGATCCTGAGTTACCTCCTGTATTATACCCCAGAGCTGCACTCACTATTCTGCTGATGCAATCACTGTGTACATACATTACATTACTGATCCTGAGTTACCTCCTGTATTATACTCCAGAGCTGCACTCACTATTCTGCTGGTGCAGTCACTGTGTACATACATTACATTACTGATCCTGAGTTACATCCTGTATTATACCCCAGAGCTGCACTCACTATTCTGCTGGTGCAGTCACTGTGTACATACATTACATTACTGATCCTGAGTTACCTCCTGTATTATACCCCAGAGCTGCACTCACTATTCTGCTGGTGCAGTCACTGTGTACATACATTACATTACTGATCCTGAGTTACCTCCTGTATTATACCCCAGAGCTGCACTCACTATTCTGCTGGTGCAGTCACTGTGTACATACATTACATTACTGATCCTGAGTTACATCCTGTATTATACTCCAGAGCTGCACTCACTATTCTACTGGTGCAGTCACTGTGTACATACATTACATTACTGATCCTGAGTTATATCCTGTATTATACTCCAGAGCTGCACTCACTATTCTCCTGGTGCAGTCACTGTGTACATACATTACATTACTGATCCTGAGTTACATCCTGTATTATACTCCAGAGCTGCACTCACTATTCTGCTGGTGCAGTCACTGTGTACATACATTACATTACTGATCCTGAGTTACCTCCTGTATTATACTCCAGAGCTGCACTCACTATTCTGCTGGTGCAGTCACTGTGTACATACATTACATTACTGATCCTGAGTTACCTCCTGTATTATACCCCAGAGCTGCACTCACTATTCTGCTGGTGCAGTCACTGTGTACATACATTACATTACTGATCCTGAGTTACCTCCTGTATTATACCCCAGAGCTGCACTCACTATTCTGCTGGTGCAGTCACTGTGTACATACATTACATTACTGATCCTGAGTTACCTCCTGTATTATACCCCAGAGCTGCACTCACTATTCTGCTGGTGCAGTCACTGTGTACATACATTACATTACTGATCCTGAGTCACCTCCTGCACTATCCTCCGGAGCTGCATGCACGGTATTAGACACAAGCCTGCTGACAGACAGAGCTCACAGTGTGGCCGGCTGTACTGAAGGGGGGGACACTTGTTTCGCCTCCAGCTTTCGTCTGGAGCACCGGGGACCCCTCCCTGCAGGATATAATGGTTCGGCCCCCAGGGGCCACTTACCTGGATGAAGGTGAATTCCCTCCAGTTCAGGGAGCTGCTGACTGAAGGCAGAGAGGACACGGCCAGTAAGGAGAGGATCCCCAGCGCCAGGATCCCCGCAGACACGTACAGCTCCATCCTCCAGACTTCTTCCTCCACCCAGGCGGAGGTCACGTTGTTCTTCACCTACAACACAGGAAGCCATTGAGCAGAAGCTCCGGGGTTCTCGATGTGTTCTGCGCCCGCAACGTTCAGGGTTCTAGATTGTGCAGTAACATAAGATAACCAGTGGTGCTATGGAGTCCCTGCACCTGGCACCGCTGAAGGGCTCACAGCACCGGCCAGGCATCGCTGAAGGGCTCACAGCACCGGCCAGGCGCCACTGAAGGGCTCACAGCACCGGCCAGGCACCACTGAAGGGCTCACAGCACCGGCCAGGCACCACTGAAGGGCTCACAGCACCGGCCAGGCGCCACTGAAGGGCTCACAGCACCGGCCAGGCACCACTGAAGGGCTCACAGCACCGGCCAGGCACCGCTGAAGGGCTCACAGCACCGGCCAGGCATCGCTGAAGGGCTCACAGCACCGGCCAGGCATCGCTGAAGGGCTCACAGCACCGGCCAGGCACCACTGAAGGGCTCACAGCACCGGCCAGGCACCACTGAAGGGCTCACAGCACCGGCCAGGCGCCACTGAAGGGCTCACAGCACCGGCCAGGCGCCACTGAAGGGCTCACAGCACCGGCCAGGCACCACTGAAGGGCTCACAGCACCAGCCAGGCACCGCTGAAGGGCTCACAGCACCGGCCAGGCGCCACTGAAGGGCTCACAGCACCGGCCAGGCACCACTGAAGGGCTCACAGCACCGGCCAGGCACCGCTGAAGGGCTCACAGCACCGGCCAGGCACCGCGGAAGGGCTCACAGCACCGGCCAGGCACCACTGAAGGGCTCACAGCACCGGCCAGACACCGCTGAAGGGCTCTCAGCACCGGCCAGGCACCACTGAAGGGCTCACAGCACCAGCCGAGCACCTCTGAAGGGCTCACAGCATGGGCCAAGCACCACTGAAGGGCTCACAGCACGGGCCGGGCACCACTGAAGGGCTCACAGCACCGGCCAGGCACCACTGAAGGGCTCACAGCACCGGCCAGGCACCACTGAAGGGCTCATAGCACCGGCGAGGCACCACTGAAGGGCTCACAGCACCGGCCAGGCACCACTGAAGGGCTCACAGCACCGGCCAGGCACCGCTGAAGGGCTCTCAGCACTGGCCAGGCACCACTGAAGGGCTCACAGCACTGGCCAGGCACCACTGAAGGGCTCACAGCACGGGCCGGGCACCGCTGAAGGGCTCACAGCACCGGCCGAGCACCGCTGAAGGGCTCACAGCACCGGCCGGGCACCGCTGAAGGGCTCACAGCACCGGCCGAGCACCGCTGAAGGGCTCACAGCACCGGCCAGGCGCCACTGAAGGGCTCACAGCACGGGCCAGGCACCACTGAAGGGCTCACAGCACCGGCCGAGCACCGCTGAAGGGCTCACAGCACCGGCCGAGCACCGCTGAAGGGCTCACAGCACCGGCCAGGCGCCACTGAAGGGCTCACAGCACCGGCCAGGCATCGCTGAAGGGCTCACAGCACCGGCCAGGCATCGCTGAAGGGCTCACAGCACCGGCCAGGCGCCACTGAAGGGCTCACAGCACCGGCCAGGCACCACTGAAGGGCTCACAGCACCGGCCAGGCACCACTGAAGGGCTCACAGCACCGGCCAGGCGCCACTGAAGGGCTCACAGCACCGGCCAGGCACCACTGAAGGGCTCACAGCACCGGCCAGGCACCGCTGAAGGGCTCACAGCACCGGCCAGGCATCGCTGAAGGGCTCACAGCACCGGCCAGGCATCGCTGAAGGGCTCACAGCACCGGCCAGGCACCACTGAAGGGCTCACAGCACCGGCCAGGCACCACTGAAGGGCTCACAGCACCGGCCAGGCGCCACTGAAGGGCTCACAGCACCGGCCAGGCGCCACTGAAGGGCTCACAGCACCGGCCAGGCACCACTGAAGGGCTCACAGCACCGGCCAGGCACCGCTGAAGGGCTCACAGCACCGGCCAGGCGCCACTGAAGGGCTCACAGCACCGGCCAGGCACCACTGAAGGGCTCACAGCACCGGCCAGGCACCGCTGAAGGGCTCACAGCACCGGCCAGGCACCGCGGAAGGGCTCACAGCACCGGCCAGGCACCACTGAAGGGCTCACAGCACCGGCCAGACACCGCTGAAGGGCTCTCAGCACCGGCCAGGCACCACTGAAGGGCTCACAGCACCAGCCGAGCACCACTGAAGGGCTCACAGCATGGGCCAAGCACCACTGAAGGGCTCACAGCACGGGCCGGGCACCACTGAAGGGCTCACAGCACCGGCCAGGCACCACTGAAGGGCTCACAGCACCGGCCAGGCACCACTGAAGGGCTCATAGCACCGGCCAGGCACCACTGAAGGGCTCACAGCACCGGCCAGGCACCACTGAAGGGCTCACAGCACCGGCCAGGCACCGCTGAAGGGCTCTCAGCACTGGCCAGGCACCACTGAAGGGCTCACAGCACTGGCCAGGCACCACTGAAGGGCTCACAGCACGGGCCGGGCACCGCTGAAGGGCTCACAGCACCGGCCGAGCACCGCTGAAGGGCTCACAGCACCGGCCGGGCACCGCTGAAGGGCTCACAGCACCGGCCGAGCACCGCTGAAGGGCTCACAGCACCGGCCAGGCGCCACTGAAGGGCTCACAGCACGGGCCAGGCACCACTGAAGGGCTCACAGCACCGGCCGAGCACCGCTGAAGGGCTCACAGCACCGGCCGAGCACCGCTGAAGGGCTCACAGCACCGGCCAGGCGCCACTGAAGGGCTCACAGCACCGGCCAGGCATCGCTGAAGGGCTCACAGCACCGGCCAGGCGCCACTGAAGGGCTCACAGCACCGGCCAGGCGCCACTGAAGGGCTCACAGCACCGGCCAGGCACCACTGAAGGGCTCACAGCACCGGCCAGGCGCCACTGAAGGGCTCACAGCACCGGCCAGGCACCGCTGAAGGGCTCACAGCACCGGCCAGGCACCGCTAAAGGGCTCACAGCACCGGCCAGGCACCACTGAAGGGCTCACAGCACCGGCCAGGCACCGCTGAAGGGCTCTCAGCACCGGCCAGGCACCACTGAAGGGCTCACAGCACCGGCCGAGCACCACTGAAGGGCTCACAGCATGGTCCGAGCACCACTGAAGGGCTCACAGCACGGGCCGGGCACCGCTGAAGGGCTCACAGCACCGGCCGAGCACCGCTGAAGGGCTCACAGCACCGGTCAGGCACCACTGAAGGGCTCACAGCACCGGCCAGGCGCCACTGAAGGGCTCACAGCACGGGCCGAGCACCGCTGAAGGGCTCACAGCACCGGCCAGGCACCGCTGAAGGGCTCACAGCACCGGCCGAGCACCGCTGAAGGGCTCACAGCACCGGCCAGGCACCGCTGAAGGGCTCACAGCACCGGCCAGGCGCCACTGAAGGGCTCACAGCACCGGACGAGCACCGCTGAAGGGCTCACAGCACCGGCCAGGCACCGCTGAAGGGCTCACAGCACCGGCCAGGCGCCACTGAAGGGCTCACAGCACCGGCCGAGCACCGCTGAAGGGCTCACAGCACCGGCCGAGCACCGCTGAAGGGCTCACAGCACCGGCCAGGCGCCACTGAAGGGCTCACAGCACGGGCCAGGCACCGCTGAAGGGCTCACAGCACGGGCCAGGCACCGCTGAAGGGCTCACAGCACCGGCCGAGCACCGCTGAAGGGCTCACAGCACCGGCCGAGCACCGCTGAAGGGCTCACAGCACGGGCCAGGCACCACTGAAGGGCTCACAGCACGGGCCAGGCACCACTGAAGGGCTCACAGCACGGGCCGGGCACCACTGAAGGGCTCACAGCACGGGCCAGGCACCGCTGAAGGGCTCACAGCACCGGCCAGGCACCACTGAAGGGCTCACAGCACCGGCCGGGCACCGCTGAAGGGCTCACAGCACCGGCCGAGCACCACTGAAGGGCTCACAGCACCGGCCATACACCACTGAAGGGCTCACAGCACCGGCCGAGCACCACTGAAGGGCTCACAGCACGGGCCAGGCACCACTGAAGGGCTCACAGCACCGACCAGGCACCACTGAAGGGCTCACAGCACCGGCCAGGCACCACTGAAGGGCTCACAGCACCGGCCAGGCACCACTGAAGGGCTCACAGCACCGGCCAGGCACCGCTGAAGGGCTCTCAGCACTGGCCAGGCACCACTGAAGGGCTCACAGCACTGGCCAGGCACCACTGAAGGGCTCACAGCACGGGCCGGGCACCGCTGAAGGGCTCACAGCACCGGCCGAGCACCGCTGAAGGGCTCACAGCACCGGCCGGGCACCGCTGAAGGGCTCACAGCACCGGCCGAGCACCGCTGAAGGGCTCACAGCACGGGCCAGGCACCACTGAAGGGCTCACAGCACGGGCCAGGCACCACTGAAGGGCTCACAGCACGGGCCGGGCACCACTGAAGGGCTCACAGCACCGGCCAGGCACCACTGAAGGGCTCACAGCACCGGCCAGGCACCGCTGAAGGGCTCTCAGCACTGGCCAGGCACCACTGAAGGGCTCACAGCACTGGCCAGGCACCACTGAAGGGCTCACAGCACGGGCCGGGCACCGCTGAAGGGCTCACAGCACCGGCCGAGCACCGCTGAAGGGCTCACAGCACCGGCCGGGCACCGCTGAAGGGCTCACAGCACCGGCCGAGCACCGCTGAAGGGCTCACAGCACCGGCCAGGCGCCACTGAAGGGCTCACAGCACGGGCCAGGCACCACTGAAGGGCTCACAGCACCGGCCGAGCACCGCTGAAGGGCTCACAGCACCGGCCGAGCACCGCTGAAGGGCTCACAGCACCGGCCAGGCGCCACTGAAGGGCTCACAGCACCGGCCAGGCATCGCTGAAGGGCTCACAGCACCGGCCAGGCGCCACTGAAGGGCTCACAGCACCGGCCAGGCGCCACTGAAGGGCTCACAGCACCGGCCAGGCACCACTGAAGGGCTCACAGCACCGGCCAGGCGCCACTGAAGGGCTCACAGCACCGGCCAGGCACCGCTGAAGGGCTCACAGCACCGGCCAGGCACCGCTAAAGGGCTCACAGCACCGGCCAGGCACCACTGAAGGGCTCACAGCACCGGCCAGGCACCGCTGAAGGGCTCTCAGCACCGGCCAGGCACCACTGAAGGGCTCACAGCACCGGCCGAGCACCACTGAAGGGCTCACAGCATGGTCCGAGCACCACTGAAGGGCTCACAGCACGGGCCGGGCACCGCTGAAGGGCTCACAGCACCGGCCGAGCACCGCTGAAGGGCTCACAGCACCGGTCAGGCACCACTGAAGGGCTCACAGCACCGGCCAGGCGCCACTGAAGGGCTCACAGCACGGGCCGAGCACCGCTGAAGGGCTCACAGCACCGGCCAGGCACCGCTGAAGGGCTCACAGCACCGGCCGAGCACCGCTGAAGGGCTCACAGCACCGGCCAGGCACCGCTGAAGGGCTCACAGCACCGGCCAGGCGCCACTGAAGGGCTCACAGCACCGGACGAGCACCGCTGAAGGGCTCACAGCACCGGCCAGGCACCGCTGAAGGGCTCACAGCACCGGCCAGGCGCCACTGAAGGGCTCACAGCACCGGCCGAGCACCGCTGAAGGGCTCACAGCACCGGCCGAGCACCGCTGAAGGGCTCACAGCACCGGCCAGGCGCCACTGAAGGGCTCACAGCACGGGCCAGGCACCGCTGAAGGGCTCACAGCACGGGCCAGGCACCGCTGAAGGGCTCACAGCACCGGCCGAGCACCGCTGAAGGGCTCACAGCACCGGCCGAGCACCGCTGAAGGGCTCACAGCACGGGCCAGGCACCACTGAAGGGCTCACAGCACGGGCCAGGCACCACTGAAGGGCTCACAGCACGGGCCGGGCACCACTGAAGGGCTCACAGCACGGGCCAGGCACCGCTGAAGGGCTCACAGCACCGGCCGGGCACCGCTGAAGGGCTCACAGCACCGGCCGAGCACCACTGAAGGGCTCACAGCACCGGCCATACACCACTGAAGGGCTCACAGCACCGGCCGAGCACCACTGAAGGGCTCACAGCACGGGCCAGGCACCACTGAAGGGCTCACAGCACCGACCAGGCACCACTGAAGGGCTCACAGCACCGGCCAGGCACCACTGAAGGGCTCACAGCACCGGCCAGGCACCACTGAAGGGCTCACAGCACCGGCCAGGCACCGCTGAAGGGCTCTCAGCACTGGCCAGGCACCACTGAAGGGCTCACAGCACTGGCCAGGCACCACTGAAGGGCTCACAGCACGGGCCGGGCACCGCTGAAGGGCTCACAGCACCGGCCGAGCACCGCTGAAGGGCTCACAGCACCGGCCGGGCACCGCTGAAGGGCTCACAGCACCGGCCGAGCACCGCTGAAGGGCTCATAGCACGGGCCAGGCACCACTGAAGGGCTCACAGCACGGGCCAGGCACCACTGAAGGGCTCACAGCACGGGCCGGGCACCACTGAAGGGCTCACAGCACGGGCCAGGCACCGCTGAAGGGCTCACAGCACCGGCCAGGCACCACTGAAGGGCTCACAGCACCGGCCGGGCACCACTGAAGGGCTCACAGCACCGGCCGAGCACCACTGAAGGGCTCACAGCACCGGCCATACACCACTGAAGGGCTCACAGCACCGGCCGAGCACCACTGAAGGGCTCACAGCACGGGCCAGGCACCACTGAAGGGCTCACAGCACCGACCAGGCACCACTGAAGGGCTCACAGCACCGGCCGGGCACCACTGAAGGGCTCACAGCACCGGCCAGGCACCACTGAAGGGCTCACAGCACCGGCCGAGCACCACTGAAGGGCTCACAGCACCGGCCATACACCACTGAAGGGCTCACAGCACGGGCCGAGCACCACTGAAGGGCTCACAGCACGGGCCGAGCACCGCTGAAGGGCTCATAGCACCGGCCAGGCACCGCTGAAGGGCTCACAGCACTGGCCAGGCACCACTGAAGGGCTCACAGCACCGGCCGAGCACCGCTGAAGGGCTCACAGCACCGGCCGAGCACCACTGAAGGGCTCACAGCACGGGCCAGGCACCACTGAAGGGCTCACAGCACGGGCCAGGCACCACTGAAGGGCTCACAGCACGGGCCAGGCACCACTGAAGGGCTCACAGCACGGGCCAGGCACCACTGAAGGGCTCACAGCACGGGCCATGCACCACTGAAAGGCTCACAGCACGGGCCGGGCACCACTGAAGGGCTCACAGCACGGGCCGGGCACCACTGAAGGGCTCACAGCACGGGCCTGGCACCACTGAAGGGCTCACAGCACGGGCCGGGCACCACTGAAGGGCTCACAGCACGGGCCGGGCACCACTGAAGGGCTCACAGCACGGGCCGGGCACCGCTGAAGGGCTCACAGCACCGGCCGGGCACCGCTGAAGGGCTCACAGCACCGGCCGAGCACCACTGAAGGGCTCACAGCACGGGCCAGGCACCACTGAAGGGCTCATAGCACCGGCCAGGCGCCACTGAAGGGCTCACAGCACCGGCCGGGCACCGCTGAAGGGCTCACAGCACCGGCCAGGCACCACTGAAGGGCTCACAGCACCGGCCAGGCACCACTGAAGGGCTTACAGCACGGGCCGGGCACCACTGAAGGGCTCACAGCACCGGCCAGGCACCACTGAAGGGCTCATAGCACCGGCCAGGCACCACTGAAGGGCTCACAGCACCGGCCGGGCACCGCTGAAGGATTTATAGCACCTGCCGGGCACCGCTGAAGGGCTCACAGCACCGGCCAGGCACCACTGAAGGGCTCACAGCACCGGCCGAGCACCGCTGAAGGGCTCACAGCACCGGCCGAGCACCACTGAAGGGCTCACAGCAGCGGCCGAGCACCACTGAAGGGCTCACAGCACCGGCCGAGCACCACTGAAGGGCTCACAGCACGGGCCGGGCACCGCTGAAGGGCTCACAGCACGGGCCGGGCACCGCTGAAGGATTTATAGCACCGGCCGGGCACCACTGAAGGGCTCACAGCACCGGCCGAGCACCGCTGAAGGGCTCACAGCACCGGCCGAGCACCACTGAAGGGCTCACAGCACGAGCCGGGCACCACTGAAGGGCTCACAGCACGGGCCGGCCAAGCACCACTGAAGGGCTCATAGCACCGGCCAGGCACCACTGAAGGGCTCACAGCACGGGCCTGGCACCGCTGAAGGCTTTATAGCACCTGCTGGGCACCGCTGAAGGGCTCACAGCACCGGCCGGGCACCACTGAAGGGCTCTCAGCACCGGTCAGGCACCACTGAAGGGCTCACAGCACGGGCCGGGCACCACTGAAGGGCTCACAGCACCGGCCGAGCACCGCTGAAGGGCTCACAGCACCGGCCGGGCACCGCTGAAGGGCTCACAGCACCGGCCAGGCACCACTGAAGGGCTCACAGCACCGGCCGAGCACCACTGAAGGGCTCACAGCACCGGCCAGGCACCACTGAAGGGCTCACAGCACGGGCCAGGCACCACTGAAGGGCTCACAGCACCGGCCAGGCACCACTGAAGGGCTCACAGCACGGGCCGGGCACCACTGAAGGGCTCACAGCACGGGCCAGGCACCACTGAAGGGCTCACAGCACCGGCCGAGCACCACTGAAGGGCTCACAGCACCGGCCAGGCACCACTGAAGGGCTCACAGCACGGGCCGGGCACCACTGAAGGGCTCACAGCACGGGCCGGGCACCACTGAAGGGCTCACAGCACGGGCCAGGCACCACTGAAGGGCTCACAGCACGGGCCTGGCACCGCTGAAGGGCTCACAGCACCGGCCGGGCACCGCTGAAGGGCACACAGCACCGGCCAGGCACCACTGAAGGGCTCACAGCACGGGCCGGGCACCGCTGAAGGGCTCACAGCACCGGCCAGGCACCACTGAAGGGCTCACAGCACCGGCCAGGCACCACTGAAGGGCTCACAGCACGGGTCGGGCACCGCTGAAGGGCTCACAGCACTGGCCGAGCACCACTGAAGGGCTCACAGCACCGGCCGGGCACCGCTGAAGGGCTCACAGCACCGGCCGAGCACCACTGAAGGGCTCACAGCACCGGCCGAGCACCACTGAAGGGCTCACAGCACGGGCCGGGCACCGCTGAATGGCTCACAGCACCGGCCGAGCACCACTGAAGGGCTCACAGCACGGGCCAGGCACCGCTGAAGGGCTCACAGCACCGGCCGGGCACCACTGAAGGGCTCACAGCACCGGCCGGGCACCACTGAAGGGCTCACAGCACCGGCCGAGCACCACTGAAGGGCTCACAGCACGGGCCAGGCACCACTGAAGGGCTCATAGCACCGGCCAGGCGCCACTGAAGGGCTCACAGCATCGGCCGGGCACCGCTGAAGGGCTCACAGCACCGGCCAGGCACCACTGAAGGGCTCACAGCACCGGCCAGGCACCACTGAAGGGCTCACAGCACGGGCCGGGCACCACTGAAGGGCTCACAGCACCTGCCAGGCACCACTGAAGGGCTCATAGCAGCGGCCAGGCACCACTTAAGGGCTCACAGCACCGGCCGGGCACCGCTGAAGGATTTATAGCACCTGCCGGGCACCGCTGAAGGGCTCACAGCACCGGCCAGGCACCACTGAAGGGCTCACAGCACCGGCCGAGCACCGCTGAAGGGCTCACAGCACCGGCCGAGCACCACTGAAGGGCTCACAGCACCGGCCGAGCACCACTGAAGGGCTCACAGCACCGGCCGAGCACCACTGAAGGGCTCACATCACGGGCCGGGCACCGCTGAAGGGCTCACAGCACGGGACAGGCACCACTGAAGGGCTCACAGCACCGGCCAGGCACTACTGAAGGGCTCACAGCACCGGCCAGGCACCACTGAAGGGCTCACAGCACGAGCCGGGCACCGCTGAAGGGCTCACAGCACGGGCCAGGCACCGCTGAAGGGCTCACAGCACGGGCCAGGCACCACTGAAGGGCTCATAGCACCGGCCAGGCACCGCTGAAGGGCTCACAGCACCGGCCGGGTACCACTGAAGGGCTCACAGCACCGGCTAGGCACCACTGAAGGGCTCACAGCACGGGCCGAGCACCACTGAAGGGCTCACAGCACCGGCCAGGCACCACTGAACTGCTCACAGCATGGGCCGGGCACCACTGAAGGGCTCACAGCACCGGCCGGGCACCACTGAAGGGCTCACAGCACCGGCCAGGCACCACTGAAGGACTCACAGCACGGGCCGGGCACCACTGAAGGGCTCACAGCACTGGCCAGGCACCACTGAAGGGCTCATAGCACCGGCCAGGCACCACTGAAGGGCTCACAGCACCGGCCGGGCACCGCTGAAGGATTTATAGCACCTGCCGGGCACCGCTGAAGGGCTCACAGCACCGGCCAGGCACCACTGAAGGGCTCACAGCACCGGCCGAGCACCGCTGAAGGGCTCACAGCACGGGCCGGGCACCGCTGAAGGGCTCACAGCACCGGCCGAGCACCGCTGAAGGGCTCACAGCACCGGCCGAGCACCACTGAAGGGCTCACAGCACGGGCCGGGCACCGCTGAAGGGCTCACAGCACGGGACAGGCACCACTGAAGGGCTCACAGCACGAGCCGGGCACCGCTGAAGGGCTCGCAGCACGGGCCAGGCGCCGCTGAAGGGCTCACAGCACGGGCCAGGCACCGCTGAAGGATTTATAGCACCGGCCAGGCACCGCTGAAGGGCTCACAGCACGGGCCGCGCACCGCTGAAGGATTTATAGCACCGGCCGGGCACCACTGAAGGGCTCACAGCACCGGCCGAGCACCGCTGAAGGGCTCACAGCACCGGCCGAGCACCACTGAAGGGCTCACAGCACGAGCCGGGCACCGCTGAAGGGCTCACATCACGGGCCGGCCAAGCACCACTGAAGGGCTCATAGCACCGGCCAGGCACCACTGAAGGGCTCACAGCACGGGCCGGGCACCACTGAAGGGCTCACAGCACGGGCCGGGCACCACTGAAGGGCTCACAGCACGGGCCAGGCACCGCTGAAGGATTTATAGCACGGGCCAGGCACCGCTGAAGGGCTCACAGCACGGGCCGGGCACCGCTGAAGGATTTATAGCACCGGCCGGGCACCACTGAAGGGCTCACAGCACCGGCCGAGTACCGCTGAAGGGCTCACAGCACCGGCCGAGCACCACTGAACGGCTCACAGCACGAGCCGGGCACCACTGAAGGGCTCACAGCACGGGCCGGCCAAGCACCACTGAAGGGCTCATAGCACCGGCCAGGCACCACTGAAGGGCTCACAGCACGGGCCTGGCACCGCTGAAGGCTTTATAGCACCTGCTGGGCACCGTTGAAGGGCTCACAGCACCGGCCGGGCACCACTGAAGGGCTCTCAGCACCGGCCAGGCACCACTGAAGGGCTCACAGCACGGGCCGGGCACCACTGAAGGGCTCACAGCACCGGCCGAGCACCGCTGAAGGGCTCACAGCACCGGCCGGGCACCACTGAAGGGCTCACAGCACCGGCCAGGCACCACTGAAGGGCTCACAGCACCGGCCGAGCACCACTGAAGGGCTCACAGCACCGGCCAGGCACCACTGAAGGGCTCACAGCACGGGCCAGGCACCACTGAAGGGCTCACAGCACGGGCCGGGCACCACTGAAGGGCTCACAGCACGGGCCGGGCACCACTGAAGGGCTCACAGCACGGGCCAGGCACCACTGAAGGGCTCACAGCACGGGCCTGGCACCGCTGAAGGGCTCACAGCACCGGCCGGGCACCGCTGAAGGGCTCACAGCACCGGCCAGGCACCACTGAAGGGCTCAAAGCACGGGCCGGGCACCGCTGAAGGGCTCACAGCACCGGCCAGGCACCACTGAAGGGCTCACAGCACCGGCCAGGCACCACTGAAGGGCTCACAGCACGGGTCGGTCACCGCTGAAGGGCTCACAGCACCGGCCGAGCACCACTGAAGGGCTAACAGCACGGGCCAGGCACCACTGAAGGGCTCATAGCACCGGCCAGGCGCCACTGAAGGGCTCACAGCACCGGCCGGGCACCGCTGAAGGGCTCACAGCACCGGCCAGGCACCACTGAAGGGCTCACAGCACCGGCCAGGCACCACTGAAGGGCTCACAGCACGGGCCGGGCACCACTGAAGGGCTCACAGCACCGGCCAGGCACCACTGAAGGGCTCATAGCACCGGCCAGGCACCACTTAAGGGCTCACAGCACGGGCCAGGCACCGCTGAAGGATTTATAGCACGGGCCAGGCACCGCTGAAGGGCTCACAGCACGGGCCGGGCACCGCTGAAGGATTTATAGCACCGGCCGGGCACCACTGAAGGGCTCACAGCACCGGCCGAGTACCGCTGAAGGGCTCACAGCACCGGCCGAGCACCACTGAACGGCTCACAGCACGAGCCGGGCACCACTGAAGGGCTCACAGCACGGGCCGGCCAAGCACCACTGAAGGGCTCATAGCACCGGCCAGGCACCACTGAAGGGCTCACAGCACGGGCCTGGCACCGCTGAAGGCTTTATAGCACCTGCTGGGCACCGTTGAAGGGCTCACAGCACCGGCCGGGCATCACTGAAGGGCTCTCAGCACCGGCCAGGCACCACTGAAGGGCTCACAGCACGGGCCGGGCACCACTGAAGGGCTCACAGCACCGGCCGAGCACCGCTGAAGGGCTCACAGCACCGGCCGGGCACCACTGAAGGGCTCACAGCACCGGCCAGGCACCACTGAAGGGCTCACAGCACCGGCCGAGCACCACTGAAGGGCTCACAGCACCGGCCAGGCACCACTGAAGGGCTCACAGCACGGGCCAGGCACCACTGAAGGGCTCACAGCACGGGCCGGGCACCACTGAAGGGCTCACAGCACGGGCCGGGCACCACTGAAGGGCTCACAGCACGGGCCAGGCACCACTGAAGGGCTCACAGCACGGGCCTGGCACCGCTGAAGGGCTCACAGCACCGGCCGGGCACCGCTGAAGGGCTCACAGCACCGGCCAGGCACCACTGAAGGGCTCACAGCACGGGCCGGGCACCGCTGAAGGGCTCACAGCACCGGCCAGGCACCACTGAAGGGCTCACAGCACCGGCCAGGCACCACTGAAGGGCTCACAGCACGGGTCGGTCACCGCTGAAGGGCTCACAGCACCGGCCGAGCACCACTGAAGGGCTAACAGCACGGGCCAGGCACCACTGAAGGGCTCATAGCACCGGCCAGGCGCCACTGAAGGGCTCACAGCACCGGCCGGGCACCGCTGAAGGGCTCACAGCACCGGCCAGGCACCACTGAAGGGCTCACAGCACCGGCCAGGCACCACTGAAGGGCTCACAGCACGGGCCGGGCACCACTGAAGGGCTCACAGCACCGGCCAGGCACCACTGAAGGGCTCATAGCACCGGCCAGGCACCACTTAAGGGCTCACAGCACCGGCCGGGCACCGCTGAAGGATTTATAGCACCAGCCGGGCACCGCTGAAGGGCTCACAGCACCGGCCAGGCACCACTGAAGGGCTCACAGCACCGGCCGAGCACCGCTGAAGGTCTCACAGCACCGGCCGAGCACCACTGAAGGGCTCACAGCACCGGCCGAGCACCACTGAAGGGCTCACAGCACCGGCCGAGCACCACTGAAGGGCTCACAGCACGGGCCGGGCACCGCTGAAGGGCTCACAGCACGGGACAGGCACCACTGAAGGGCTCACAGCACCGGCCAGGCACCACTGAAGGGCTCACAGCACCGGCCAGGCACCACTGAAGGGCTCACAGCACGAGCCGGGCACCGCTGAAGGGCTCGCAGCACGGGCCAGGCACCGCTGAAGGGCTCATAGCACCGGCCAGGCACCGCTGAAGGGCTCACAGCACCGGCCGGGTACCACTGAAGGGCTCACAGCACCGGCTAGGCACCACTGAAGGGCTCACAGCACGGGCCGAGCACCACTGAAGGGCTCACAGCACCGGCCAGGCACCACTGAAGGGCTCACAGCATGGGCCGGGCACCACTGAAGGGCTCACAGCACCGGCCGGGCACCACTGAAGGGCTCACAGCACCGGCCAGGCACCACTGAAGGGCTCACAGCACGGGCCGGGCACCACTGAAGGGCTCACAGCACCGGCCAGGCACCACTGAAGGGCTCATAGCACCGGCCAGGCACCACTGAAGGGCTCACAGCACGGGCCGGGCACCACTGAATGGCTCACAGCATCGGCCAGGCACCACTGAAGGGCTCATAGCACCGGCCAGGCACCACTGAAGGGCTCACAGCACCGGCCGGGCACCGCTGAAGGATTTATAGCACCTGCCGGGCACCGCTGAAGGGCTCACAGCACCGGCCAGGCACCACTGAAGGGCTCACAGCACCGGCCGAGCACCGCTGAAGGGCTCACAGCACGGGCCGGGCACCGCTGAAGGGCTCACAGCACCGGCCGAGCACCGCTGAAGGGCTCACAGCACCGGCCGAGCACCACTGAAGGGCTCACAGCACGGGCCGGGCACCGCTGAAGGGCTCACAGCACGGGACAGGCACCACTGAAGGGCTCACAGCACGAGCCGGGCACCACTGAAGGGCTCACAGCACGGGCCGGGCACCACTGAAGGGCTCATAGCACCGGCCAGGCACCACTGAAGGGCTCACAGCACGGGCCGGGCACCACTGAAGGGCTCACAGCACGGGCCGGGCACCACTGAAGGGCTCACAGCACGGGCCAGGCACCGCTGAAGGATTTATAGCACCGGCCAGGCACCGCTGAAGGGCTCACAGCACGGGCCGGGCACCGCTGAAGGATTTATAGCACCGGCCGGGCACCACTGAAGGGCTCACAGCACCGGCCGAGCACCGCTGAAGGGCTCACAGCACCGGCCGAGCACCACTGAAGGGCTCACAGCACGAGCCGGGCACCACTGAAGGGCTCACAGCACGGGCCGGCCAAGCACCACTGAAGGGCTCATAGCACCGGCCAGGCACCACTGAAGGGCTCACAGCACGGGCCTGGCACCGCTGAAGGCTTTATAGCACCTGCTGGGCACCGCTGAAGGGCTCACAGCACCGGCCGGGCACCACTGAAGGGCTCTCAGCACCGGCCAGGCACCACTGAAGGGCTCACAGCACGGGCCGGGCACCACTGAAGGGCTCACAGCACCGGCCGAGCACCGCTGAAGGGCTCACAGCACCGGCCGGGCACCACTGAAGGGCTCACAGCACCGGCCAGGCACCACTGAAGGGCTCACAGCACCGGCCGAGCACCACTGAAGGGCTCACAGCACCGGCCAGGCACCACTGAAGGGCTCACAGCACGGGCCAGGCACCACTGAAGGGCTCACAGCACGGGCCGGGCACCACTGAAGGGCTCACAGCACGGGCCGGGCACCACTGAAGGGCTCACAGCACGGGCCTGGCACCGCTGAAGGGCTCACAGCACCGGCCGGGCAACGCTGAAGGGCTCACAGCACCGGCCAGGCACCACTGAAGGGCTCGCAGCACGGGCCGGGCACCGCTGAAGGGCTCACAGCACCGGCCAGGCACCGCTGAAGGGCTCACAGCACCGGCCGAGCACCACTGAAGGGCTCACAGCACGGGCCAGGCACCGCTGAAGGGCTCACAGCACCGGCCGGGCACCACTGAAGGGCTCACAGCACCCGCCGGGCACCGCTGAAGGGCTCACAGCACCGGCCGAGCACCACTGAAGGGCTCACAGCACGGGCCAGGCACCACTGAAGGGCTCATAGCACCGGCCAGGCGCCACTGAAGGGCTCACAGCACCGGCCGGGCACCGCTGAAGGGCTCACAGCACCAGGCAGGCACCACTGAAGGGCTCACAGCACCGGCCAGGCACCACTGAAGGGCTCACAGCACGGGCCGGGCACCACTGAAGGGCTCACAGCACCGGCCAGGCACCACTGAAGGGCTCATAGCACCGGCCAGGCACCACTTAAGGGCTCACAGCACCGGCCGGGCACCGCTGAAGGATTTATAGCACCTGCCGGGCACCGCTGAAGGGCTCACAGCACCGGCCAGGCACCACTGAAGGGCTCACAGCCCCGGCCGAGCACCGCTGAAGGGCTCACAGCACCGGCCGAGCACCACTGAAGGGCTCACAGCACCGGCCGAGCACCACTGAAGGGCTCACAGCAGCGGCCGAGCACCACTGAAGGGCTCACAGCACGGGCCGGGCACCGCTGAAGGGCTCACAGCACGGGACAGGCACCACTGAAGGG
Source organism: Phyllobates terribilis (assembly GCF_046119375.1). NCBI lineage: Eukaryota > Metazoa > Chordata > Amphibia > Anura > Dendrobatidae > Phyllobates > Phyllobates terribilis. The sequence goes on along the minus strand of NW_027362769.1, from coordinate 193,731,933 downwards.
CTCACAGCACCGGCCAGGCACCACTGAAGGGCTCACAGCACCGGCCAGGCACCACTGAAGGGCTCACAGCACGAGCCGGGCACCGCTGAAGGGCTCGCAGCACGGGCCAGGCACCGCTGAAGGGCTCACAGCACGGGCCAGGCACCACTGAAGGGCTCATAGCACCGGCCAGGCACCGCTGAAGGGCTCACAGCACCGGCCGGGTACCACTGAAGGGCTCACAGCACCGGCTAGGCACCACTGAAGGGCTCACAGCACGGGCCGAGCACCACTGAAGGGCTCTCAGCACCGGCCAGGCACCACTGAAGGGCTCACAGCATGGGCCGGGCACCACTGAAGGGCTCACAGCACCGGCCGGGCACCACTGAAGGGCTCACAGCACCGGCCAGGCACCACTGAAAGGCTCACAGCACGGGCCGGGCACCACTGAAGGGCTCACAGCACCGGCCAGGCACCACTGAAGGGCTCATAGCACCGGCCAGGCACCACTGAAGGGCTCACAGCACGGGCCGGGCACCACTGAATGGCTCACAGCACCGGCCAGGCACCACTGAAGGGCTCATAGCACCGACCAGGCACCACTGAAGGGCTCACAGCACCGGCCGGGCACCGCTGAAGGATTTATAGCACCTGCCGGGCACCGCTGAAGGGCTCACAGCACCGGCCAGGCACCACTGAAGGGCTCACAGCACCGGCCGAGCACCGCTGAAGGGCTCACAGCACGGGCCGGGCACCGCTGAAGGGCTCACAGCACCGGCCGAGCACCGCTGAAGGGCTCACAGCACCGGCCGAGCACCACTGAAGGGCTCACAGCACGGGCCGGGCACCGCTGAAGGGCTCACAGCACGGGACAGGCACCACTGAAGGGCTCACAGCACGAGCCGGGCACCGCTGAAGGGCTCGCAGCACGGGCCAGGCGCCGCTGAAGGGCTCACAGCACGGGCCAGGCACCGCTGAAGGATTTATAGCACCGGCCAGGCACCGCTGAAGGGCTCACAGCACGGGCCGGGCACCGCTGAAGGATTTATAGCACCGGCCGGGCACCACTGAAGGGCTCACAGCACCGGCCGAGCACCGCTGAAGGGCTCACAGCACCGGCCGAGCACCACTGAAGGGCTCACAGCACGAACCGGGCACCGCTGAAGGGCTCACAGCACGGGCCGGCCAAGCACCACTGAAGGGCTCATAGCACGGGCCGGGCACCACTGAAGGGCTCACAGCACGGGCCGGGCACCACTGAAGGGCTCACAGCACGGGCCAGGCACCGCTGAAGGATTTATAGCACCGGCCAGGCACCGCTGAAGGGCTCACAGCACGGGCCGGGCACCGCTGAAGGACTTATAGCACCGGCCGGGCACCACTGAAGGGCTCACAGCACCGGCCGAGCACCGCTGAAGGGCTCACAGCACCGGCCGAGCACCGCTGAAGGGCTCACAGCACGAGCCGGGCACCACTGATGGGCTCACAGCACGGGCCGGCCAAGCACCACTGAAGGGCTCATAGCACCGGCCAGGCACCACTGAAGGGCTCACAGCACGGGCCTGGCACCGCTGAAGGCTTTATAGCACCTGCTGGGCACCGCTGAAGGGCTCACAGCACCGGCCGGGCACCACTGAAGGGCTCACAGCACCGGCCAGGCACCACTGAAGGGCTCACAGCACCGGCCAGGCACCACTGAAGGGCTCACAGCACCGGCCGAGCACCGCTGAAGGGCTCACAGCACCGGCCAGGCACCACTGAAGGGCTCACAGCACTGGCCGGGCACCACTGAAGGGCTCACAGCACCGGCCAGGCACCACTGAAGGGCTCACAGCACTGGCCAGGCACCACTGAAGGGCTCACAGCACCGGCCAGGCACCACTGAAGGGCTCACAGCACCGGCCAGGCACCACTGAAGGGCTCACAGCACCGGCCAGGCACCACTGAAGGGCTCACAGCACTGGCCAGGCACCACTGAAGGGCTCACAGCACCGGCCAGGCACCACTGAAGGGCTCACAGCACCGGCCAGGCACCACTGAAGGGCTCACAGCACGGGCCGGGCACCGCTGAAGGATTTATTGCATCATTTTGGACTTCTTGGAGTTATAGGACTGCAGCGCGCGGTGCCTCACAGGACCTATAGAGTCCTATACACCGGCAGGTTGGCGCATGAACTATTGATCCTATGAGGTGCAGGATCCTCGGAGCCCGATATACGTGGGGGTCACAGGACATAATTCATCACCGTGCGCCAGTAGCGGGTTAGTAGATTGTGTAGTAGGAGTTTGTTCCTCATAGATCGTGTTGTGCACAGTCTGTGTAAGGCCCCTCCCCCTGCACAGCTCAGACCCCTCCCCCGCACAGATAAGACCCCTCCCCCGCACAGCTCACGCCCCCCACACACACAGCTCAGACCCCGCACAGTTCAGGCCCCTCCCCACACAGTTCAGGCCCCTCCCCCGCACAGCTCAGACACCGCACCACTCAGGCCCATCCCCCACACAGCTCAGGCCCCTCCCTGCACAGCTCACACCCCTCCCCTGCACAGCTCAAACCCCTCCCCCGCACCACTCAGGCCCCTCCCCCTGCACAGCTCAGACCCCTCTCTGCACAGCTCAGACACCTCCCCCGCATAGCTCAGGTCCCTCCCCCGAACAGCCCATGCCCCTCCCCCGCACAGTTCAGGCCCCTCCCCTGCACAGCTCAGTCCCCTCCCTGCACCGTTCAGACCCCTCCCCCGCACAGCTCAGGCCCCTCCCCACGCACAGCTCAGCCCCCCCGCACAGATCAGCCCCCTCCCCCACACAGCTCAGACCCCTCCTCGCACAGCTCTGGCCCCTCCCCCACAGCTCAGACCCCTCCCCCGTACAGCTCAGGCCCCTCCCTCCGCATAGCTCAGTTCACTCCCTTGCGCAGCTCAGACCCCTCCCTTGCACAGCTCAGGCCCCTCCCCCCACCGCTCAGACCCCTCCCCCACACAGCTCAGACCCCTACCCTGCACAGCTCAGGCCCCTCCCTCCGCACAGCTCAGTTCATTCCCTTGCACAGCTCAGGTCCCTCCCCGCACAGCTCAGGCCCCTCCCCCGCACAGCTCAGGCCCCTCCCCCCACCGCTCAGACCCCTCCCCTGCACAGCTCAGACCCCTCCCCTGCACAGCTCAGACCCCTCCCCCACACAGCTCAGACCCCTCCCCCGTACAGCTCAGGCCCCTCCCCTGCACAGCTCAGGCCCCTCCCCCGCACAGCTCAGACCCCTCCCCCCGCACAGCTCAGGCCCCTCCCCCGCACAGCTCTGACTCCTTTCCCGCACAGCTCAGGCCCCTCCCCCGCACAGCTCAGACCCCTCCCCCGCACAGCTCAGACCCCTCCCCCGCACAGCTCAGACCCCTTCCCCGCACAGCTCAGGCTCCTCCCCCGCACAGCTCAGACCCCTCCCCCGCACAACTCAGACCCCTCTACCGCACAGCTCAGACCACTCCCCCGCACAGCTCCGCACCTCTCTGTAGGCCTCGTCCAGGATCTGGTAGTGGGCAGACCTCCTCATGGGCAGGCTCAGGTCCCTCCCCCGCACAGCTCAGGCCCCTCCGGGCACAGCTCAGGCCCCTCCCCCCACAGCTCAGACCCCTTCCACGCACAGCTCCGCACCTGTCTGTAGACCTCGTCCAGGATCTGGTAGTGGGCAGACCTCCTCATGGGCAGGCTCAGGTCCCTCTCCCGCACAGCTCAGGCCCCTCCCAGCACAGCTCAGGCCCCTCCCCCGCACAGCTCAGACCCCTCCCCCGCTCAGGCCCCTACCCGCACAGCTCACGCCCCTCCCCCGCACAGCTCAGGCCCGTCCCCCGCACAGCTCAGGTCCCTTCACCGCACAGCTCAGACCCCTCCCCGCACAGCTCAGGCCCCTCCCCCGCACAGCTCAGGCCCCTCCCCCGCACAGCTTCTCACCTGTCTGTAGGCCTCGTCCAGGATCTGGTAGCGGGCGGACCTCCTCATGGGCAGGCTCAGGCTGTAGGCGGCGTGCAGCGCAGCCAGGAAGAAGCTGAGCAGCCCCAGCTGCTTGCGGCGGATCATCCACTCGTGCAGCCAGTCAGGGAAGCGCTTGTACTTGGTGCCATTGTGCAGCTGGCAGAGCGCAGCGAGGACGCCGGGCACGTACACCAGCGCCAGCAGCACGAAGGCTGCGCACGGCAGCGTCACGTTCAGCAGCTCCAGCGGCAGCTTATAGAAACGGTTCTTACCCTCCCGCAGGAACGGCTGCAGCACGAAGCGCACAAAGTTATACAGGAGGAAGACGATGAAGATGGCGAGCGCCAGCAAGCAGGGCCACCGCCACAGCGGCAGGAGGCGCAGCGGGATGTTCTCCACCTCACGGGCGGCACACAGTGCCCCCATGTCCAACGGGACGAAGCCCAAACTGCGTCCTATGGAGGCAACACGGCTCCGGGCATCGGGGCAGTCAGAGCAGATCAGCACCTGGAAGAGAAGGGGAGTGAGAGTCATCAGCAGAGATCAGCGGTGCCATCACTGAGAATGCCGCCTATCCATCACTAGAGATCAGCGGTGACATCACTGAGAATGCCTCCTATCCATCACCAGAGATCAGCGGTGACATCACTGAGAATGCCTCCTATCCATCACCAGAGATCAGCGGTGACATCACTGAGAATGCCGCCTATCCATCACTAGAGATCAGCAGTGACATCACTGAGAATGCCGCCTATCCATCACCAGAGATCAGCGGTGACATCACTGAGAATGCCGCCTATCCATCACCAGAGATCAGCGGTGACATCACTGAGAATGCCACCTATCCATCACTAGAGATCAGCGGTGACATCACTGAGAATGCCGCCTATCCATCACCAGAGATCAGCGGTGACATCACTGAGAATGCCGCCTATCCATCACTAGAGATCAGAGGTGACATCACTGAGAATGCCACCTATCCATCACTAGAGATCAGAGGTGACATCACTGAGAATGCCACCTATCCATCACCAGAGATAAACGGTGACATCACTGAGAATGCCGCCTATCCATCACTAGAGATCAGAGGTGACATCACTGAGAATGCCACCTATCCATCACTAGAGATCAGCGGTGACATCACTGAGAATGCCTCCTATCCATCACCAGAGATCAGCGGTGACATCACTGAGAATGCCGCCTATCCATCATCAGAGATCAGCGGTGACATCACTGAGAATGCCTCCTATCCATCACCAGAGATCAGCGGTGACATCACTGAGAATGTCTCCTATCCATCACCAGAGATCAGCGGTGACATCACTGAGAATGCCGCCTATCCATCATCAGAGATCAGCGGTGACATCACTGAGAATGCCTCCTATCCATCACTAGAGATCAGAGGTGACATCACTGAGAATGCCGCCTATCCATCACTAGAGATCAGAGGTGACATCACTGAGAATGCCGCCTATCCATCATCAGAGATCAGTGGTGACATCACTGAGAATGCCGCCTATCCATCATCAGAGATCAGTGGTGACATCACTGAGAATGCCGCCTATCCATCATCAGAGATCAGCGGTGACATCACTGAGAATGCCGCCTATCCATCATCAGAGATCAGCGGTGACATCACTGAGAATGCCTCCTATCCATCACCAGAGACCAGAGGTGACATCACTGAGAATGCCTCCTATCCATCACTAGAGATCAGCGGTGATATCACTGAGAATGCCGCCTATCCATCACTAGAGATCAGAGGTGACATCACTGAGAATGCCGCCTATCCATCACTAGAGATCAGCGGTGACATCACTGAGAATGCCTCCTATCCATCACCAGAGATCAGCGGTGACATCACTGAGAATGCCGCCTATCCATCATCAGAGATCAGCGGTGACATCACTGAGAATGCCGCCTATCCATCACCAGAGATCAGAGGTGACATCACTGAGAATGCCGCCTATCCATCACTAGAGATCAGAGGTGACATCACTGAGAATGCCGCCTATCCATCACTAGAGATCAGAGGTGACATCACTGAGAATGCCTCCTATCCATCACCAGAGATCAGCGGTGACATCACTGAGAATGCCGCCTATCCATCACTAGAGATCAGAGGTGACATCACTGAGAATGCCGCCTATCCATCACTAGAGATCAGAGGTGACATCACTGAGAATGCCTCCTATCCATCACCAGAGATCAGCGGTGACATCACTGAGAATGCCGCCTATCCATCATCAGAGATCAGCGGTGACATCACTGAGAATGCCGCCTATCCATCACCAGAGATCAGTGGTGACATCACTGAGAATGCCTCCTATCCATCACCAGAGATCAGCGGTGACATCACTGAGAATGCCTCCTATCCATCACCAGAGATCAACGGTGACATCACTGAGAATGCCGCCTATCCATCACTAGAGATCAGCGGTGACATCACTGAGAATGCCGCCTATCCATCACCAGAGATCAGAGGTGACATCACTGAGAATGCCGCCTATCCATCACCAGAGATCAGAGGTGACATCACTGAGAATGCCTCCTATCCATCACTAGAGATCAGAGGTGACATCACTGAGAATGCCGCCTATCCATCACCAGAGATCAGCGTTGACATCACTGAGAATGCCGCCTATCCATCACCAGAGATCAACGGTGACATCACTGAGAATGCCGCCTATCCATCACCAGAGATCAACGGTGACATCACTGAGAATGCCGCCTATCCATCACCAGAGATCAACGGTGACATCACTGAGAATGCCGCCTATCCATCACTAGAGATCAGCGGTGACATCACTGAGAATGCCGCCTATCCATCACTAGAGATCAGAGGTGACATCACTGAGAATGCCGCCTATCCATCACCAGAGATCAACGGTGACATCACTGAGAATGCCGCCTATCCATCACTAGAGATCAGAGGTGACATCACTGAGAATGCCGCCTATCCATCACTAGAGATCAGAGGTGACATCACTGAGAATGCCGCCTATCCATCACCAGAGATCAGCGTTGACATCACTGAGAATGCCACCTATCCATCACCAGAGATCAACGGTGACATCACTGAGAATGCCGCCTATCCATCACTAGAGATCAGAGGTGACATCACTGAGAATGCCGCCTATCCATCACCAGAGATCAGCGTTGACATCACTGAGAATGCCACCTATCCATCACCAGAGATCAACGGTGACATCACTGAGAATGCCGCCTATCCATCACCAGAGATCAGCGGTGACATCACTGAGAATGCCGCCTATCCATCACTAGAGATCAGAGGTGACATCACTGAGAATGCCACCTATCCATCACTAGAGATCAGCGGTGACATCACTGAGAATGCCGCCTATCCATCACCAGCGATCAGAGGTGACATCACTGAGAATGCCGCCTATCCATCACTAGAGATCAGAGGTGACATCACTGAGAATGCCGCCTATCCATCACTAGAGATCAGAGGTGACATCACTGAGAATGCCGCCTATCCATCACTAGAGATCAGAGGTGACATCACTGAGAATGCCACCTATCCATCACTAGAGATCAGCGGTGACATCACTGAGAATGCCACCTATCCATCACTAGAGATCAGTGGTGACATCACTGAGAATGCCGCCTATCCATCACTAGAGATCAGCGGTGACATCACTGAGAATGCCACCTATCCATTACCAGAGATCAGCGGTGACATCACTGAGAATGCCGCCTATCCATCACCAGAGATCAGCGGTGACATCACTGAGAATGCCTCCTATCCATCACCAGAGATCAGCGGTGACATCACTGAGAATGCCTCCTATCCATCACTAGAGATCAGAGGTGACATCACTGAGAATGCCTCCTATCCATCACCAGAGATCAGAGGTGACATCACTGAGAATGCCTCCTATCCATCACCAGAGATCAGCGGTGACATCACTGAGAATGCCGCCTATCCATCATCAGAGATCAGCGGTGACATCACTGAGAATGCCTCCTATCCATCACCAGAGATCAACGGTGACATCACTGAGAATGCCGCCTATCCATGACTAGAGATCAGAGGTGACATCACTGAGAATGCCGCCTATCCATCACTAGAGATCAGCGGTGACATCACTGAGAATGCCGCCTATCCATCACCAGAGATCAGCGGTGAAATCACTGAGAATGCCACCTATCCATCACCAGAGATCAGCGGTGACATCACTGAGAATGCCTCCTATCCATCACCAGAGATCAGCGGTGACATCACTGAGAATGCCTCCTATCCATCACTAGAGATCAGCGGTGACATCACTGAGAATGCCGCCTATCCATCACCAGAGATCAGCGGTGACATCACTGAGAATGCCACCTATCCATCACCAGAGATCAGCGGTGACATCACTGAGAATGCCTCCTATCCATCACCAGAGATCAGCGGTGACATCACTGAGAATGCCTCCTATCCATCACTAGAGATCAGCGGTGACATCACTGAGAATGCCTCCTATCCATCACCAGAGATCAGCGGTGACATCACTGAGAATGCCGCCTATCCATCACTAGAGATCAGCGGTGACATCACTGAGAATGCCTCCTATCCATCACCAGAGATCAGCGGTGACATCACTGAGAATGCCGCCTATCCATCACTAGAGATCAGCGGTGACATCACTGAGAATGCCTCCTATCCATCACCAGAGATCAGCGGTGACATCACTGAGAATGCCGCCTATCCATCACTAGAGATCAGCGGTGACATCACTGAGAATGCCGCCTATCCATCACCAGAGATCAGCGGTGACATCACTGAGAATGCCGCCTATCCATCACCAGAGATCAGCGGTGACATCACTGAGAATGCCTCCTATCCATCACTAGAGATCAGCGGTGACATCACTGAGAATGCCTCCTATCCATCACCAGAGATCAGCGGTGACATCACTGAGAATGCCTCCTATCCATCACTAGAGATCAGAGGTGACATCACTGAGAATGCCGCCTATCCATCACCAGAGATCAGCGGTGACATCACTGAGAATGCCTCCTATCCATCACCAGAGATCAGCGGTGACATCACTGAGAATGCCTCCTATCCATCACCAGAGATCAGCGGTGACATCACTGAGAATGCCTCCTATCCATCACCAGAGATCAGCGGTGACATCACTGAGAATGCCTCCTATCCATCACTAGAGATCAGAGGTGACATCACTGAGAATGCCGCCTATCCATCACTAGAGATCAGCGGTGACATCACTGAGAATGCCGCCTATCCATCACCAGAGATCAGCGGTGACATCACTGAGAATGCTGCCTATCCATCACTAGAGATCAGCGGTGACATCACTGAGAATGCCGCCTATCCATCACTAGAGATCAGCGGTGACATCACTGAGAATGCCTCCTATCCATCACCAGAGATCAGCGGTGACATCACTGAGAATGCCTCCTATCCATCACTAGAGATCAGCGGTGACATCACTGAGAATGCCTCCTATCCATCACCAGAGATCAGCGGTGACATCACTGAGAATGCCTCCTATCCATCACCAGAGATCAGCGGTGACATCACTGAGAATGCCGCCTATCCATCACCAGAGATGAGCGGTGACATCACTGAGAATGCCTCCTATCCATCACTAGAGATCAGAGGTGACATCACTGAGAATGCCGCCTATCCATCACTAGAGATCAGCGGTGACATCACTGAGAATGCCGCCTATCCATCACCAGAGATCAGCGGTGACATCACTGAGAATGCTGCCTATCCATCACTAGAGATCAGCGGTGACATCACTGAGAATGCCGCCTATCCATCACTAGAGATCAGCGGTGACATCACTGAGAATGCCTCCTATCCATCACCAGAGATCAGCGGTGACATCACTGAGAATGCCTCCTATCCATCACTAGAGATCAGCGGTGACATCACTGAGAATGCCTCCTATCCATCACCAGAGATCAGCGGTGACATCACTGAGAATGCCTCCTATCCATCACTAGAGATCAGAGGTGACATCACTGAGAATGCCGCCTATCCATCACTAGAGATCAGTGGTGACATCACTGAGAATGCCGCCTATCCATCACCAGAGATCAGTGGTGACATCACTGAGAATGCCTCCTATCCATCACCAGAGATCAGCGGTGACATCACTGAGAATGCCTCCTATCCATCACTAGAGATCAGCGGTGACATCACTGAGAATGCCTCCTATCCATCACCAGAGATCAGCGGTGACATCACTGAGAATGCCTCCTATCCATCACTAGAGATCAGAGGTGACATCACTGAGAATGCCGCCTATCCATCACTAGAGATCAGCGGTGACATCACTGAGAATGCCTCCTATCCATCACCAGAGATCAGCGGTGACATCACTGAGAATGCCTCCTATCCATCACCAGAGATCAGAGGTGACATCACTGAGAATGCCTCCTATCCATCACCAGAGATCAGAGGTGACATCACTGAGAATGCCTCCTATCCATCACTAGAGATCAGCGGTGACATCACTGAGAATGCCGCCTATCCATCACCAGAGATCAGCGGTGACATCACTGAGAATGCCTCCTATCCATCACCAGAGATCAGCGGTGACATCACTGAGAATGCCTCCTATCCATCACTAGAGATCAGCGGTGACATCACTGAGAATGCCTCCTATCCATCACCAGAGATCAGCGGTGACATCACTGAGAATGCCTCCTATCCATCACCAGAGATCAGCGGTGACATCACTGAGAATGCCGCCTATCCATCACCAGAGATCAGCGGTGACATCACTGAGAATGCCGCCTATCCATCACCAGAGATCAGCGGTGACATCACTGAGAATGCCGCCTATCCATCACCAGAGATCAGCGGTGACATCACTGAGAATGCCGCCTATCCATCACCAGAGATCAGCGGTGACATCACTGAGAATGCTGCTTATCCATCACCAGAGATCAGAGGTGACATCACTGAGAATGCCGCCTATCCATCACTACAGATCAGCGGTGACATCACTGAGAATGCCGCCTATCCATCACTACAGATCAGCGGTGACATCACTGAGAATGCCTCCTATCCATCACCAGAGATCAGAGGTGACATCACTGAGAATGCCTCCTATCCATCACTAGAGATCAGCGGTGACATCACTGAGAATGCTGCTTATCCATCACCAGAGATCAGAGGTGACATCACTGAGAATGCCGCCTATCCATCACTACAGATCAGCGGTGACATCACTGAGAATGCCGCCTATCCATCACTACAGATCAGCGGTGACATCACTGAGAATGCCTCCTATCCATCACTAGAGATCAGAGGTGACATCACTGAGAATGCCTCCTATCCATCACCAGAGATCAGTGGTGACATCACTGAGAATGCCTCCTATCCATCACTAGAGATCAGTGGTGACATCACTGAGAATGCCGCCTATCCATCACTAGAGATCAGCGGTGACATCAATGAGAATGCCACCTATCCATCACTAGAGATCAGAGGTGACATCACTGAGAATGCCACCTATCCATCACTAGAGATCAGCGGTGACATCAATGAGAATGCCACCTATCCATCACTAGAGATCAGAGGTGACATCACTGAGAATGCCGCCTATCCATCACTAGAGATCAGAGGTGACATCACTGAGAATGCCGCCTATCCATCACTAGAGATCAGCGGTGACATCACTGAGAATGCCTCCTATCCATCACTAGAGATCAGCGGTGACATCACTGAGAATGCCGCCTATCCATCACTAGAGATCAGCGGTGACATCACTGAGAATGCCGCCTATCCATCACCAGAGATCAGTGGTGATATCACTGAGAATGCCGCCTATCCATCACCAGAGATCAGCAGTGACATCACTGAGAATGCCGCCTATCCATCACCAGAGATCAGTGGTGATATCACTGAGAATGCCGCCTATCCATCACCAGAGATCAGCGGTGACATCACTGAGAATGCCTCCTATCCATCACCAGAGATCAGTGGTGACATCACTGAGAATGCCGCCTATCCATCACTAGAGATCAGCGGTGACATCACTGAGAATGCCGCCTATCCATCACTAGAGATCAGCGGTGACATCACTGAGAATGCCTCCTATCCATCACCAGAGATCAGCGGTGACATCACTGAGAATGCCTCCTATCCATCACTAGAGATCAGAGGTGACATCACTGAGAATGCCTCCCATCCATCACTAGAGATCAGCGGTGACATCACTGAGAATGCCTCCTATCCATCACCAGAGATCAGCGGTGACATCACTGAGAATGCCTCCCATCCATCACTAGAGATCAGAGGTGACATCACTGAGAATGCCTCCCATCCATCACTAGAGATCAGAGGTGACATCACTGAGAATGCCTCCCATCCATCACTAGAGATCAGAGGTGACATCACTGAGAATGCCACCCATCCATCACTAGAGATCAGAGGTGACATCACTGAGAATGCCTCCTATCCATCACCAGAGATCAGCGGTGACATCACTGAGAATGCCACCTATCCATCACCAGAGATCAGCGGTGACATCACTGAGAATGCCGCCTATCCATCACTAGAGATCAGCGGTGACATCACTGAGAATGCCACCTATCCATCACCAGAGATCAGCGGTGACATCACTGAGAATGCCTCCTATCCATCACCAGAGATCAGCGGTGACATCACTGAGAATGCCTCCCATCCATCACTAGAGATCAGAGGTGACATCACTGAGAATGCCTCCTATCCATCACCAGAGATCAGCGGTGACATCACTGAGAATGCCACCTATCCATCACCAGAGATCAGCGGTGACATCACTGAGAATGCCGCCTATCCATCACTAGAGATCAGAGGTGACATCACTGAGAATGCCTCCTATCCATCACTAGAGATCAGCGGTGACATCACTGAGAATGCCGCCTATCCATCACCAGAGATCAGTGGTGATATCACTGAGAATGCCTCCTATCCATCACCAGAGATCAGCGGTGACATCACTGAGAATGCCTCCTATCCATCACTAGAGATCAGCAGTGACATCACTGAGAATGCCGCCTATCCATCACTAGAGATCAGCGGTGACATCACTGAGAATGCCGCCTATCCATCACTAGAGATCAGCGGTGATATCACTGAGAATGCCTCCTATCCATCACCAGAGATCAGCGGTGACATCACTGAGAATGCCTCCTATCCATCACTAGAGATCAGAGGTGACATCACTGAGAATGCCGCCTATCCATCACCAGAGATCAGCGGTGACATCACTGAGAATGCCTCCTATCCATCACTAGAGATCAGAGGTGACATCACTGAGAATGCCGCCTATCCATCACCAGAGATCAGTGGTGACATCACTGAGAATGCCTCCTATCCATCACCAGAGATCAGCGGTGACATCACTGAGAATGCCGCCTATCCATCACTAGAGATCAGAGGTGACATCACTGAGAATGCCGCCTATCCATCACCAGAGATCAGTGGTGACATCACTGAGAATGCCGCCTATCCATCACCAGAGATCAGTGGTGACATCACTGAGAATGCCGCCTATCTATCACCAGAGATCAGCGGTGACATCACTGAGAATGCCGCCTATCCATCACCAGAGATCAGAGGTGACATCACTGAGAATGCCTCCTATCCATCACTAGAGATCAGCGGTGACATCACTGAGAATGCCGCCTATCCATCACTACAGATCAGTGGTGACATCACTGAGAATGCCTCCTATCCATCACCAGAGATCAGCGGTGACATCACTGAGAATGCCGCCTATCCATCACCAGAGATCAGCGGTGACATCACTGAGAATGCCGCCTATCCATCACCAGAGATCAGTGGTGATATCACTGAGAATGCCTCCTATCCATCACCAGAGATCAGTGGTGATATCACTGAGAATGCCTCCTATCCATCACCAGAGATCAGCGGTGACATCACTGAGAATGCCGCCTATCCATCACTAGAGATCAGCGGTGACATCACTGAGAATGCCGCCTATCCATCACCAGAGATCAGAGGTGACATCACTGAGAATGCCTCCTATCCATCACTAGAGATCAGCGGTGACATCACTGAGAATGCCACCTATCCATCACCAGAGATCAGCGGTGAGATCACTGAGAATGCCGCCTATCCATCACCAGAGATCAGCGGTGACATCACTGAGAATGCCGCCTATCCATCACTACAGATCAGTGGTGACATCACTGAGAATGCCTCCTATCCATCACCAGAGATCAGCGGTGACATCACTGAGAATGCCGCCTATCCATCACCAGAGATCAGCGGTGACATCACTGAGAATGCCGCCTATCCATCACCAGAGATCAGCGGTGACATCACTGAGAATGCCTCCTATCCATCACTAGAGATCAGCGGTGACATCACTGAGAATGCCGCCTATCCATCACCAGAGATCAGCGGTGACATCACTGAGAATGCCTCCTATCCATCACCAGAGATCAGCGGTGACATCACTGAGAATGCCGCCTATCCATCACCAGAGATCAGCGGTGACATCACTGAGAATGCCGCCTATCCATCACCAGAGATCAGCGGTGACATCACTGAGAATGCCGCCTATCCATCACCAGAGATCAGCGGTGACATCACTGAGAATGCCTCCTATCCATCACTAGAGATCAGAGGTGACATCACTGAGAATGCCTCCTATCCATCACCAGAGATCAGCGGTGACATCACTGAGAATGCCGCCTATCCATCACCAGAGATCAGTGGTGATATCACTGAGAATGCCTCCTATCCATCACCAGAGATCAGCGGTGACATCACTGAGAATGCCGCCTATCCATCACTACAGATCAGTGGTGACATCACTGAGAATGCCTCCTATCCATCACCAGAGATCAGCGGTGAGATCACTGAGAATGCCGCCTATCCATCACCAGAGATCAGCGGTGACATCACTGAGAATGCCGCCTATCCATCACCAGAGATCAGTGGTGACATCACTGAGAATGCCTCCTATCCATCACCAGAGATCAGAGGTGACATCACTGAGAATGCCGCCTATCCCTCACCAGAGATCACAGGTGACATCACTGAGAATGCCGCCTATCCATCACTAGAGATCAGCGGTGACATCACTGAGAATGCCTACTATCCATCACCAGAGATCAGCGGTGACATCACTGAGAATGCCGCCTATCCATCACCAGAGATCAGCGGTGACATCACTGAGAATGCCTCCTATCCATCACCAGAGATCAGCGGTGACATCACTGAGAATGCCGCCTATCCATCACCAGAGATCAGCGGTGACATCACTGAGAATGCCTCCTATCCATCACCAGAGATCAGCGGTGACATCACTGAGAATGCCGCCTATCCATCACTAGAGATCAGCGGTGACATCACTGAGAATGCCGCCTATCCATCACCAGAGATCAGTGGTGACATCACTGAGAATGCCGCCTATCCATCACCAGAGATCAGCGGTGACATCACTGAGAATGCCGCCTATCCATCACAAGAGATCAGCGGTGACATCACTGAGAATGCCGCCTATCCATCACCAGAGATCAGTGGTGACATCACTGAGAATGCCTCCCATCCATCACTAGAGATCAGCGGTGACATCACTGAGAATGCCGCCTATCCATCACTACAGATCAGTGGTGACATCACTGAGAATGCCACCTATCCATCACCAGAGATCAGTGGTGACATCACTGAGAATGCCGCCTATCCATCACCAGAGATCAGCGGTGACATCACTGAGAATGCCGCCTATCCATCACTAGAGATCAGCGGTGACATCACTGAGAATGCCGCCTATCCATCACTAGAGATCAGCGGTGACATCACTGAGAATGCCTCCTATCCATCACCAGAGATCAGCGGTGACATCACTGAGAATGCTGCCTATCCATCACCAGAGATCAGCGGTGACATCACTGAGAATGCCTCCTATCCATCACCAGAGATCAGCGGTGACATCACTGAGAATGCCGCCTATCCATCACTAGAGATCAGCGGTGACATCACTGAGAATGCCGCCTATCCATCACTAGAGATCAGCGGTGACATCACTGAGAATGCCTCCTATCCATCACCAGAGATCAGCGGTGACATCACTGAGAATGCCTCCTATCCATCACTAGAGATCAGAGGTGACATCACTGAGAATGCCTCCTATCCATCACCAGAGATCAGCGGTGACATCACTGAGAATGCCGCCTATCCATCACCAGAGATCAGCGGTGACATCACTGAGAATGCCGCCTATCCATCACCAGAGATCAGCGGTGACATCACTGAGAATGCCGCCTATCCATCACCAGAGATCAGTGGTGACATCACTGAGAATGCCGCCTATCCATCACCAGAGATCAGCGGTGACATCACTGAGAATGCCTCCTATCCATCACTAGAGATCAGCGGTGACATCACTGAGAATGCCTCCTATCCATCACCAGAGATCAGCGGTGACATCACTGAGAATGCCTGCTATCCATCACTAGAGATCAGCGGTGACATCACTGAGAATGCCGCCTATCCATCACCAGAGATCAGCGGTGACATCACTGAGAATGCCACCTATCCATCACCAGAGATCAGTGGTGACATCACTGAGAATGCCTCCTATCCATCACCAGAGATCAGCGGTGACATCACTGAGAATGCCTGCTATCCATCACTAGAGATCAGTGGTGACATCACTGAGAATGCCTCCTATCCATCACTAGAGATCAGCGGTGACATCACTGAGAATGCCTCCTATCCATCACTAGAGATCAGAGGTGACATCACTGAGAATGCCTCCTATCCATCACCAGAGATCAGCGGTGACATCACTGAGAATGCCGCCTATCCATCACCAGAGATCAGCGGTGACATCACTGAGAATGCCGCCTATCCATCACCAGAGATCAGCGGTGACATCACTGAGAATGCCGCCTATCCATCACCAGAGATCAGTGGTGACATCACTGAGAATGCCGCCTATCCATCACCAGAGATCAGCGGTGACATCACTGAGAATGCCTCCTATCCATCACTAGAGATCAGCGGTGACATCACTGAGAATGCCTCCTATCCATCACCAGAGATCAGCGGTGACATCACTGAGAATGCCTGCTATCCATCACTAGAGATCAGCGGTGACATCACTGAGAATGCCGCCTATCCATCACCAGAGATCAGCGGTGACATCACTGAGAATGCCACCTATCCATCACCAGAGATCAGTGGTGACATCACTGAGAATGCCTCCTATCCATCACCAGAGATCAGCGGTGACATCACTGAGAATGCCTGCTATCCATCACTAGAGATCAGTGGTGACATCACTGAGAATGCCTCCTATCCATCACCAGAGATCAGCGGTGACATCACTGAGAATGCCACCTATCCATCACCAGAGATCAGTGGTGACATCACTGAGAATGCCTCCTATCCATCACTAGAGATCAGCGGTGACATCACTGAGAATGCCACCTATCCATCACCAGAGATCAGCGGTGACATCACTGAGAATGCCTCCTATCCATCACCAGAGATCAGCGGTGACATCACTGAGAATGCCTGCTATCCATCACTAGAGATCAGTGGTGACATCACTGAGAATGCCTCCTATCCATCACCAGAGATCAGCGGTGACATCACTGAGAATGCCGCCTATCCATCACTAGAGATCAGTGGTGACATCTCTGAGAATGCCTCCTATCCATCACTAGAGATCAGCGGTGACATCACTGAGAATGCCACCTATCCATCACCAGAGATCAGCGGTGACATCACTGAGAATGCCGCCTATCCATCACCAGAGATCAGCGGTGACATCACTGAGAATGCCGCCTATCCATCACCAGAGATCAGTGGTGACATCACTGAGAATGCCGCCTATCCATCACTAGAGATCAGCGGTGACATCACTGAGAATGCCGCCTATCCATCACTAGAGATCAGAGGTGACATCACTGAGAATGCCTCCTATCCATCACCAGAGATCAGCGGTGACATCACTGAGAATGCCTCCTATCCATCACTAGAGATCAGCAGTGACATCACTGAGAATGCCTCCTATCCATCACTAGAGATCAGCGGTGACATCACTGAGAATGCCTCCTATCCATCATCAGAGATCAGCGGTGACATCACTGAGAATGCCTCCTATCCATCACCAGAGATCAGCGGTGACATCACTGAGAATGCCGCCTATCCATCACCAGAGATCAGTGGTGACATCACTGAGAATGCCGCCTATCCATCACTAGAGATCAGCAGTGACATCACTGAGAATGCCTCCTATCCATCACTAGAGATCAGCGGTGACATCACTGAGAATGCCTCCTATCCATCACCAGAGATCAGCGGTGACATCACTGAGAATGCCGCCTATCCATCATCAGAGATCAGCGGTGACATCACTGAGAATGCCTCCTATCCATCACCAGAGATCAGCGGTGACATCACTGAGAATGTCTCCTATCCATCACCAGAGATCAGCGGTGACATCACTGAGAATGCCGCCTATCCATCATCAGAGATCAGCGGTGACATCACTGAGAATGCCTCCTATCCATCACTAGAGATCAGAGGTGACATCACTGAGAATGCCGCCTATCCATCACTAGAGATCAGAGGTGACATCACTGAGAATGCCGCCTATCCATCATCAGAGATCAGTGGTGACATCACTGAGAATGCCGCCTATCCATCATCAGAGATCAGTGGTGACATCACTGAGAATGCCGCCTATCCATCATCAGAGATCAGCGGTGACATCACTGAGAATGCCGCCTATCCATCATCAGAGATCAGCGGTGACATCACTGAGAATGCCTCCTATCCATCACCAGAGACCAGAGGTGACATCACTGAGAATGCCTCCTATCCATCACTAGAGATCAGCGGTGATATCACTGAGAATGCCGCCTATCCATCACTAGAGATCAGAGGTGACATCACTGAGAATGCCGCCTATCCATCACTAGAGATCAGAGGTGACATCACTGAGAATGCCTCCTATCCATCATCAGAGATCAGCGGTGACATCACTGAGAATGCCGCCTATCCATCACCAGAGATCAGAGGTGACATCACTGAGAATGCCTCCTATCCATCATCAGAGATCAGCGGTGACATCACTGAGAATGCCGCCTATCCATCACTAGAGATCAGAGGTGACATCACTGAGAATGCCGCCTATCCATCACTAGAGATCAGAGGTGACATCACTGAGAATGCCTCCTATCCATCACCAGAGATCAGCGGTGACATCACTGAGAATGCCGCCTATCCATCACTAGAGATCAGAGGTGACATCACTGAGAATGCCGCCTATCCATCACTAGAGATCAGAGGTGACATCACTGAGAATGCCTCCTATCCATCACCAGAGATCAGCGGTGACATCACTGAGAATGCCGCCTATCCATCATCAGAGATCAGCGGTGACATCACTGAGAATGCCGCCTATCCATCACCAGAGATCAGTGGTGACATCACTGAGAATGCCTCCTATCCATCACCAGAGATCAGCGGTGACATCACTGAGAATGCCTCCTATCCATCACCAGAGATCAACGGTGACATCACTGAGAATGCCGCCTATCCATCACTAGAGATCAGCGGTGACATCACTGAGAATGCCGCCTATCCATCACCAGAGATCAGAGGTGACATCACTGAGAATGCCGCCTATCCATCACCAGAGATCAGAGGTGACATCACTGAGAATGCCTCCTATCCATCACTAGAGATCAGAGGTGACATCACTGAGAATGCCTCCTATCCATCACTAGAGATCAGCGGTGACATCACTGAGAATGCCGCCTATCCATCACTAGAGATCAGAGGTGACATCACTGAGAATGCCGCCTATCCATCACCAGAGATCAACGGTGACATCACTGAGAATGCCGCCTATCCATCACTAGAGATCAGAGGTGACATCACTGAGAATGCCGCCTATCCATCACTAGAGATCAGAGGTGACATCACTGAGAATGCCGCCTATCCATCACCAGAGATCAGTGGTGACATCACTGAGAATGCCGCCTATCCATCACTAGAGATCAGAGGTGACATCACTGAGAATGCCGCCTATCCATCACCAGAGATCAGTGGTGACATCACTGAGAATGCCGCCTATCCATCACTAGAGATCAGTGGTGACATCACTGAGAATGCCGCCTATCCATCACCAGAGATCAGCGTTGACATCACTGAGAATGCCGCCTATCCATCACCAGAGATCAACGGTGACATCACTGAGAATGCCGCCTATCCATCACTAGAGATCAGCGGTGACATCACTGAGAATGCCGCCTATCCATCACTAGAGATCAGAGGTGACATCACTGAGAATGCCGCCTATCCATCACCAGAGATCAACGGTGACATCACTGAGAATGCCGCCTATCCATCACTAGAGATCAGAGGTGACATCACTGAGAATGCCGCCTATCCATCACTAGAGATCAGAGGTGACATCACTGAGAATGCCGCCTATCCATCACCAGAGATCAGCGTTGACATCACTGAGAATGCCACCTATCCATCACCAGAGATCAACGGTGACATCACTGAGAATGCCGCCTATCCATCACTAGAGATCAGAGGTGACATCACTGAGAATGCCGCCTATCCATCACCAGAGATCAGCGTTGACATCACTGAGAATGCCACCTATCCATCACCAGAGATCAACGGTGACATCACTGAGAATGCCGCCTATCCATCACCAGAGATCAGCGGTGACATCACTGAGAATGCCGCCTATCCATCACCAGAGATCAGCGGTGACATCACTGAGAATGCCACCTATCCATCACTAGAGATCAGCGGTGACATCACTGAGAATGCCGCCTATCCATCACTAGAGATCAGAGGTGACATCACTGAGAATGCCACCTATCCATCACTAGAGATCAGCGGTGACATCACTGAGAATGCCGCCTATCCATCACCAGAGATCAGCGGTGACATCACTGAGAATGCCTCCTATCCATCACCAGCGATCAGAGGTGACATCACTGAGAATGCCGCCTATCCATCACTAGAGATCAGAGGTGACATCACTGAGAATGCCGCCTATCCATCACTAGAGATCAGAGGTGACATCACTGAGAATGCCGCCTATCCATCACTAGAGATCAGAGGTGACATCACTGAGAATGCCACCTATCCATCACTAGAGATCAGCGGTGACATCACTGAGAATGCCACCTATCCATCACTAGAGATCAGTGGTGACATCACTGAGAATGCCGCCTATCCATCATCAGAGATCAGCGGTGACATCACTGAGAATGCCTCCTATCCATCACTAGAGATCAGCGGTGACATCACTGAGAATGCCACCTATCCATCACTAGAGATCAGAGGTGACATCACTGAGAATGCCTCCTATCCATCACCAGAGATCAGAGGTGACATCACTGAGAATGCCTCCTATCCATCACCAGAGATCAGCGGTGACATCACTGAGAATGCCGCCTATCCATCATCAGAGATCAGCGGTGACATCACTGAGAATGCCTCCTATCCATCACCAGAGATCAACGGTGACATCACTGAGAATGCCGCCTATCCATGACTAGAGATCAGAGGTGACATCACTGAGAATGCCACCTATCCATCACTAGAGATCAGCGGTGACATCACTGAGAATGCCGCCTATCCATCACCAGAGATCAGCGGTGAAATCACTGAGAATGCCACCTATCCATCACCAGAGATCAGCGGTGACATCACTGAGAATGCCTCCTATCCATCACCAGAGATCAGCGGTGACATCACTGAGAATGCCTCCTATCCATCACTAGAGATCAGCGGTGACATCACTGAGAATGCCGCCTATCCATCACCAGAGATCAGCGGTGACATCACTGAGAATGCCACCTATCCATCACCAGAGATCAGCGGTGACATCACTGAGAATGCCTCCTATCCATCACCAGAGATCAGCGGTGACATCACTGAGAATGCCTCCTATCCATCACTAGAGATCAGCGGTGACATCACTGAGAATGCCTCCTATCCATCACCAGAGATCAGCGGTGACATCACTGAGAATGCCGCCTATCCATCACTAGAGATCAGCGGTGACATCACTGAGAATGCCTCCTATCCATCACCAGAGATCAGCGGTGACATCACTGAGAATGCCGCCTATCCATCACTAGAGATCAGCGGTGACATCACTGAGAATGCCTCCTATCCATCACCAGAGATCAGCGGTGACATCACTGAGAATGCCGCCTATCCATCACTAGAGATCAGCGGTGACATCACTGAGAATGCCGCCTATCCATCACCAGAGATCAGCGGTGACATCACTGAGAATGCCGCCTATCCATCACCAGAGATCAGCGGTGACATCACTGAGAATGCCTCCTATCCATCACTAGAGATCAGCGGTGACATCACTGAGAATGCCTCCTATCCATCACCAGAGATCAGCGGTGACATCACTGAGAATGCCTCCTATCCATCACCAGAGATCAGCGGTGACATCACTGAGAATGCCTCCTATCCATCACTAGAGATCAGAGGTGACATCACTGAGAATGCCGCCTATCCATCACCAGAGATCAGCGGTGACATCACTGAGAATGCCTCCTATCCATCACCAGAGATCAGCGGTGACATCACTGAGAATGCCTCCTATCCATCACCAGAGATCAGCGGTGACATCACTGAGAATGCCTCCTATCCATCACCAGAGATCAGCGGTGACATCACTGAGAATGCCGCCTATCCATCACTAGAGATCAGCGGTGACATCACTGAGAATGCCTCCTATCCATCACCAGAGATCAGCGGTGACATCACTGAGAATGCCGCCTATCCATCACTAGAGATCAGCGGTGACATCACTGAGAATGCCTCCTATCCATCACCAGAGATCAGCGGTGACATCACTGAGAATGCCGCCTATCCATCACTAGAGATCAGCGGTGACATCACTGAGAATGCCGCCTATCCATCACCAGAGATCAGCGGTGACATCACTGAGAATGCCGCCTATCCATCACCAGAGATCAGCGGTGACATCACTGAGAATGCCTCCTATCCATCACTAGAGATCAGCGGTGACATCACTGAGAATGCCTCCTATCCATCACCAGAGATCAGCGGTGACATCACTGAGAATGCCGCCTATCCATCACCAGAGATCAGCGGTGACATCACTGAGAATGCCTCCTATCCATCACTAGAGATCAGAGGTGACATCACTGAGAATGCCGCCTATCCATCACCAGAGATCAGCGGTGACATCACTGAGAATGCCTCCTATCCATCACCAGAGATCAGCGGTGACATCACTGAGAATGCCTCCTATCCATCACCAGAGATCAGCGGTGACATCACTGAGAATGCCTCCTATCCATCACCAGAGATGAGCGGTGACATCACTGAGAATGCCTCCTATCCATCACTAGAGATCAGAGGTGACATCACTGAGAATGCCGCCTATCCATCACTAGAGATCAGCGGTGACATCACTGAGAATGCCGCCTATCCATCACCAGAGATCAGCGGTGACATCACTGAGAATGCTGCCTATCCATCACTAGAGATCAGCGGTGACATCACTGAGAATGCCGCCTATCCATCACTAGAGATCAGCGGTGACATCACTGAGAATGCCTCCTATCCATCACCAGAGATCAGCGGTGACATCACTGAGAATGCCTCCTATCCATCACTAGAGATCAGCGGTGACATCACTGAGAATGCCTCCTATCCATCACCAGAGATCAGCGGTGACATCACTGAGAATGCCTCCTATCCATCACTAGAGATCAGAGGTGACATCACTGAGAATGCCGCCTATCCATCACTAGAGATCAGCGGTGACATCACTGAGAATGCCGCCTATCCATCACTAGAGATCAGTGGTGACATCACTGAGAATGCCGCCTATCCATCACCAGAGATCAGTGGTGACATCACTGAGAATGCCTCCTATCCATCACCAGAGATCAGCGGTGACATCACTGAGAATGCCTCCTATCCATCACTAGAGATCAGCGGTGACATCACTGAGAATGCCTCCTATCCATCACCAGAGATCAGCGGTGACATCACTGAGAATGCCTCCTATCCATCACTAGAGATCAGAGGTGACATCACTGAGAATGCCGCCTATCCATCACTAGAGATCAGCGGTGACATCACTGAGAATGCCTCCTATCCATCACCAGAGATCAGCGGTGACATCACTGAGAATGCCTCCTATCCATCACCAGAGATCAGAGGTGACATCACTGAGAATGCCTCCTATCCATCACCAGAGATCAGAGGTGACATCACTGAGAATGCCTCCTATCCATCACTAGAGATCAGCGGTGACATCACTGAGAATGCCTCCTATCCATCACCAGAGATCAGCGGTGACATCACTGAGAATGCCTCCTATCCATCACCAGAGATCAGCGGTGACATCACTGAGAATGCCTCCTATCCATCACTAGAGATCAGCGGTGACATCACTGAGAATGCCTCCTATCCATCACCAGAGATCAGCGGTGACATCACTGAGAATGCCTCCTATCCATCACCAGAGATCAGCGGTGACATCACTGAGAATGCCGCCTATCCATCACCAGAGATCAGCGGTGACATCACTGAGAATGCCGCCTATCCATCACCAGAGATCAGCGGTGACATCACTGAGAATGCCGCCTATCCATCACCAGAGATCAGCGGTGACATCACTGAGAATGCCGCCTATCCATCACCAGAGATCAGCGGTGACATCACTGAGAATGCTGCTTATCCATCACCAGAGATCAGAGGTGACATCACTGAGAATGCCGCCTATCCATCACTACAGATCAGCGGTGACATCACTGAGAATGCCGCCTATCCATCACTACAGATCAGCGGTGACATCACTGAGAATGCCTCCTATCCATCACCAGAGATCAGAGGTGACATCACTGAGAATGCCGCCTATCCATCACTACAGATCAGCAGTGACATCACTGAGAATGCCGCCTATCCATCACTAGAGATCAGCGGTGACATCACTGAGAATGCTGCTTATCCATCACCAGAGATCAGAGGTGACATCACTGAGAATGCCGCCTATCCATCACTACAGATCAGCGGTGACATCACTGAGAATGCCGCCTATCCATCACTACAGATCAGCGGTGACATCACTGAGAATGCCTCCTATCCATCACTAGAGATCAGAGGTGACATCACTGAGAATGCCGCCTATCCATCACTAGAGATCAGCGGTGACATCAATGAGAATGCCACCTATCCATCACTAGAGATCAGAGGTGACATCACTGAGAATGCCACCTATCCATCACTAGAGATCAGCGGTGACATCAATGAGAATGCCACCTATCCATCACTAGAGATCAGAGGTGACATCACTGAGAATGCCGCCTATCCATCACTAGAGATCAGAGGTGACATCACTGAGAATGCCGCCTATCCATCACTAGAGATCAGCGGTGACATCACTGAGAATGCCTCCTATCC
Source organism: Phyllobates terribilis (assembly GCF_046119375.1). Taxonomy (NCBI): domain Eukaryota; kingdom Metazoa; phylum Chordata; class Amphibia; order Anura; family Dendrobatidae; genus Phyllobates; species Phyllobates terribilis. The sequence goes on along the minus strand of NW_027362769.1, from coordinate 193,706,534 downwards.
ATCACTAGAGATCAGCGGTGACATCACTGAGAATGCCGCCTATCCATCACTAGAGATCAGCGGTGACATCACTGAGAATGCCGCCTATCCATCACCAGAGATCAGTGGTGATATCACTGAGAATGCCGCCTATCCATCACCAGAGATCAGCAGTGACATCACTGAGAATGCCGCCTATCCATCACCAGAGATCAGTGGTGATATCACTGAGAATGCCGCCTATCCATCACCAGAGATCAGCGGTGACATCACTGAGAATGCCTCCTATCCATCACCAGAGATCAGTGGTGACATCACTGAGAATGCCGCCTATCCATCACTAGAGATCAGCGGTGACATCACTGAGAATGCCGCCTATCCATCACTAGAGATCAGCGGTGACATCACTGAGAATGCCTCCTATCCATCACCAGAGATCAGCGGTGACATCACTGAGAATGCCTCCTATCCATCACTAGAGATCAGAGGTGACATCACTGAGAATGCCTCCCATCCATCACTAGAGATCAGCGGTGACATCACTGAGAATGCCTCCTATCCATCACCAGAGATCAGCGGTGACATCACTGAGAATGCCTCCCATCCATCACTAGAGATCAGAGGTGACATCACTGAGAATGCCTCCCATCCATCACTAGAGATCAGAGGTGACATCACTGAGAATGCCTCCCATCCATCACTAGAGATCAGAGGTGACATCACTGAGAATGCCACCCATCCATCACTAGAGATCAGAGGTGACATCACTGAGAATGCCTCCTATCCATCACCAGAGATCAGCGGTGACATCACTGAGAATGCCACCTATCCATCACCAGAGATCAGCGGTGACATCACTGAGAATGCCGCCTATCCATCACTAGAGATCAGCGGTGACATCACTGAGAATGCCACCTATCCATCACCAGAGATCAGCGGTGACATCACTGAGAATGCCTCCTATCCATCACCAGAGATCAGCGGTGACATCACTGAGAATGCCTCCCATCCATCACTAGAGATCAGAGGTGACATCACTGAGAATGCCTCCTATCCATCACCAGAGATCAGCGGTGACATCACTGAGAATGCCACCTATCCATCACCAGAGATCAGCGGTGACATCACTGAGAATGCCGCCTATCCATCACTAGAGATCAGAGGTGACATCACTGAGAATGCCTCCTATCCATCACTAGAGATCAGCGGTGACATCACTGAGAATGCCGCCTATCCATCACCAGAGATCAGTGGTGATATCACTGAGAATGCCTCCTATCCATCACCAGAGATCAGCGGTGACATCACTGAGAATGCCTCCTATCCATCACTAGAGATCAGCAGTGACATCACTGAGAATGCCGCCTATCCATCACTAGAGATCAGCGGTGACATCACTGAGAATGCCGCCTATCCATCACTAGAGATCAGCGGTGATATCACTGAGAATGCCTCCTATCCATCACCAGAGATCAGCGGTGACATCACTGAGAATGCCTCCTATCCATCACTAGAGATCAGAGGTGACATCACTGAGAATGCCGCCTATCCATCACCAGAGATCAGCGGTGACATCACTGAGAATGCCTCCTATCCATCACTAGAGATCAGAGGTGACATCACTGAGAATGCCGCCTATCCATCACCAGAGATCAGTGGTGACATCACTGAGAATGCCTCCTATCCATCACCAGAGATCAGCGGTGACATCACTGAGAATACCTCCTATCCATCACTAGAGATCAGCGGTGACATCACTGAGAATGCCGCCTATCCATCACTAGAGATCAGAGGTGACATCACTGAGAATGCCGCCTATCCATCACCAGAGATCAGTGGTGACATCACTGAGAATGCCGCCTATCTATCACCAGAGATCAGCGGTGACATCACTGAGAATGCCGCCTATCCATCACCAGAGATCAGAGGTGACATCACTGAGAATGCCTCCTATCCATCACTAGAGATCAGCGGTGACATCACTGAGAATGCCGCCTATCCATCACTACAGATCAGTGGTGACATCACTGAGAATGCCTCCTATCCATCACCAGAGATCAGCGGTGACATCACTGAGAATGCCGCCTATCCATCACCAGAGATCAGCGGTGACATCACTGAGAATGCCGCCTATCCATCACCAGAGATCAGTGGTGATATCACTGAGAATGCCTCCTATCCATCACCAGAGATCAGTGGTGATATCACTGAGAATGCCTCCTATCCATCACCAGAGATCAGCGGTGACATCACTGAGAATGCCGCCTATCCATCACTAGAGATCAGCGGTGACATCACTGAGAATGCCGCCTATCCATCACCAGAGATCAGAGGTGACATCACTGAGAATGCCTCCTATCCATCACTAGAGATCAGCGGTGACATCACTGAGAATGCCACCTATCCATCACCAGAGATCAGCGGTGAGATCACTGAGAATGCCGCCTATCCATCACCAGAGATCAGCGGTGACATCACTGAGAATGCCGCCTATCCATCACTACAGATCAGTGGTGACATCACTGAGAATGCCTCCTATCCATCACCAGAGATCAGCGGTGACATCACTGAGAATGCCGCCTATCCATCACCAGAGATCAGCGGTGACATCACTGAGAATGCCGCCTATCCATCACCAGAGATCAGAGGTGACATCACTGAGAATGCCTCCTATCCATCACCAGAGATCAGTGGTGATATCACTGAGAATGCCTCCTATCCATCACCAGAGATCAGCGGTGACATCACTGAGAATGCCGCCTATCCATCACTACAGATCAGCGGTGACATCACTGAGAATGCCGCCTATCCATCACCAGAGATCAGTGGTGACATCACTGAGAATGCCTCCTATCCATCACCAGAGATCAGTGGTGATATCACTGAGAATGCCTCCTATCCATCACCAGAGATCAGCGGTGACATCACTGAGAATGCCGCCTATCCATCACTACAGATCAGTGGTGACATCACTGAGAATGCCGCCTATCCATCACTACAGATCAGCGGTGACATCACTGAGAATGCCTCCTATCCATCACCAGAGATCAGCGGTGAGATCACTGAGAATGCCTCCTATCCATCACCAGAGATCAGCGGTGACATCACTGAGAATGCCGCCTATCCATCACCAGAGATCAGCGGTGAGATCACTGAGAATGCCGCCTATCCATCACCAGAGATCAGCGGTGACATCACTGAGAATGCCGCCTATCCATCACCAGAGATCAGCGGTGACATCACTGAGAATGCCTCCTATCCATCACCAGAGATCAGCGGTGAGATCACTGAGAATGCCGCCTATCCATCACCAGAGATCAGCGGTGACATCACTGAGAATGCCGCCTATCCATCACCAGAGATCAGTGGTGACATCACTGAGAATGCCTCCTATCCATCACCAGAGATCAGTGGTGATATCACTGAGAATGCCGCCTATCCATCACCAGAGATCAGCGGTGACATCACTGAGAATGCCGCCTATCCATCACCAGAGATCAGCGGTGACATCACTGAGAATGCCTCCTATCCATCACCAGAGATCAGCGGTGACATCACTGAGAATGCCGCCTATCCATCACCAGAGATCAGCGGTGACATCACTGAGAATGCCTCCTATCCATCACCAGAGATCAGCGGTGACATCACTGAGAATGCCGCCTATCCATCACTAGAGATCAGCGGTGACATCACTGAGAATGCCGCCTATCCATCACCAGAGATCAGTGGTGACATCACTGAGAATGCCGCCTATCCATCACCAGAGATCAGCGGTGACATCACTGAGAATGCCGCCTATCCATCACAAGAGATCAGCGGTGACATCACTGAGAATGCCGCCTATCCATCACCAGAGATCAGTGGTGACATCACTGAGAATGCCTCCCATCCATCACTAGAGATCAGCGGTGACATCACTGAGAATGCCGCCTATCCATCACTACAGATCAGTGGTGACATCACTGAGAATGCCACCTATCCATCACCAGAGATCAGTGGTGACATCACTGAGAATGCCGCCTATCCATCACCAGAGATCAGCGGTGACATCACTGAGAATGCCGCCTATCCATCACTAGAGATCAGCGGTGACATCACTGAGAATGCCGCCTATCCATCACTAGAGATCAGCGGTGACATCACTGAGAATGCCTCCTATCCATCACTAGAGATCAGCGGTGACATCACTGAGAATGCCTCCTATCCATCACTAGAGATCAGAGGTGACATCACTGAGAATGCCTCCTATCCATCACCAGAGATCAGCGGTGACATCACTGAGAATGCCGCCTATCCATCACCAGAGATCAGCGGTGACATCACTGAGAATGCCGCCTATCCATCACCAGAGATCAGCGGTGACATCACTGAGAATGCCGCCTATCCATCACCAGAGATCAGTGGTGACATCACTGAGAATGCCGCCTATCCATCACCAGAGATCAGCGGTGACATCACTGAGAATGCCTCCTATCCATCACTAGAGATCAGCGGTGACATCACTGAGAATGCCTCCTATCCATCACTAGAGATCAGCGGTGACATCACTGAGAATGCCTCCTATCCATCACCAGAGATCAGCGGTGACATCACTGAGAATGCCTGCTATCCATCACTAGAGATCAGCGGTGACATCACTGAGAATGCCGCCTATCCATCACCAGAGATCAGCGGTGACATCACTGAGAATGCCACCTATCCATCACCAGAGATCAGTGGTGACATCACTGAGAATGCCTCCTATCCATCACCAGAGATCAGCGGTGACATCACTGAGAATGCCTGCTATCCATCACTAGAGATCAGTGGTGACATCACTGAGAATGCCTCCTATCCATCACCAGAGATCAGCGGTGACATCACTGAGAATGCCACCTATCCATCACCAGAGATCAGTGGTGACATCACTGAGAATGCCTCCTATCCATCACTAGAGATCAGCGGTGACATCACTGAGAATGCCACCTATCCATCACCAGAGATCAGCGGTGACATCACTGAGAATGCCTCCTATCCATCACCAGAGATCAGCGGTGACATCACTGAGAATGCCTGCTATCCATCACTAGAGATCAGTGGTGACATCACTGAGAATGCCTCCTATCCATCACCAGAGATCAGCGGTGACATCACTGAGAATGCCGCCTATCCATCACTAGAGATCAGTGGTGACATCTCTGAGAATGCCTCCTATCCATCACTAGAGATCAGCGGTGACATCACTGAGAATGCCACCTATCCATCACCAGAGATCAGCGGTGACATCACTGAGAATGCCACCTATCCATCACCAGAGATCAGCGGTGACATCACTGAGAATGCCTCCTATCCATCACCAGAGATCAGCGGTGACATCACTGAGAATGCCTGCTATCCATCACTAGAGATCAGTGGTGACATCACTGAGAATGCCGCCTATCCATCACTAGAGATCAGAGGTGACATCACTGAGAATGCCGCCTATCCATCACTAGAGATCAGAGGTGACATCACTGAGAATGCCGCCTATCCATCACCAGAGATCAGAGGTGACATCACTGAGAATGCCGCCTATCCATCACTAGAGATCAGCGGTGACATCACTGAGAATGCCTCCTATCCATCACTACAGATCAGTGGTGACATCACTGAGAATGCCGCCTATCCATCACTAGAGATCAGAGGTGACATCACTGAGAATGCCGCCTATCCATCACCAGAGATCAGCGGTGACATCACTGAGAATGCCGCCTATCCATCACTAGAGATCAGCGGTGACATCACTGAGAATGCCTCCTATCCATCACTACAGATCAGTGGTGACATCACTGAGAATGCCTCCTATCCATCACCAGAGATCAGAGGTGACATCACTGAGAATGCCGCCTATCCATCACCAGAGATCAGCGGTGATATCACTGAGAATGCCTCCTATCCATCACCAGAGATCAGAGGTGACATCACTGAGAATGCCGCCTATCCATCACCAGAGATCAGCGGTGACATCACTGAGAATGCCGCCTATCCATCACCAGAGATCAGCGGTGACATCACTGAGAATGCCTCCTATCCATCACCAGAGATCAGCGGTGACATCACTGAGAATGCCGCCTATCCATCACCAGAGATCAGCGGTGACATCACTGAGAATGCCTCCTATCCATCACTAGAGATCAGCGGTGACATCACTGAGAATGCCTCCTATCCATCACCAGAGATCAGCGGTGACATCACTGAGAATGCCTCCTATCCATCACTAGAGATCAGCGGTGACATCACTGAGAATGCCGCCTATCCATCACCAGAGATCAGCGGTGACATCACTGAGAATGCCTCCTATCCATCACTAGAGATCAGAGGTGACATCACTGAGAATGCCTCCTATCCATCACCAGAGAACAGAGGTGACATCACTGAGAATGCCTCCTATCCATCACTAGAGATCAGCGGTGACATCACTGAGAATGCCGCCTATCCATCACTAGAGATCAGAGGTGACATCACTGAGAATGCCGCCTATCCATCACCAGAGATCAGCGGTGACATCACTGAGAATGCCGCCTATCCATCACCAGAGATCAGCGGTGACATCACTGAGAATGCCTCCTATCCATCACTAGAGATCAGAGGTGACATCACTGAGAATGCCGCCTATCCATCACTAGAGATCAGCGGTGACATCACTGAGAATGCCGCCTATCCATCACTAGAGATCAGCGGAGATATCACTGAGAATGCCGCCTATCCATCACTAGAGATCAGAGGTGACATCACTGAGAATGCCTCCTATCCATCACCAGAGATCAGCGGTGACATCACTGAGAATGCCTCCTATCCATCACCAGAGATCAGCGGTGACATCACTGAGAATGCCTCCTATCCATCACTAGAGATCAGAGGTGACATCACTGAGAATGCCGCCTATCCATCACTAGAGATCAGCGGTGACATCACTGAGAATGCCGCCTATCCATCACTAGAGATCAGCGGAGATATCACTGAGAATGCCGCCTATCCATCACTAGAGATCAGCGGTGACATCACTGAGAATGCCGCCTATCCATCACTAGAGATCAGCGGAGATATCACTGAGAATGCCGCCTATCCATCACTAGAGATCAGCGGTGACATCACTGAGAATGCCGCCTATCCATCACCAGAGATCAGCGGTGACATCACTGAGAATGCCGCCTATCCATCACCAGAGATCAGCGGTGACATCACTGAGAATGCCGCCTATCCATCACCAGAGATCAGAGTTGACATTACTGAGAATGCCTCCTATCCATCACCAGAGATCAGCGGTGACATCACTGAGAATGCCGCCTATCCATCACCAGAGATCAGAGGTGACATTACTGAGAATGCCGCCTATCCATCACCAGAGATCAGCGGTGACATCACTGAGAATGCCTCCTATCCATCACCAGAGATCAGCGGTGACATCACTGAGAATGCCGCCTATCCATCACCAGAGATCAGCGGTGACATCACTGATAATGCCGCCTATCCATCACCAGAGATCAGCGGTGACATCACTGAGAATGCCGCCTATCCATCACTAGAGATCAGAGGTGACATCACTGAGAATGCCTCCTATCCATCACCAGAGATCAGCGGTGACATCACTGAGAATGCCTCGTATCCATCACTAGAGATCAGCGGTGATATCACTGAGAATGCCTCCTATCCATCACTAGAGATCAGCGGTGACATCACTGAGAATGCCGCCTATCCATCACCAGAGATCAGCAGTGACATCACTGAGAATGCCGCCTATCCATCACTAGAGATCAGAGGTGACATCACTGAGAATGCCGCCTATCCATCACTAGAGATCAGCGGTGACATCACTGAGAATGCCGCCTATCCATCACTAGAGATCAGAGGTGACATCACTGAGAATGCCGCCTATCCATCACTACAGATCAGCGGTGACATCACTGAGAATGCCGCCTATCCATCACTAGAGATCAGTGGTGACATCACTGAGAATGCCACCTATCGATCAGCAGAGATCAGCGGTGACATCACTGAGAATGCCTCCTATCCATCACCAGAGATCAGCGGTGACATCACTGAGAATGCCGCCTATCCATCACTAGAGATCAGCGGTGACATCACTGAGAATGCCTCCTATCCATCACCAGAGATCAGCGGTGACATCACTGAGAATGCCTCCTATCCATCACTAGAGATCAGTGGTGACATCACTGAGAATGCCGCCTATCCATCACCAGAGATCAGCGGTGACATCACTGAGAATGCCGCCTATCCATCACCAGAGATCAGCGGTGACATCACTGAGAATGCCTCCTATCCATCACTAGAGATCAGTGGTGACATCACTGAGAATGCCGCCTATCCATCACCAGAGATCAGCGGTGACATCACTGAGAATGCCTCCTATCCATCACTAGAGATCAGTGGTGACATCACTGAGAATGCCTCCTATCCATCACCAGAGATCAGCGGTGACATCACTGAGAATGCCTCCTATCCATCACCAGAGATCAGCGGTGACATCACTGAGAATGCCTCCTATCCATCACTAGAGATCAGTGGTGACATCACTGAGAATGCCTCCTATCCATCACTAGAGATCAGCGGTGACATCACTGAGAATGCCTCCTATCCATCACTAGAGATCAGCGGTGACATCACTGAGAATGCCGCCTATCCATCACTAGAGATCAGCGGTGACATCACTGAGAATGCCTCCTATCCATCACCAGAGATCAGCGGTAACATCACTGAGAATGCCGCCTATCCATCACTAGAGATCAGCGGTGACATCACTGAGAATGCCGCCTATCCATCACCAGAGATCAGCGGTGACATCACTGAGAATGCCACCTATCCATCACTAGAGATCAGCGGTGACATCACTGAGAATGCTGCCTATCCATCACCAGAGATCAGCGGTGACATCACTGAGAATGCCGCCTATCCATCACTAGAGATCAGCGGAGACATCACTGAGAATGCCGCCTATCCATCACTAGAGATCAGCGGAGACATCACTGAGAATGCCGCCTATCCATCACTACAGATCAGTGGTGACATCACTGAGAATGCCTCCTATCCATCACTAGAGATCAGCGGTGACATCACTGAGAATGCCTCCTATCCATCACTACAGATCAGTGGTGACATCACTGAGAATGCCGCCTATCCATCACCAGAGATCAGCGGTGACATCACTGAGAATGCCTCCTATCCATCACTAGAGATCAGCGGTGACATCACTGAGAATGCCGCCTATCCATCACTAGAGATCAGCGGTGACATCACTGAGAATGCCTCCTATCCATCACTACAGATCAGTGGTGACATCACTGAGAATGCCGCCTATCCATCACTAGAGATCAGCGGTGACATCACTGAGAATGCCTCCTATCCATCACTAGAGATCAGCGGTGACATCACTGAGAATGCCGCCTATCCATCACTAGAGATCAGCGGTGACATCACTGAGAATGCCTCCTATCCCTCACTAGAGATCAGTGGTGACATCACTGAGAATGCCTCCTATCCATCACTAGAGATCAGAGGTGACATCACTGAGAATGCCGCCTATCCATCACCAGAGATCAGCGGTGACATCACTGAGAATGCCGCCTATCCATCACCAGAGTTCAGCGGTGACATCACTGAGAATGCCGCCTATCCATCACCAGAGATCAGCGGTGACATCACTGAGAATGCCTCCTATCCATCACTAGAGATCAGAGGTGACATCACTGAGAATGCCGCCTATCCATCACTAGAGATCAGCGGTGACATCACTGATAATGCCGCCTATCCATCACCAGAGATCAGCGGTGATATCACTGAGAATGCCGCCTATCCATCACTAGATATCAGCGGTGACATCACTGATAATGCCGCCTATCCATCACCAGAGATGAGAGGTGACATCACTGAGAATGCCTCCTATCCATCACCAGAGATCAGCGGTGACATCACTGAGAATGCTGCCTATCCATCACCAGAGATCAGCGGTGACATCACTGAGAATGCCGCCTATCCATCACCAGAGATCAGTGGTGACATCACTGAGAATGCCGCCTATCCATCACCAGAGATCAGCGGTGACATCACTGAGAATGCCGCCTATCCATCACCAGAGATCAGTGGTGACATCACTGAGAATGCCGCCTATCCATCACCAGAGATCAGCGGTGACATCACTGAGAATGCCGCCTATCCATCACCAGAGATCAGTGGTGACATCACTGAGAATGCCGCCTATCCATCACCAGAGATCAGCGGTGACATCACTGAGAATGCCTCCTATCCATCACTAGAGATCAGCGGTGACATCACTGAGAATGCCGCCTATCCATCACTAGAGATCAGTGGTGACATCACTGAGAATGCCTCCTATCCATCACCAGAGATCAGCGGTGACATCACTGAGAATGCCGCCTATCCATCACCAGAGATCAGTGGTGACATCACTGAGAATGCCGCCTATCCATCACCAGAGATCAGCGGTGACATCACTGAGAATGCCTCCTATCCATCACTAGAGATCAGCGGTGACATCACTGAGAATGCCGCCTATCCATCACTAGAGATCAGTGGTGACATCACTGAGAATGCCGCCTATCCATCACCAGAGATCAGTGGTGACATCACTGAGAATGCCGCCTATCCATCACCAGAGATCAGCGGTGACATCACTGAGAATGCCGCCTATCCATCACCAGAGATCAGTGGTGACATCACTGAGAATGCCGCCTATCCATCACCAGAGATCAGCGGTGACATCACTGAGAATGCCTCCTATCCATCACTAGAGATCAGCGGTGACATCACTGAGAATGCCGCCTATCCATCACTAGAGATCAGTGGTGACATCACTGAGAATGCCTCCTATCCATCACCAGAGATCAGCGGTGACATCACTGAGAATGCCGCCTATCCATCACCAGAGATCAGCGGTGACATCACTGAGAATGCCGCCTATCCATCACCAGAGATCAGCGGTGACATCACTGAGAATGCCGCCTATCCATCACTAGAGATCAGTGGTGACATCACTGAGAATGCCGCCTATCCATCACTAGAGATCAGTGGTGACATCACTGAGAATGCCGCCTATCCATCACCAGAGATCAGCGGTGACATCACTGAGAATGCCTCCTATCCATCACCAGAGATCAGAGGTGACATCACTGAGAATGCCGCCTATCCATCACTAGAGATCAGCGGTGACATCACTGAGAATGCCACCTATCCATCACCAGAGATCAGAGGTGACATCACTGAGAATGCCTCCTATCCATCACTAGAGATCAGCAGTGACATCACTGAGAATGCCGCCTATCCATCACTAGAGATCAGCGGTGACATCACTGAGAATGCCGCCTATCCATCACTAGAGATCAGCGGTGACATCTCTGAGAATGCCTCCTATCCATCACTAGAGATCAGCGGTGACATCACTGAGAATGCCACCTATCCATCACTAGAGATCAGCAGTGACATCACTGAGAATGCCGCCTATCCATCACTAGAGATCAGTGGTGACATCACTGAGAATGCCGCCTATCCATCACTAGAGATCAGCAGTGACATCACTGAGAATGCCGCCTATCCATCACTAGAGATCAGTGGTGACATCACTGAGAATGCCACCTATCCATCACTAGAGATCAGCAGTGACATCAGTGAGAATGCCGCCTATCCATCACTAGAGATCAGTGGTGACATCACTGAGAATGCCGCCTATCCATCACTAGAGATCAGCAGTGACATCACTGAGAATGCCACCTATCCATCACCAGAGATCAGCGGTGACATCACTGAGAATGCCGCCTATCCATCACTAGAGATCAGAGGTGACATCACTGAGAATGCCTCCTATCCATCACTAGAGATCAGCGGTGACATCACTGAGAATGCCTCCTATCCATCACTAGAGATCAGAGGTGACATCACTGAGAATGCCTCCTATCCATCACTAGAGATCAGCAGTGACATCACTGAGAATGCCGCCTATCCATCACTAGAGATCAGCGGTGACATCACTGAGAATGCCACCTATCCATCACTAGAGATCAGCAGTGACATCACTGAGAATGCCGCCTATCCATCACTAGAGATCAGAGGTGACATCACTGAGAATGCCACCTATCCATCACTAGAGATCAGTGGTGACATCACTGAGAATGCCGCCTATCCATCACCAGAGATCAGCGGTGACATCACTGAGAATGCCTCCTATCCATCACTAGAGATCAGTGGTGACATCACTGAGAATGCCGCCTATCCATCACCAGAGATCAGCGGTGACATCACTAAGAATGCCGCCTATCCATCACCAGAGATCAGCGGTGACATCACTGAGAATGCCGCCTATCCATCACCAGAGATCAGCGGTGACATCACTGAGAATGCCGCCTATCCATCACTAGAGATCAGAGGTGACATCACTGAGAATGCCTCCTATCCATCACTAGAGATCAGAGGTGACATCACTGAGAATGCCGCCTATCCATCACTAGAGATCAGAGGTGACATCACTGAGAATGCCGCCTATCCATCACTAGAGATCAGCGGTGACATCACTAAGAATGCCGCCTATCCATCACTAGAGATCAGCAGTGACATCACTGAGAATGCCGCCTATCCATCACTAGAGATCAGTGGTGACATCACTGAGAATGCCGCCTATCCATCACTAGAGATCAGAGGTGACATCACTGAGAATGCCGCCTATCCATCACCAGAGATCAGCGGTGACATCACTGAGAATGCCGCCTATCCATCACTAGAGATCAGAGGTGACATCATTGAGAATGCCTCCTATCCATCACTAGAGATCAGAGGTGACATCACTGAGAATGCCGCCTATCCATCACTAGAGATCAGCAGTGACATCACTGAGAATGCCGCCTATCCATCACTAGAGATCAGTGGTGACATCACTGAGAATGCCGCCTATCCATCACTAGAGATCAGAGGTGACATCACTGAGAATGCCGCCTATCCATCACTAGAGATCAGAGGTGACATCACTGAGAATGCCGCCTATCCATCACTAGAGATCAGCAGTGACATCACTGAGAATGCCACCTATCCATCACTAGAGATCAGCAGTGACATCACTGAGAATGCCGCCTATCCATCACTAGAGATCAGTGGTGACATCACTGAGAATGCCGCCTATCCATCACTAGAGATCAGTGGTGACATCACTGAGAATGCCGCCTATCCATCACCAGAGATCAGCTGTGACATCACTGAGAATGCCGCCTATCCATCACCAGAGATCAGCGGTGACATCACTGAGAATGCCACCTATCCATCACTAGAGATCAGCAGTGACATCACTGAGAATGCCGCCTATCCATCACTAGAGATCAGCAGTGACATCACTGAGAATGCCGCCTATCCATCACTAGAGATCAGCGGTGACATCACTGAGAATGCCACCTATCCATCACTAGAGATCAGCAGTGACATCACTGAGAATGCCGCCTATCCATCACTAGAGATCAGAGGTGACATCACTGAGAATGCCACCTATCCATCACTAGAGATCAGCAGTGACATCACTGAGAATGCCGCCTATCCATCACTAGAGATCAGTGGTGACATCACTGAGAATGCCGCCTATCCATCACTAGAGATCAGTGGTGACATCACTGAGAATGCCACCTATCCATCACTAGAGATCAGCAGTGACATCACTGAGAATGCCACCTATCCATCACTAGAGATCAGCGGTGACATCACTGAGAATGCCGCCTATCCATCACTAGAGATCAGCGGTGACATCACTGAGAATGCTGCCTATCCATCACCAGAGATCAGCGGTGACATCACTGAGAATGCCGCCTATCCATCACTAGAGATCAGCGGAGACATCACTGAGAATGCCGCCTATCCATCACTAGAGATCAGCGGAGACATCACTGAGAATGCCGCCTATCCATCACTACAGATCAGTGGTGACATCACTGAGAATGCCGCCTATCCATCACTAGAGATCAGTGGTGACATCACTGAGAATGCCACCTATCCATCACTAGAGATCAGCAGTGACATCACTGAGAATGCCACCTATCCATCACTAGAGATCAGCGGTGACATCACTGAGAATGCCGCCTATCCATCACTAGAGATCAGCGGTGACATCACTGAGAATGCTGCCTATCCATCACCAGAGATCAGCGGTGACATCACTGAGAATGCCGCCTATCCATCACTAGAGATCAGCGGAGACATCACTGAGAATGCCGCCTATCCATCACTAGAGATCAGCGGTGACATCACTGAGAATGCCTCCTATCCATCACTAGAGATCAGCGGTGACATCACTGAGAATGCCTCCTATCCATCACTACAGATCAGTGGTGACATCACTGAGAATGCCGCCTATCCATCACCAGAGATCAGCGGTGACATCACTGAGAATGCCTCCTATCCATCACTAGAGATCAGCGGTGACATCACTGAGAATGCCTCCTATCCATCACTAGAGATCAGCGGTGACATCACTGAGAATGCCGCCTATCCATCACTAGAGATCAGCGGTGACATCACTGAGAATGCCGCCTATCCATCACCAGAGATCAGCGGTGACATCACTGAGAATGCCGCCTATCCATCACCAGAGATCAGCGGTGACATCACTGAGAATGCCTCCTATCCATCACTAGAGATCAGAGGTGACATCACTGAGAATGCCGCCTATCCATCACCAGAGATCAGCGGTGACATCACTGAGAATGCCGCCTATCCATCACCAGAGTTCAGCGGTGACATCACTGAGAATGCCGCCTATCCATCACCAGAGATCAGCGGTGACATCACTGAGAATGCCTCCTATCCATCACTAGAGATCAGAGGTGACATCACTGAGAATGCCGCCTATCCATCACTAGAGATCAGCGGTGACATCACTGATAATGCCGCCTATCCATCACCAGAGATCAGCGGTGACATCACTGAGAATGCCGCCTATCCATCACTAGAGATCAGCGGTGACATCACTGATAATGCCGCCTATCCATCACCAGAGATGAGAGGTGACATCACTGAGAATGCCTCCTATCCATCACCAGAGATCAGCGGTGACATCACTGAGAATGCTGCCTATCCATCACCAGAGATCAGCGGTGACATCACTGAGAATGCCGCCTATCCTTCACCAGAGATCAGTGGTGACATCACTGAGAATGCCGCCTATCCATCACCAGAGATCAGCGGTGACATCACTGAGAATGCCGCCTATCCATCACCAGAGATCAGTGGTGACATCACTGAGAATGCCGCCTATCCATCACCAGAGATCAGCGGTGACATCACTGAGAATGCCTCCTATCCATCACTAGAGATCAGCGGTGACATCACTGAGAATGCCGCCTATCCATCACTAGAGATCAGCGGTGACATCACTGAGAATGCCGCCTATCCATCACTAGAGATCAGTGGTGACATCACTGAGAATGCCGCCTATCCATCACCAGAGATCAGCGGTGACATCACTGAGAATGCCTCCTATCCATCACTAGAGATCAGCGGTGACATCACTGAGAATGCCGCCTATCCATCACTAGAGATCAGTGGTGACATCACTGAGAATGCCTCCTATCCATCACCAGAGATCAGCGGTGACATCACTGAGAATGCCGCCTATCCATCACCAGAGATCAGCGGTGACATCACTGAGAATGCCGCCTATCCATCACCAGAGATCAGCGGTGACATCACTGAGAATGCCGCCTATCCATCACTAGAGATCAGTGGTGACATCACTGAGAATGCCTCCTATCCATCACCAGAGATCAGAGGTGACATCACTGAGAATGCCGCCTATCCATCACTAGAGATCAGCGGTGACATCACTGAGAATGCCGCCTATCCATCACTAGAGATCAGAGGTGACATCACTGAGAATGCCTCCTATCCATCACTAGAGATCAGCAGTGACATCACTGAGAATGCCGCCTATCCATCACTAGAGATCAGCAGTGACATCACTGAGAATGCCTCCTATCCATCACTAGAGATCAGCAGTGACATCACTGAGAATGCCGCCTATCCATCACTAGAGATCAGCGGTGACATCACTGAGAATGCCTCCTATCCATCACTAGAGATCAGCGGTGACATCACTGAGAATGCCACCTATCCATCACTAGAGATCAGCAGTGACATCACTGAGAATGCCGCCTATCCATCACTAGAGATCAGTGGTGACATCACTGAGAATGCCTCCTATCCATCACTAGAGATCAGCAGTGACATCACTGAGAATGCCGCCTATCCATCACTAGAGATCAGCGGTGACATCACTGAGAATGCCGCCTATTCATCACCAGAGATCAGCGGTGACATCACTGAGAATGCCGCCTATCCATCACCAGAGATCAGCGGTGACATCACTGAGAATGCCACCTATCCATCACTAGAGATCAGCAGTGACATCACTGAGAATGCCGCCTATCCATCACTAGAGATCAGCGGTGACATCACTGAGAATGCCTCCTATCCATCACTAGAGATCAGCAGTGACATCACTGAGAATGCCGCCTATCCATCACTAGAGATCAGCGGTGACATCACTGAGAATGCCTCCTATCCATCACTAGAGATCAGCGGTGACATCACTGAGAATGCCACCTATCCATCACTAGAGATCAGCAGTGACATCACTGAGAATGCCGCCTATCCATCACTAGAGATCAGCGGTGACATCACTGAGAATGCCGCCTATCCATCACTAGAGATCAGCGGTGACATCACTGAGAATGCCTCCTATCCATCACCAGAGATCAGCGGTGACATCACTGAGAATGCCTCCTATCCATCACTAGAGATCAGCGGTGACATCACTGAGAATGCCTCCTATCCATCACTAGAGATCAGCGGTGACATCACTGAGAATGCCTCCTATCCATCACTAGAGATCAGCGGTGACATCACTGAGAATGCCGCCTATCCATCACTAGAGATCAGAGGTGACATCACTGAGAATGCCGCCTATCCATCACTAGAGATCAGCAGTGACATCACTGAGAATGCCGCCTATCCATCACTAGAGATCAGTGGTGACATCACTGAGAATGCCACCTATCCATCACTAGAGATCAGCAGTGACATCAGTGAGAATGCCGCCTATCCATCACTAGAGATCAGTGGTGACATCACTGAGAATGCCGCCTATCCATCACTAGAGATCAGCAGTGACATCACTGAGAATGCCACCTATCCATCACCAGAGATCAGCGGTGACATCACTGAGAATGCCGCCTATCCATCACTAGAGATCAGAGGTGACATCACTGAGAATGCCTCCTATCCATCACTAGAGATCAGCGGTGACATCACTGAGAATGCCACCTATCCATCACTAGAGATCAGCAGTGACATCACTGAGAATGCCTCCTATCCATCACTAGAGATCAGCGGTGACATCACTGAGAATGCCTCCTATCCATCACTAGAGATCAGCGGTGACATCACTGAGAATGCCGCCTATCCATCACTAGAGATCAGAGGTGACATCACTGAGAATGCCTCCTATCCATCACTAGAGATCAGCGGTGACATCACTGAGAATGCCGCCTATCCATCACTAGAGATCAGAGGTGACATCACTGAGAATGCCTCCTATCCATCACTAGAGATCAGCGGTGACATCACTGAGAATGCCACCTATCCATCACTAGAGATCAGCAGTGACATCACTGAGAATGCCGCCTATCCATCACTAGAGATCAGAGGTGACATCACTGAGAATGCCACCTATCCATCACTAGAGATCAGTGGTGACATCACTGAGAATGCCTCCTATCCATCACTAGAGATCAGAGGTGACATCACTGAGAATGCCACCTATCCATCACTAGAGATCAGTGGTGACATCACTGAGAATGCCGCCTATCCATCACCAGAGATCAGCGGTGACATCACTAAGAATGCCGCCTATCCATCACCAGAGATCAGCGGTGACATCACTGAGAATGCCGCCTATCCATCACCAGAGATCAGCGGTGACATCACTGAGAATGCCGCCTATCCATCACTAGAGATCAGAGGTGACATCACTGAGAATGCCTCCTATCCATCACTAGAGATCAGAGGTGACATCACTGAGAATGCCGCCTATCCATCACTAGAGATCAGTGGTGACATCACTGAGAATGCCGCCTATCCATCACTAGAGATCAGAGGTGACATCACTGAGAATGCCGCCTATCCATCACCAGAGATCAGTGGTGACATCACTGAGAATGCCGCCTATCCATCACTAGAGATCAGAGGTGACATCACTGAGAATGCCGCCTATCCATCACTAGAGATCAGTGGTGACATCACTAAGAATGCCGCCTATCCATCACTAGAGATCAGCAGTGACATCACTGAGAATGCCGCCTATCCATCACTAGAGATCAGTGGTGACATCACTGAGAATGCCGCCTATCCATCACTAGAGATCAGAGGTGACATCACTGAGAATGCCGCCTATCCATCACCAGAGATCAGCGGTGACATCACTGAGAATGCCGCCTATCCATCACTAGAGATCAGAGGTGACATCATTGAGAATGCCTCCTATCCATCACTAGAGATCAGAGGTGACATCACTGAGAATGCCGCCTATCCATCACTAGAGATCAGCAGTGACATCACTGAGAATGCCGCCTATCCATCACTAGAGATCAGTGGTGACATCACTGAGAATGCCGCCTATCCATCACTAGAGATCAGAGGTGACATCACTGAGAATGCCGCCTATCCATCACTAGAGATCAGAGGTGACATCACTGAGAATGCCGCCTATCCATCACTAGAGATCAGCAGTGACATCACTGAGAATGCCACCTATCCATCACTAGAGATCAGCAGTGACATCACTGAGAATGCCGCCTATCCATCACTAGAGATCAGCAGTGACATCACTGAGAATGCCACCTATCCATCACTAGAGATCAGCAGTGACATCACTGAGAATGCCGCCTATCCATCACTAGAGATCAGTGGTGACATCACTGAGAATGCCGCCTATCCATCACTAGAGATCAGTGGTGACATCACTGAGAATGCCGCCTATCCATCACTAGAGATCAGAAGTGACATCACTGAGAATGCCACCTATCCATCACTAGAGATCAGCGGTGACATCACTGAGAATGCCGCCTATCCATCACTAGAGATCAGCAGTGACATCACTGAGAATGCCTCCTATCCATCACTAGAGATCAGAGGTGACATCACTGAGAATGCCGCCTATCCATCACCAGAGATCAGAGGTGACATCACTGAGAATGCCTGCTATCCATCACTAGAGATCAGCGGTGACATCACTGAGAATGCCTCCTATCCATCACTAGAGATCAGTGGTGACATCACTGAGAATGCCGCCTATCCATCACTAGAGATCAGAGGTGACATCACTGAGAATGCCGCCTATCCATCACTAGAGATCAGAGGTGACATCACTGAGAATGCCTCCTATCCATCACTAGAGATCAGTGGTGACATCACTGAGAATGCCGCCTATCCATCACTAGAGATCAGCGGTGACATCACTGAGAATGCCGCCTATCCATCACCAGAGATCAGAGGTAACATCACTGAGAATGCCGCCTATCCATCACTAGAGATCAGAGGTGACATCACTGAGAATGCCGCCTATCCATCACCAGAGATCAGCGGTGACATCACTGAGAATGCCGCCTATCCATCACTAGAGATCAGCGGTGACATCACTGAGAATGCCGCCTATCTATCACTAGAGATCAGAGGTGACATCACTGAGAATGCCTCCTATCCATCACCAGAGATCAGAGGCGACATCACTGAGAATGCCGCCTATCCATCACTAGAGATCAGCGGTGACATCACTGAGAATGCCGCCTATCCATCACCAGAGATCAGCGGTGACATCACTGAGAATGCCGCCTATCCATCACCAGAGATCAGCGGTGACATCACTGAGAATGCCACCTATCCATCACTAGAGATCAGCAGTGACATCACTGAGAATGCCACCTATCCATCACCAGAGATCAGCGGTGACATCACTGAGAATGCCGCCTATCCATCACCAGAGATCAGCGGTGACATCACTGAGAATGCCGCCTATCCATCACCAGAGATCAGTGGTGACATCACTGAGAATGCCGCCTATCCATCACCAGAGATCAGCAGTGACATCACTGAGAATGCCTCCTATCCATCACTAGAGATCAGCGGTGACATCACTGAGAATGCCTCCTATCCATCACTAGAGATCAGCGGTGACATCACTGAGAATGCCTCCTATCCATCACCAGAGATCAGCGGTGACATCACTGAGAATGCCGCCTATCCATCACTAGAGATCAGCGGTGACATCACTGAGAATGCCGCCTATCCATCACTAGAGATCAGCAGTGACATCACTGAGAATGCCGCCTATCCATCACCAGAGATCAGAGGTGACATCACTGAGAATGCCGCCTATCCATCACTAGAGATCAGAGGTGACATCACTGAGAATGCCTCCTATCCATCACTAGAGATCAGAGGTGACATCACTGAGAATGCCTCCTATCCATCACCAGAGACCAGAGGTGACATCACTGAGAATGCCGCCTATCCATCACTAGAGATCAGCGGTGACATCACTGAGAATGCCTCCTATCCATCACCAGAGATCAGCGGTGACATCACTGAGAATGCCTCCTATCCATCACTAGAGATCAGTGGTGACATCACTGATAATGCCGCCTATCCATCACTAGAGATCAGCGGTGACATCACTGAGAATGCCTCCTATCCATCACTAGAGATCAGCGGTGACATCACTGATAATGCCGCCTATCCATCACCAGAGATCAGCGGTGACATCACTGAGAATGCCGCCTATCCATCACTAGAGATCAGCGGTGACATCACTGAGAATGCCTCCTATCCATCACCAGAGATCAGCGGTGACATCACTGAGAATGCCGCCTGTCCATCACCAGAGATCAGCGGTGACATCACTGAGAATGCCGCCTGTCCATCACCAGAGATCAGCGGTGACATCACTGAGAATGCCGCCTATCCATCACCAGAGATCAGTGGTGACATCACTGAGAATGCCTCCTATCCATCACCAGAGATCAGCGGTGACATCACTGAGAATGCCTCCTATCCATCACTAGAGATCAGCGGTGACATCACTGAGAATGCCTCCTATCCATCACTAGAGATCAGAGGTGACATCACTGAGAATGTCGCCTATCCATCACCAGAGATCAGCGGTGACATCACTGAGAATGCCGCCTATCCATCACCAGAGATCAGAGGTGACATCACTGAGAATGCCGCCTATCCATCACCAGAGATCAGCGGTGACATCACTGAGAATGCCGCCTATCCATCACTAGAGATCAGAGGTGACATCACTGAGAATGCCTCCTATCCATCACTAGAGATCAGCGGTGACATCACTGAGAATGTCGCCTATCCATCACCAGAGATCAGCGGTGACATCACTGAGAATGCCGCCTATCCATCACTAGAGATCAGAGGTGACATCACTGAGAATGCCACCTATCCATCACCAGAGATCAGAGGTGACATCACTGAGAATGCCGCCTATCCATCACTAGAGATCAGTGGTGACATCACTGAGAATGCCGCCTATCCATCACTAGAGATCAGTGGTGACATCACTGAGAATGCCGCCTATCCATCACTAGAGATCAGTGGTGACATCACTGAGAATGCCGCCTATCCATCACTAGAGATCAGCGGTGACATCACTGAGAATGCCGCCTATCCATCACCAGAGATCAGCGGTGACATCACTGAGAATGCCTCCTATCCATCACTAGAGATCAGAGGTGACATCACTGAGAATGCCGCCTATCCATCACTAGAGATCAGAGGTGACATCACTGAGAATGCCTCCTATCCATCACCAGAGATCAGAGGTGACATCACTGAGAATGCCGCCTATCCATCACCAGAGATCAGAGGTGACATCACTGAGAATGCCGCCTATCCATCACTAGAGATCAGCGGTGACATCACTGAGAATTCCTCCTATCCATCACTAGAGATCAGCGGTGACATCACTGAGAATGCCGCCTATCCATCACTAGAGATCAGCGGTGACATCACTGAGAATGCCGCCTATCCATCACCAGAGATCAGCGGTGACATCACTGAGAATACCTCCTATCCATCACTAGAGATCAGCGGTGACATCACTGAGAATGCCGCCTATCCATCACCAGAGATCAGCGGTGACATCACTGAGAATGCCTCCTATCCTTCACTAGAGATCAGCGGTGACATCACTGAGAATGCCGCCTATCCATCACCAGAGATCAGCGGTGACATCACTGAGAATGCCGCCTATCCATCACCAGAGATCAGAGGTGACATCACTGAGAATGCCGCCTATCCATCACCAGAGATCAGCGGTGACATCACTGAGAATGCCTCCTATCCATCACTAGAGATCAGCGGTGACATCACTGAGAATGCCTCCTATCCATCACTAGAGATCAGCGGTGACATCACTGAGAATGCCTCCTATCCATCACTAGAGATCAGCGGTGACATCACTGAGAATGCCACCTATCCATCACCAGAGATCAGCGGTGACATCACTGAGAATGCCGCCTATCCATCACCAGAGATCAGTGGTGACATCACTGAGAATGCCTCCTATCCATCACTAGAGATCAGCGGTGACATCACTGAGAATGCCTCCTATCCATCACTACAGATCAGTGGTGACATCACTGAGAATGCCGCCTATCCATCACCAGAGATCAGCGGTGACATCACTGAGAATGCCGCCTATCCATCACTAGAGATCAGCGGTGACATCACTGAGAATGCCGCCTATCCATCACTAGAGATCAGCGGTGGCATCACTGAGAATGCCACCTATCCATCACCAGAGATCAGCGGTGACATCACTGAGAATGCCGCCTATCCATCACCAGAGATCAGCGGTGACATCACTGAGAATGCCTCCTATCCATCACCAGAGATCAGCGGTGACATCACTGAGAATGCCGCCTATCCATCACCAGAGATCAGCGGTGACATCACTGAGAATGCCGCCTATCCATCACCAGAGATCAGCGGTGACATCACTGAGAATGCCTCCTATCCATCACCAGAGATCAGCGGTGACATCACTGAGAATGCCGCCTATCCATCACCAGAGATCAGCAGTGACATCACTGAGAATGCCGCCTATCCATCACCAGAGATCAGCGGTGACATCACTGAGAATGCCGCCTATCCATCACCAGAGATCAGCGGTGACATCACTGAGAATGTCACCTATCCATCACTAGAGATCAGCGGTGACATCACTGAGAATGCCGCCTATCCATCACCAGAGATCAGCGGTGACATCACTGAAAATGCCGTCTATCCATCACTAGAGATCAGCGGTGACATCACTGAGAATGCCTCCTATCCATCACCAGAGATCAGAGGTGACATCACTGAGAATGCCGCCTATCCATCACCAGAGATCAGCGGTGACATCACTGAGAATGCCTCCTATCCATCACCAGAGATCAGTGGTGCCATCACTGAGAATGCCGTCTATCCATCACTAGAGATCAGCGGTGACATCACTGAGAATACCGCCTATCCATCACTAGAGATCAGCGGTGACATCACTGAGAATGCCGCCTATCCATCACCAGAGATCAGCGGTGACATCACTGAGAATGCCTCCTATCCATCACCAGAGATCAGTGGTGCCATCACTGAGAATGCCGCCTATCCATCACCAGAGATCAGCGGTGACATCACTGAGAATGCCGCCTATCCATCACCAGAGATCAGCGGTGACATCACTGAAAATGCCGTCTATCCATCACTAGAGATCAGCGGTGACATCACTGAGAATGCCTCCTATCCATCACCAGAGATCAGCGGTGACATCACTGAGAATGCCTCCTATCCATCACCAGAGATCAGTGGTGCCATCACTGAGAATGCCGTCTATCCATCACTAGAGATCAGCGGTGACATCACTGAGAATACCGCCTATCCATCACTAGAGATCAGCGGTGACATCACTGAGAATGCCGCCTATCCATCACCAGAGATCAGCGGTGACATCACTGAGAATGCCTCCTATCCATCACCAGAGATCAGTGGTGCCATCACTGAGAATGCCTCCTATCCATCACCAGAGATCAGTGGTGCCATCACTGAGAATGCCGCCTATCCATCACCAGAGATCAGCGGTGACATCACTGAGAATGCCACCTATCCATCACCAGAGATCAGCGGTGACATCACTGAGAATGCCTCCTATCCATCACCAGAGATCAGCGGTGACATCACTGAGAATGCCGCCTATCCATCACCAGAGATCAGTGGTGCCATCACTGAGAATGCCTCCTTTCCATCACTAGAGATCAGCGGTGACATCACTGAGAATGCCACCTATCCATCACCAGAGATCAGCGGTGACATCACTGAGAATGCCTCCTATCCATCACCAGAGATCAGAGGTGACATCACTGAGAATGCCTCCTATCCATCACTAGAGATCAGAGGTGACATCACTGAGAATGCCTCCTATCCATCACTAGAGATCAGCGGTGACATCACTGAGAATGCCGCCTATCCATCACCAGAGATCAGTGGTGCCATCACTGAGAATGCCTCCTATCCATCACTAGAGATCAGCGGTCACATCACTGAGAATGCCACCTATCCATCACCAGAGATCAGCGGTGACATCACTGAGAATGCCGCCTATCCATCACCAGAGATCAGCGGTGACATCACTGAGAATGCCTCCTATCCATCACCAGAGATCAGAGGTGACATCACTGAGAATGCCACCTATCCATCACCAGAGATCAGCGGTGACATCACTGAGAATGCCTCCTATCCATCACCAGAGATCAGCGGTGACATCACTGAGAATGCCGCCTATCCATCACCAGAGATCAGCGGTGACATCACTGAGAATGCCACCTATCCATCACTAGAGATCAGCGGTGACATCACTGAGAATGCCTCCTATCCATCACCAGAGATCAGAGGTGACATCACTGAGAATGCCACCTATCCATCACCAGAGATCAGCGGTGACATCACTGAGAATGCCGCCTATCCATCACCAGAGATCAGAGGTGACATCACTGAGAATGCCGCCTATCCATCACCAGAGATCAGAGGTGACATCACTGAGAATGCCTCCTATCCATCACTAGAGATCAGAGGTGACATCACTGAGAATGCCGCCTATCCATCACTAGAGATCAGAGGTGACATCACTGAGAATGCCTCCTATCCATCACCAGAGATCAGCGGTGACATCACTGAGAATGCCTCCTATCCATCACCAGAGATCAGCGGTGACATCACTGAGAATGCCTCCTATCCATCACCAGAGATCAGCGGTGACATCACTGAGAATGCCGCCTATCCATCACCAGAGATCAGCGGTGACATCACTGAGAATGCCTCCTATCCATCACCAGAGATCAGAGGTGACATCACTGAGAATGCCACCTATCCATCACCAGAGATCAGCGGTGACATCACTGAGAATGCCGCCTATCCATCACCAGAGATCAGCGGTGACATCACTGAGAATGCCTCCTATCCATCACCAGAGATCAGAGGTGACATCACTGAGAATGCCTCCTATCCATCACCAGAGATCAGCGGTGACATCACTGAGAATGCCGCCTATCCATCACCAGAGATCAGCGGTGACATCACTGAGAATGCCGCCTATCCATCAGCAGAGATCAGTGGTGACATCACTGAGAATGCCGCCTATCCATCACCAGAGATCAGCGGTGACATCACTGAGAATGCCGCCTATCCATCACCAGAGATCAGAGGTGACATCACTGAGAATGCCACCTATCCATCACAAGAGATCAGCGGTGACATCACTGAGAATGCCGCCTATCCATCACCAGAGATCAGCGGTGACATCACTGAGAATGCCTCCTATCCATTACTAGAGATCAGCGGTGCCATCACTGAGAATGCCGCCTATCCATCACCAGAGATCAGAGGTGACATCACTGAGAATGCCACCTATCCATCACAAGAGATCAGCGGTGACATCACTGAGAATGCCGCCTATCCATCACCAGAGATCAGCGGTGACATCACTGAGAATGCCGCCTATCCATTACTAGAGATCAGCGGTGCCATCACTGAGAATGCCGCCTATCCATCACCAGAGATCAGCGGTGACATCACTGAGAATGCCGCCTATCCATCACCAGAGATCAGCGGTGACATCACTGAGAATGCCGCCTATCCATCACCAGAGATCAGCGGTGACATCACTGAGAATGCCGCCTATCCATCACCAGAGATCAGCGGTGACATCACTGAGAATGCCGCCTATCCATCACCAGAGATCAGCGGTGACATCACTGAGAATGCCTCCTATCCATCACTAGAGATCAGCGGTGACATCACTGAGAATGCTGCCTATCCATCACCAGAGATCAGCGGTGACATCACTGAGAATGCCTCCTATCCATTACTAGAGATCAGCGGTGACATCACTGAGAATGCCGCCTATCCATCACCAGAGATCAGTGGTGCCATCACTGAGAATGCCACCTATCCATCACTAGAGATCAGCGGTGACATCACTGAGAATGCCGCCTATCCATCACCAGAGATCAGCGGTGACATCACTGAGAATGCCGCCTATCCATCACCAGAGATCAGCGGTGACATCACTGAGAATGCCTCCTATCCATCACCAGAGATCAGCGGTGACATCACTGAGAATGCCGCCTATCCATCACCAGAGATCAGCAGTGACATCACTGAGAATGCCTCCTATCCATCACCAGAGATCAGCGGTGACATCACTGAGAATGCCGCCTATCCATCACCAGAGATCAGCGGTGACATCACTGAGAATGCCGCCTATCCATCAGCAGAGATCAGCGGTGACATCACTGAGAATGCCGCCTATCCATCACTAGAGATCAGCGGTGACATCACTGAGAATGCCGCCTATCCATCACTAGAGATCAGCGGTGACATCACTGAGAATGCCGCCTATCCATCACCAGAGATCAGCGGTGACATCACTGAGAATGCCGCCTATCCATCACCAGAGATCAGAGGTGACATCACTGAGAATGCCACCTATCCATCACAAGAGATCAGCGGTGACATCACTGAGAATGCCGCCTATCCATCACCAGAGATCAGCGGTGACATCACTGAGAATGCCTCCTATCCATCACTAGAGATCAGCGGTGACATCACTGAGAATGCCACCTATCCATCACCAGAGATCAGCGGTGACATCACTGAGAATGCCACCTATCCATCACAAGAGATCAGCGGTGACATCACTGAGAATGCCGCCTATCCATCACCAGAGATCAGCGGTGACATCACTGAGAATGCCTCCTATCCATCACTAGAGATCAGCGGTGACATCACTGAGAATGCCACCTATCCATCACCAGAGATCAGCGGTGACATCACTGAGAATGCCTCCTATCCATTACTAGAGATCAGCGGTGACATCACTGAGAATGCCGCCTATCCATCACCAGAGTTCAGTGGTGCCATCACTGAGAATGCCACCTATCCATCACTAGGGATCAGCGGTGACATCACTGAGAATGCCGCCTATCCATCACCAGAGATCAGAGGTGACATCACTGAGAATGCCGCCTATCCATCACCAGAGATGAGCGGTGACATCACTGAGAATGCCGCCTATCCATCACTAGAGATCAGCGGTGACATCACTGAGAATGCCGCCTATCCATCACCAGAGATCAGAGGTGACATCACTGAGAATGCCGCCTATCCATCACCAGAGATCAGCGGTGACATCACTGAGAATGCCGCCTATCCATCACCAGAGATCAGCAGTGACATCACTGAGAATGCCGCCTATCCATCACCAGAGATCAGCGGTGACATCACTGAGAATGCCGCCTATCCATCACCAGAGATCAGCGGTGACATCACTGAGAATGTCACCTATCCATCACTAGAGATCAGCGGTGACATCACTGAGAATGCCGCCTATCCATCACCAGAGATCAGCGGTGACATCACTGAAAATGCCGTCTATCCATCACTAGAGATCAGCGGTGACATCACTGAGAATGCCTCCTATCCATCACTAGAGATCAGAGGTGACATCACTGAGAATGCCTCCTATCCATCACCAGAGATCAGAGGTGACATCACTGAGAATGCCTCCTATCCATCACCAGAGATCAGTGGTGCCATCACTGAGAATGCCGCCTATCCATCACCAGAGATCAGCGGTGACATCACTGAGAATGCCGCCTATCCATCACCAGAGATCAGCGGTGACATCACTGAAAATGCCGTCTATCCATCACTAGAGATCAGCGGTGACATCACTGAGAATGCCTCCTATCCATCACCAGAGATCAGCGGTGACATCACTGAGAATGCCTCCTATCCATCACCAGAGATCAGTGGTGCCATCACTGAGAATGCCGCCTATCCATCACCAGAGATCAGCGGTGACATCACTGAGAATGCCTCCTATCCATCACTAGAGATCAGCAGTGACATCACTGAGAATGCCTCCTATCCATCACCAGAGATCAGCGGTGACATCACTGAGAATGCCGCCTATCCATCACCAGAGATCAGTGGTGCCATCACTGAGAATGCCTCCTATCCATCACTAGAGATCAGCGGTGACATCACTGAGAATGCCACCTATCCATCACCAGAGATCAGCGGTGACATCACTGAGAATGCCTCCTATCCATCACTAGAGATCAGCGGTGACATCACTGAGAATGCCACCTATCCATCACCAGAGATCAGCGGTGACATCACTGAGAATGCCTCCTATCCATCACTAGAGATCAGTGGTGCCATCACTGAGAATGCCACCTATCCATCACCAGAGATCAGCGGTGACATCACTGAGAATGCCTCCTATCCATCACCAGAGATCAGAGGTGACATCACTGAGAATGCCTCCTATCCATCACCAGAGATCAGTGGTGCCATCACTGAGAATGCCGCCTATCCATCACCAGAGATCAGCGGTGACATCACTGAGAATGCCGCCTATCCATCACCAGAGATCAGCGGTGACATCACTGAAAATGCCGTCTATCCATCACTAGAGATCAGCGGTGACATCACTGAGAATGCCTCCTATCCATCACCAGAGATCAGCGGTGACATCACTGAGAATGCCTCCTATCCATCACCAGAGATCAGTGGTGCCATCACTGAGAATGCCGTCTATCCATCACTAGAGATCAGCGGTGACATCACTGAGAATACCGCCTATCCATCACTAGAGATCAGCGGTGACATCACTGAGAATGCCGCCTATCCATCACCAGAGATCAGCGGTGACATCACTGAGAATGCCTCCTATCCATCACCAGAGATCAGTGGTGCCATCACTGAGAATGCCTCCTATCCATCACCAGAGATCAGTGGTGCCATCACTGAGAATGCCGCCTATCCATCACCAGAGATCAGCGGTGACATCACTGAGAATGCCTCCTATCCATCACTAGAGATCAGCAGTGACATCACTGAGAATGCCACCTATCCATCACTAGAGATCAGCGGTGACATCACTGAGAATGCCGCCTATCCATCACCAGAGATCAGCGGTGACATCACTGAGAATGCCTCCTATCCATCACCAGAGATCAGCGGTGACATCACTGAGAATGCCGCCTATCCATCACCAGAGATCAGTGGTGCCATCACTGAGAATGCCTCCTATCCATCACTAGAGATCAGCGGTGACATCACTGAGAATGCCACCTATCCATCACCAGAGATCAGCGGTGACATCACTGAGAATGCCTCCTATCCATCACCAGAGATCAGCGGTGACATCACTGAGAATGCCGCCTATCCATCACCAGAGATCAGTGGTGCCATCACTGAGAATGCCTCCTATCCATCACTAGAGATCAGCGGTGACATCACTGAGAATGCCACCTATCCATCACCAGAGATCAGCGGTGACATCACTGAGAATGCCTCCTATCCATCACTAGAGATCAGCGGTGACATCACTGAGAATGCCGCCTATCCATCACCAGAGATCAGTGGTGCCATCACTGAGAATGCCTCCTATCCATCACTAGAGATCAGCGGTGACATCACTGAGAATGCCACCTATCCATCACCAGAGATCAGCGGTGACATCACTGAGAATGCCGCCTATCCATCACCAGAGATCAGCGGTGACATCACTGAGAATGCCTCCTATCCATCACCAGAGATCAGAGGTGACATCACTGAGAATGCCACCTATCCATCACCAGAGATCAGCGGTGACATCACTGAGAATGCCTCCTATCCATCACCAGAGATCAGCGGTGACATCACTGAGAATGCCGCCTATCCATCACCAGAGATCAGCGGTGACATCACTGAGAATGCCACCTATCCATCACTAGAGATCAGCGGTGACATCACTGAGAATGCCTCCTATCCATCACCAGAGATCAGAGGTGACATCACTGAGAATGCCACCTATCCATCACCAGAGATCAGCGGTGACATCACTGAGAATGCCTCCTATCCATCACCAGAGATCAGAGGTGACATCACTGAGAATGCCACCTATCCATCACCAGAGATCAGCGGTGACATCACTGAGAATGCCGCCTATCCATCACCAGAGATCAGAGGTGACATCACTGAGAATGCCTCCTATCCATCACCAGAGATCAGAGGTGACATCACTGAGAATGCCGCCTATCCCTCACCAGAGATCAGCGGTGACATCACTGAGAATGCCGCCTATCCATCACTAGAGATCAGAGGTGACATCACTGAGAATGCCTCCTATCCATCACCAGAGATCAGCGGTGACATCACTGAGAATGCCTCCTATCCATCACCAGAGATCAGCGGTGACATCACTGAGAATGCCGCCTATCCATCACCAGAGATCAGTGGTGCCATCACTGAGAATGCCACCTATCCATCACTAGAGATCAGCGGTGACATCACTGAGAATGCCGCCTATCCATCACCAGAGATCAGCGGTGACATCACTGAGAATGCCGCCTATCCATCACCAGAGATCAGCGGTGACATCACTGAGAATGCCTCCTATCCATCACCAGAGATCAGCGGTGACATCACTGAGAATGCCGCCTATCCATCACCAGAGATCAGCAGTGACATCACTGAGAATGCCGCCTATCCATCACCAGAGATCAGCGGTGACATCACTGAGAATGCCGCCTATCCATCACCAGAGATCAGCGGTGACATCACTGAGAATGCCTCCTATCCATCACCAGAGATCAGCGGTGACATCACTGAGAATGCCGCCTATCCATCACCAGAGATCAGCGGTGACATCACTGAGAATGCCGCCTATCCATCAGCAGAGATCAGCGGTGACATCACTGAGAATGCCGCCTATCCATCACTAGAGATCAGCGGTGACATCACTGAGAATGCCGCCTATCCATCACTAGAGATCAGCGGTGACATCACTGAGAATGCCGCCTATCCATCACAAGAGATCAGCGGTGACATCACTGAGAATGCCTCCTATCCATTACTAGAGATCAGCGGTGACATCACTGAGAATGCCTCCTATCCATCACCAGAGATCAGTGGTGACATCACTGAGAATGCCTCCTATCCATTACTAGAGATCAGCGGTGACATCACTGAGAATGCCGCCTATCCATCACCAGAGATCAGCGGTGACATCACTGAGAATGCCGCCTATCCATCACCAGAGATCAGCGGTGACATCACTGAGAATGCCGCCTATCCATCAGCAGAGATCAGCGGTGACATCACTGAGAATGCCGCCTATCCATCACTAGAGATCAGCGGTGACATCACTGAGAATGCCGCCTATCCATCACTAGAGATCAGCGGTGACATCACTGAGAATGCCGCCTATCCATCACAAGAGATCAGCGGTGACATCACTGAGAATGCCTCCTATCCATTACTAGAGATCAGCGGTGACATCACTGAGAATGCCTCCTATCCATCACCAGAGATCAGTGGTGACATCACTGAGAATGCCTCCTATCCATTACTAGAGATCAGCGGTGACATCACTGAGAATGCCGCCTATCCATCACCAGAGATCAGCGGTGACATCACTGAGAATGCCTCCTATCCATTACTAGAGATCAGCGGTGACATCACTGAGAATGCCGCCTATCCATCACCAGAGATCAGTGGTGACATCACTGAGAATGCCTCCTATCCATTACTAGAGATCAGCGGTGACATCACTGAGAATGCCGCCTATCCATCACCAGAGTTCAGTGGTGCCATCACTGAGAATGCCACCTATCCATCACTAGGGATCAGCGGTGACATCACTGAGAATGCCGCCTATCCATCACCAGAGATCAGAGGTGACATCACTGAGAATGCCGCCTATCCATCACCAGAGATGAGCGGTGACATCACTGAGAATGCCGCCTATCCATCACTAGAGATCAGCGGTGACATCACTGAGAATGCCTCCTATCCATCACCAGAGATCAGAGGTGACATCACTGAGAATGCCGCCTATCCATCACTAGAGATCAGCGGTGACATCACTGAGAATGCCGCCTATCCATCACCAGAGATCAGCGGTGACATCACTGAGAATGCCGCCTATCCATCACCAGAGATCAGCGGTGACATCACTGAGAATGCCTCCTATCCATCACCAGAGATCAGCGGTGACATCACTGAGAATGCTGCCTATCCATCACCAGAGATCAGCGGTGACATCACTGAGAATGCCGCCTATCCATCACCAGAGATCAGCGGTGACATCACTGAGAATGCCGCCTATCCATCACCAGAGATCAGCGGTGACATCACTGAGAATGCCGCCTATCCATCACCAGAGATCAGCGGTGACATCACTGAGAATGCCGCCTATCCATCACCAGAGATCAGCGGTGACATCACTGAGAATGCCGCCTATCCATCACCAGAGATCAGCGGTGACATCACTGAGAATGCCGCCTATCCATCACCAGAGATCAGCGGTGACATCACTGAGAATGCCTCCTATCCATTACTAGAGATCAGCGGTGCCATCACTGAGAATGCCGCCTATCCATTACTAGAGATCAGCGGTGACATCACTGAGAATGCCGCCTATCCATCACCAGAGATCAGTGGTGCCATCACTGAGAATGCCACCTATCCATCACCAGAGATCAGCGGTGACATCACTGAGAATGCCGCCTATCCATCACCAGAGATCAGTGGTGCCATCACTGAGAATGCGGCCTATCCATCACCAGAGATCAGCGGTGACATCACTGAGAATGCGGCCTATCCATCACCAGAGATCAGCGGTGTCATCACTGAGAATGCCGCCTGTCCATCACCAGAGATCAGCGGTGACATCACTGAGAATGCCTCCTATCCATCACTAGAGATCAGCGGTGACATCACTGAGAATGCCGCCTATCCATCACCAGAGATCAGAGGTGACATCACTGAGAATGCCGCCTATCCATCACCAGAGATCAGCGGTGACATCACTGAGAATGCCTCCTATCCATCACTAGAGATCAGCGGTGACATCACTGAGAATGCCGCCTATCCATCACTAGAGATCAGCGGTGACATCACTGAGAATGCCGCCTATCCATTACTAGAGATCAGCGGTGACATCACTGAGAATGCCGCCTATCCATTACTAGAGATCAGCGGTGACATCACTGAGAATGCCTCCTATCCATTACTAGAGATCAGCGGTGACATCACTGAGAATGCCTCCTATCCATCACTAGAGATCAGCGGTGACATCACTGAGAATGCGGCCTATCCATCACCAGAGATCAGCGGTGTCATCACTGAGAATGCCGCCTATCCATCACCAGAGATCAGCGGTGACATCACTGAGAATGCCTCCTATCCATCACTAGAGATCAGCGGTGACATCACTGAGAATGCCGCCTATCCATCACCAGAGATCAGAGGTGACATCACTGAGAATGCCGCCTATCCATCACCAGAGATCAGCGGTGACATCACTGAGAATGCCTCCTATCCATCACTAGAGATCAGCGGTGACATCACTGAGAATGCCGCCTATCCATTACTAGAGATCAGCGGTGACATCACTGAGAATGCCGCCTATCCATCACCAGAGATCAGCAGTGACATCACTGAGAATGCCGCCTATCCATCACCAGAGATCAGTGGTGCCATCACTGAGAATGCCGCCTAAACATCACCAGAGATCAGCGGTGACATCACTGAGAATGCCGCCTATCCATCACTAGAGATCAGCGGTGACATCACTGAGAATGCCGCCTATCCATCACCAGAGATCAGCGGTGACATCACTGAGAATGCCTCCTATCCATCACTAGAGATCAGCGGTGACATCACTGAGAATGCCGCCTATCCATTACTAGAGATCAGCGGTGACATCACTGAGAATGCCTCCTATCCATCACTAGAGATCAGCGGTGACATCACTGAGAATGCCGCCTATCCATCACCAGAGATCAGCGGTGACATCACTGAGAATGCCTCCTATCCATCACTAGAGATCAGCGGTGACATCACTGAGAATGCCTCCTATCCATCACTAGAGATCAGCGGTGACATCACTGAGAATGCCGCCTATCCATCACCAGAGATCAGCGGTGACATCACTGAGAATGCCGCCTATCCATCACCAGAGATCAGTGGTGCCATCACTGAGAATGCTGCCTATCCATCACCAGAGATCAGCGGTGACATCACTGAGAATGCCGCCTAAACATCACCAGAGATCAGAGGTGACATCACTGAGAATGCCTCCTATCCATCACCAGAGATCAGCGGTGACATCACTGAGAATGCCTCCTATCCATCACTAGAGATCAGCGGTGACATCACTGAGAATGCCGCCTATCCATCACCAGAGATCAGCGGTGACATCACTGAGAATGCCGCCTATCCATCACCAGAGATCAGTGGTGCCATCACTGAGAATGCTGCCTATCCATCACCAGAGATCAGCGGTGACATCACTGAGAATGCCGCCTAAACATCACCAGAGATCAGAGGTGACATCACTGAGAATGCCTCCTATCCATCACCAGAGATCAGCGGTGACATCACTGAGAATGCCGCCTATCCATCACTAGAGATCAGCAGTGACATCACTGAGAATGCCTCCTATCCATCACCAGAGATCAGCGGTGACATCACTGAGAATGCCTCCTATCCATCACTAGAGATCAGCGGTGACATCACTGAGAATGCCGCCTATCCATCACTAGAGATCAGCAGTGACATCACTGAGAATGCCTCCTATCCATCACCAGAGATCAGCGGTGACATCACTGAGAATGCCTCCTATCCATCACTAGAGATCAGCAGTGACATCACTGAGAATGCCTCCTATCCATCACCAGAGATCAGCGGTGACATCACTGAGAATGCCGCCTAAACATCACCAGAGATCAGAGGTGACATCACTGAGAATGCCTCCTATCCATCACCAGAGATCAGCGGTGACATCACTGAGAATGCCTCCTATCCATCACTAGAGATCAGCAGTGACATCACTGAGAATGCCTCCTATCCATCACCAGAGATCAGCGGTGACATCACTGAGAATGCCTCCTATCCATCACCAGAGATCAGAGGTGACATCACTGAGAATGCCGCCTATCCATCACTAGAGATCAGCGGTGACATCACTGAGAATGCCGCCTATCCATCACCAGAGATCAGCGGTGACATCACTGAGAATGCCGCCTATCCATCACCAGAGATCAGAGGTGACATCACTGAGAATGCCGCCTATCCATCACCAGAGATCAGCGGTGACATCACTGAGAATGCCTCCTATCCATCACCAGAGATCAGAGGTGACATCACTGAGAATGCCGCCTATCCATCACTAGAGATCAGCGGTGACATCACTGAGAATGCCGCCTATCCATCACCAGAGATCAGCAGTGACATCACTGAGAATGCCGCCTATCCATCACTAGAGATCAGCAGTGACATCACTGAGAATGCCTCCTATCCATCACCAGAGATCAGCAGTGACATCACTGAGAATGCCTCCTATCCATCACTAGAGATCAGAGGTGACATCACTGAGAATGCCGCCTATCCATCACTAGAGATCAGCGGTGACATCACTGAGAATGCCACCTATCCATCACCAGAGATCAGCAGTGACATCACTGAGAATGCCGCCTATCCATCACCAGAGATCAGCGGTGACATCACTGAGAATGCCGCCTATCCATCACCAGAGATCAGCGGTGACATCACTGAGAATGCCGCCTATCCATCACCAGAGATCAGCAGTGACATCACTGAGAATGCCTCCTATCCATCACCAGAGATCAGCGGTGACATCACTGAGAATGCCGCCTATCCATCACCAGAGATCAGCGGTGACATCACTGAGAATGCCGCCTATCCATCACCAGAGATCAGCGGTGACATCACTGAGAATGCCGCCTATCCATCACCAGAGATCAGCGGTGACATCACTGAGAATGCCGCCTATCCATCACCAGAGATCAGCGGTGACATCACTGAGAATGCCTCCTATCCATCACCAGAGATCAGCGGTGACATCACTGAGAATGCCTCCTATCCATCACCAGAGATCAGTGGTGACATCACTGAGAATGCCTCCTATCCATCACCAGAGATCAGTGGTGACATCACTGAGAATGCCTCCTATCCATCACCAGAGATCAGCGGTGACATCACTGAGAATGCCTCCTATCCATCACCAGAGATCAGCGGTGACATCACTGAGAATGCCGCCTATCCATCACCAGAGATCAGCGGTGACATCACTGAGAATGCCGCCTATCCATCACCAGAGATCAGCGGTGACATCACTGAGAATGCTGCCTATCCATCACCAGAGATCAGCGGTGACATCACTGAGAATGCCGCCTATCCATCACCAGAGATCAGCGGTGACATCACTGAGAATGCCGCCTATCCATCACCAGAGATCAGCGGTGACATCACTGAGAATGCCGCCTATCCATCACCAGAGATCAGCGGTGACATCACTGAGAATGCCTCCTATCCATCACCAGAGATCAGCGGTGACATCACTGAGAATGCCTCCTATCCATCACCAGAGATCAGCGGTGACATCACTGAGAATGCCGCCTATCCATCAGCAGAGATCAGTGGTGACATCACTGAGAATGCCGCCTATCCATCACCAGAGATCAGAGGTGACATCACTGAGAATGCCACCTATCCATCACCAGAGATCAGCGGTGACATCACTGAGAATGCCGCCTATCCATCACCAGAGATCAGCGGTGACATCACTGAGAATGCCTCCTATCCATCACCAGAGATCAGAGGTGACATCACTGAGAATGCCTCCTATCCATCACCAGAGATCAGCGGTGACATCACTGAGAATGCCTCCTATCCATCACCAGAGATCAGAGGTGACATCACTGAGAATGCCTCCTATCCATCACTAGAGATCAGCGGTGACATCACTGAGAATGCCGCCTATCCATCACCAGAGATCAGAGGTGACATCACTGAGAATGCCGCCTATCCATCACCAGAGATCAGCGGTGACATCACTGAGAATGCCTCCTATCCATCACCAGAGATCAGAGGTGACATCACTGAGAATGCCTCCTATCCATCACCAGAGATCAGCGGTGACATCACTGAGAATGCCTCCTATCCATCACCAGAGATCAGAGGTGACATCACTGAGAATGCCTCCTATCCATCACTAGAGATCAGCGGTGACATCACTGAGAATGCCTCCTATCCATCACCAGAGATCAGAGGTGACATCACTGAGAATGCCGCCTATCCATCACTAGAGATCAGCGGTGACATCACTGAGAATGCCGCCTATCCATCACCAGAGATCAGCGGTGACATCACTGAGAATGCCGCCTATCCATCACCAGAGATCAGCGGTGACATCACTGAGAATGCCTCCTATCCATCACCAGAGATCAGCGGTGACATCACTGAGAATGCCGCCTATCCATCAGCAGAGATCAGTGGTGACATCACTGAGAATGCCTCCTATCCATCACCAGAGATCAGCGGTGACATCACTGAGAATGCCTCCTATCCATCACCAGAGATCAGAGGTGACATCACTGAGAATGCCTCCTATCCATCACCAGAGATCAGCGGTGACATCACTGAGAATGCCTCCTATCCATCACCAGAGATCAGCGGTGACATCACTGAGAATGCCGCCTATCCATCACCAGAGATCAGAGGTGACATCACTGAGAATGCCACCTATCCATCACCAGAGATCAGCGGTGACATCACTGAGAATGCCGCCTATCCATCACCAGAGATCAGCGGTGACATCACTGAGAATGCCTCCTATCCATCACCAGAGATCAGCGGTGACATCACTGAGAATGCCGCCTATCCATCACTAGAGATCAGCGGTGACATCACTGAGAATGCCGCCTATCCATCACCAGAGATCAGCGGTGACATCACTGAGAATGCCTCCTATCCATCACCAGAGATCAGCGGTGACATCACTGAGAATGCCGCCTATCCATCACCAGAGATCAGCGGTGACATCACTGAGAATGCCGCCTATCCATCACTAGAGATCAGCGGTGACATCACTGAGAATGCCGCCTATCCATCACTAGAGATCAGCGGTGACATCACTGAGAATGCCTCCTATCCATCACCAGAGATCAGAGGTGACATCACTGAGAATGCCACCTATCCATCACTAGAGATCAGCGGTGACATCACTGAGAATGCCGCCTATCCATCACCAGAGATCAGCGGTGACATCACTGAGAATGCCACCTATCCATCACCAGAGATCAGCGGTGACATCACTGAGAATGCCGCCTATCCATTACTAGAGATCAGCGGTGCCATCACTGAGAATGCCGCCTATCCATTACTAGAGATCAGCGGTGACATCACTGAGAATGCCGCCTATCCATCACCAGAGATCAGCGGTGACATCACTGAGAATGCCGCCTATCCATCACCAGAGATCAGAGGTGACATCACTGAGAATGCCGCCTATCCATCACCAGAGATCAGCGGTGACATCACTGAGAATGCCGCCTATCCATCACTAGAGATCAGCGGTGACATCACTGAGAATGCCGCCTATCCATCACCAGAGATCAGAGGTGACATCACTGAGAATGCCGCCTATCCATCACCAGAGATCAGCGGTGACATCACTGAGAATGCCGCCTATCCATCACTAGAGATCAGCGGTGACATCACTGAGAATGCCGCCTATCCATCACCAGAGATCAGCGGTGACATCACTGAGAATGCCGCCTATCCATCACCAGAGATCAGCGGTGACATCACTGAGAATGTCTCCTATCCATCACCAGAGATCAGCGGTGACATCACTGAGAATGCCGCCTATCCATCACCAGAGATCAGCGGTGACATCACTGAGAATGCCTCCTATCCATCACCAGAGATCAGCGGTGACATCACTGAGAATGCCTCCTATCCATCACCAGAGATCAGTGGTGCCATCACTGAGAATGCCGCCTATCCATCACCAGAGATCAGTGGTGCCATCACTGAGAATGCCGCCTATCCATCACTAGAGATCAGCGGTGCCATCACTGAGAATGCCTCCTATCCATCACCAGAGATCAGTGGTGCCATCACTGAGAATGCCGCCTATCCATCACCAGAGATCAGCGGTGACATCACTGAGAATGCCGCCTATCCATCACCAGAGATCAGCGGTGACATCACTGAGAATGCCGCCTATCCATCACCAGAGATCAGTGGTGCCATCACTGAGAATGCCGCCTATCCATCACCAGAGATCAGAGGTGACATCACTGAGAATGCCGCCTATCCATCACCAGAGATCAGTGGTGCCATCACTGAGAATGCCTCCTATCCATCACCAGAGATCAGCGGTGACATCACTGAGAATGCCGCCTATCCATCACCAGAGATCAGTGGTGCCATCACTGAGAATGCCGCCTATCCATCACCAGAGATCAGAGGTGACATCACTGAGAATGCCGCCTATCCATCACCAGAGATCAGCGGTGACATCACTGAGAATGCCGCCTATCCATCACTAGAGATCAGCGGTGACATCACTGAGAATGCCGCCTATCCATCACCAGAGATCAGAGGTGACATCACTGAGAATGCCGCCTATCCATCACCAGAGATCAGCGGTGACATCACTGAGAATGCCGCCTATCCATCACTAGAGATCAGCGGTGACATCACTGAGAATGCCGCCTATCCATCACCAGAGATCAGCGGTGACATCACTGAGAATGCCGCCTATCCATCACCAGAGATCAGCGGTGACATCACTGAGAATGCCGCCTATCCATCACCAGAGATCAGCGGTGACATCACTGAGAATGCCGCCTATCCATCACCAGAGATCAGCGGTGACATCACTGAGAATGCCGCCTATCCATCACCAGAGATCAGCGGTGACATCACTGAGAATGCCTCCTATCCATTACTAGAGATCAGCGGTGCCATCACTGAGAATGCCGCCTATCCATTACTAGAGATCAGCGGTGACATCACTGAGAATGCCGCCTATCCATCACCAGAGATCAGTGGTGCCATCACTGAGAATGCCACCTATCCATCACCAGAGATCAGCGGTGACATCACTGAGAATGCCGCCTATCCATCACCAGAGATCAGTGGTGCCATCACTGAGAATGCCTCCTATCCATCACTAGAGATCAGCGGTGACATCACTGAGAATGCGGCCTATCCATCACCAGAGATCAGTGGTGCCATCACTGAGAATGCCGCCTATCCATCACCAGAGATCAGCGGTGACATCACTGAGAATGCCGCCTATCCATCACTAGAGATCAGCGGTGACATCACTGAGAATGCCGCCTATCCATCACCAGAGATCAGCGGTGACATCACTGAGAATGCCGCCTATCCATCACCAGAGATCAGCGGTGACATCACTGAGAATGCCGCCTATCCATCACCAGAGATCAGCGGTGACATCACTGAGAATGCCTCCTATCCATCACCAGAGATCAGCGGTGACATCACTGAGAATGCCGCCTATCCATCACCAGAGATCAGTGGTGCCATCACTGAGAATGCCGCCTATCCATCACCAGAGATCAGCGGTGACATCACTGAGAATGCCGCCTATCCATCACTAGAGATCAGCGGTGACATCACTGAGAATGCCGCCTATCCATCACCAGAGATCAGCGGTGACATCACTGAGAATGCGGCCTATCCATCACCAGAGATCAGCGG
This sequence comes from Phyllobates terribilis, assembly GCF_046119375.1. Classification (NCBI taxonomy): domain Eukaryota; kingdom Metazoa; phylum Chordata; class Amphibia; order Anura; family Dendrobatidae; genus Phyllobates; species Phyllobates terribilis. Next base: position 193,665,341 of record NW_027362769.1, on the reverse strand, counting down.
TGACATCACTGAGAATGCCGCCTATCCATCACTAGAGATCAGCGGTGACATCACTGAGAATGCCGCCTATCCATCACCAGAGATCAGCGGTGACATCACTGAGAATGCCGCCTATCCATCACCAGAGATCAGCGGTGACATCACTGAGAATGTCTCCTATCCATCACCAGAGATCAGCGGTGACATCACTGAGAATGCCGCCTATCCATCACCAGAGATCAGCGGTGACATCACTGAGAATGCCGCTTATCCATCACCAGAGATCAGCAGTGACATCACTGAGAATGCCTCCTATCCATCACTAGAGATCAGCGGTGACATCACTGAGAATGCCTCCTATCCATCACCAGAGATCAGCGGTGACATCACTGAGAATGCCTCCTATCCATCACCAGAGATCAGTGGTGCCATCACTGAGAATGCCGCCTATCCATCACCAGAGATCAGTGGTGCCATCACTGAGAATGCCGCCTATCCATCACCAGAGATCAGTGGTGCCATCACTGAGAATGCCTCCTATCCATCACCAGAGATCAGTGGTGCCATCACTGAGAATGCCGCCTATCCATCACCAGAGATCAGCGGTGCCATCACTGAGAATGCCGCCTATCCATCACCAGAGATCAGCGGTGACATCACTGAGAATGCCGCCTATCCATCACCAGAGATCAGCGGTGACATCACTGAGAATGCCGCCTATCCATCACCAGAGATCAGTGGTGCCATCACTGAGAATGCCGCCTATCCATCACCAGAGATCAGAGGTGACATCACTGAGAATGCCGCCTATCCATCACCAGAGATCAGTGGTGCCATCACTGAGAATGCCTCCTATCCATCACCAGAGATCAGCGGTGACATCACTGAGAATGCCGCCTATCCATCACCAGAGATCAGTGGTGCCATCACTGAGAATGCCGCCTATCCATCACCAGAGATCAGAGGTGACATCACTGAGAATGCCGCCTATCCATCACCAGAGATCAGCGGTGACATCACTGAGAATGCCGCCTATCCATCACTAGAGATCAGCGGTGACATCACTGAGAATGCCGCCTATCCATCACCAGAGATCAGAGGTGACATCACTGAGAATGCCGCCTATCCATCACCAGAGATCAGCGGTGACATCACTGAGAATGCCGCCTATCCATCACTAGAGATCAGCGGTGACATCACTGAGAATGCCGCCTATCCATCACCAGAGATCAGCGGTGACATCACTGAGAATGCCGCCTATCCATCACCAGAGATCAGCGGTGACATCACTGAGAATGCCGCCTATCCATCACCAGAGATCAGCGGTGACATCACTGAGAATGCCGCCTATCCATCACCAGAGATCAGCGGTGACATCACTGAGAATGCCGCCTATCCATCACCAGAGATCAGCGGTGACATCACTGAGAATGCCTCCTATCCATTACTAGAGATCAGCGGTGCCATCACTGAGAATGCCGCCTATCCATTACTAGAGATCAGCGGTGACATCACTGAGAATGCCGCCTATCCATCACCAGAGATCAGTGGTGCCATCACTGAGAATGCCACCTATCCATCACCAGAGATCAGCGGTGACATCACTGAGAATGCCGCCTATCCATCACCAGAGATCAGTGGTGCCATCACTGAGAATGCCTCCTATCCATCACTAGAGATCAGCGGTGACATCACTGAGAATGCCGCCTATCCATCACCAGAGATCAGTGGTGCCATCACTGAGAATGCCTCCTATCCAACACCAGAGATCAGCGGTGACATCACTGAGAATGCCGCCTATCCATCACCAGAGATCAGCGGTGACATCACTGAGAATGCCTCCTATCCATCACCAGAGATCAGTGGTGCCATCACTGAGAATGCCTCCTATCCAACACCAGAGATCAGCGGTGACATCACTGAGAATGCCGCCTATCCATCACCAGAGATCAGAGGTGACATCACTGAGAATGCCGCCTATCCATCACCAGAGATCAGCGGTGACATCACTGAGAATGCCTCCTATCCATCACTAGAGATCAGCGGTGACATCACTGAGAATGCCGCCTATCCATTAATAGAGATCAGCGGTGACATCACTGAGAATGCCGCCTATCCATCACCAGAGATCAGCGGTGACATCACTGAGAATGCCGCCTATCCATCACCAGAGATCAGTGGTGCCATCACTGAGAATGCCGCCTATCCATCACCAGAGATCAGCGGTGACATCACTGAGAATGCCTCCTATCCATCACTAGAGATCAGAGGTGACATCACTGAGAATGCCTCCTATCCATCACCAGAGATCAGCGGTGACATCACTGAGAATGCCTCCTATCCATCACTAGAGATCAGCGGTGACATCACTGAGAATGCCTCCTATCCATCACTAGAGATCAGCGGTGACATCACTGAGAATGCCGCCTATCCATCACCAGAGATCAGTGGTGCAATCACTGAGAATGCTGCCTATCCATCACTAGAGATCAGCGGTGACATCACTGAGAATGCCGCCTATCCATCACCAGAGATCAGCGGTGACATCACTGAGAATGCCGCCTATCCATCACCAGAGATCAGTGGTGCAATCACTGAGAATGCTGCCTATCCATCACTAGAGATCAGCGGTGACATCACTGAGAATGCCGCCTATCCATCACCAGAGATCAGCGGTGACATCACTGAGAATGCCTCCTATCCATCACCAGAGATCAGTGGTGCAATCACTGAGAATGCCGCCTATCCATCACCAGAGATCAGCGGTGACATCACTGAGAATGCCGCCTATCCATCACTAGAGATCAGCAGTGACATCACTGAGAATGCCTCCTATCCATCACCAGAGATCAGCGGTGACATCACTGAGAATGCCTCCTATCCATCACCAGAGATCAGCGGTGACATCACTGAGAATGCCTCCTATCCATCACTAGAGATCAGCGGTGACATCACTGAGAATGCCTCCTATCCATCACTAGAGATCAGCGGTGACATCACTGAGAATGCCTCCTATCCATCACCAGAGATCAGCGGTGACATCACTGAGAATGCCGCCTATCCATCACTAGAGATCAGCAGTGACATCACTGAGAATGCCTCCTATCCATCACCAGAGATCAGTGGTGCCATCACTGAGAATGCCGCCTATCCATCACCAGAGATCAGCGGTGACATCACTGAGAATGCCTCCTATCCATCACTAGAGATCAGCGGTGACATCACTGAGAATGCCTCCTATCCATCACCAGAGATCAGTGGTGCCATCACTGAGAATGCCGCCTATCCATCACCAGAGATCAGTGGTGCCATCACTGAGAATGCCGCCTATCCATCACTAGAGATCAGCGGTGACATCACTGAGAATGCCGCCTATCCATCACTAGAGATCAGCAGTGACATCACTGAGAATGCCGCCTATCCATCACCAGAGATCAGCGGTGACATCACTGAGAATGCCTCCTATCCATCACCAGAGATCAGAGGTGACATCACTGAGAATGCCTCCTATCCATAACCAGAGTTCAGCGGTGACATCACTGAGAATGCCTCCTATCCATCACTAGAGATCAGCGGTGACATCACTGAGAATGCCTCCTATCCATCACCAGAGATCAGCGGTGACATCACTGAGAATGCCTCCTATCCATCACTAGAGATCAGCGGTGACATCACTGAGAATGCCTCCTATCCATCACTAGAGATCAGCGGTGACATCACTGAGAATGCCTCCTATCCATCACTAGAGATCAGCGGTGACATCACTGAGAATGCCTCCTATCCATCACTAGAGTTCAGTGGTGCAATCACTGAGAATGCTGCCTATCCATCACTAGAGATCAGCAGTGACATCACTGAGAATGCCTCCTATCCATCACCAGAGATCAGTGGTGCAATCACTGAGAATGCTGCCTATCCATCACCAGAGATCAGCGGTGACATCACTGAGAATGCCGCCTATCCATCACTAGAGATCAGCGGTGACATCACTGAGAATGCCTCCTATCCATCACTAGAGATCAGCGGTGACATCACTGAGAATGCCGCCTATCCATCACCAGAGATCAGTGGTGCCATCACTGAGAATGCCTCCTATCCATCACCAGAGATCAGAGGTGACATCACTGAGAATGCCTCCTATCCATCACTAGAGATCAGCGGTGACATCACTGAGAATGCCGCCTATCCATCACCAGAGATCAGCGGTGACATCACTGAGAATGCCGCCTATCCATCACCAGAGATCAGCGGTGACATCACTGAGAATGCCTCCTATCCATCACTAGAGATCAGCGGTGACATCACTGAGAATGCCGCCTATCCATCACCAGAGATCAGCGGTGACATCACTGAGAATGCCGCCTATCCATCACCAGAGATCAGCGGTGACATCACTGAGAATGCCTCCTATCCATCACTAGAGATCAGCGGTGACATCACTGAGAATGCCTCCTATCCATCACTAGAGATCAGTGGTGCCATCACTGAGAATGCCGCCTATCCATCACTAGAGATCAGTGGTGCCATCACTGAGAATGCCTCCTATCTATCACCAGAGATCAGTGGTGCCATCACTGAGAATGCCTCCTATCCATCACTAGAGATCAGCGGTGACATCACTGAGAATGCCGCCTATCCATCACCAGAGATCAGTGGTGCCATCACTGAGAATGCCTCCTATCCATCACCAGAGATCAGCGGTGACATCACTGAGAATGCCGCCTATCCATCACTAGAGATCAGAGGTGACATCACTGAGAATGCCACCTATCCATCACCAGAGATCAGCGGTGACATCACTGAGAATGCGGCCTATCCATCACTAGAGATCAGCGGTGACATCACTGAGAATGCCTCCTATCCATCACCAGAGATCAGCGGTGACATCACTGAGAATGCCGCCTATCCATCACCAGAGACCAGAGGTGACATCACTGAGAATGCCGCCTATCCATCACTAGAGATCAGCGGTGACATCACTGAGAATGCCGCCTATCCATCACTAGAGATCAGAGGTGACATCACTGAGAATGCCGCCTATCCATCACTAGAGATCAGCGGTGACATCACTGAGAATGCCTCCTATCCATCACTAGAGATCAGCGGTGACATCACTGAGAATGCCGCCTATCCATCACTAGAGATCAGCGGTGACATCACTGAGAATGCCTCCTATCCATCACTAGAGATCAGCGGTGACATCACTGAGAATGCCTCCTATCCATCACCAGAGATCAGCGGTGACATCACTGAGAATGCCGCCTATCCATCACTAGAGATCAGAGGTGACATCACTGAGAATGCCGCCTATCCATCACCAGAGACCAGAGGTGATATCACTGAGAATGCCGCCTATCCATCACTAGAGATCAGCGGTGACATCACTGAGAATGCCGCCTATCCATCACCAGAGATCAGCGGTGACATCACTGACAATGCCGCCTATCCATCACTAGAGATCAGCGGTGACATCACTGAGAATGCCTCCTATCCATCACCAGAGATCAGCGGTGACATCACTGAGAATGCCTCCTATCCATCACCAGAGATCAGCGGTGACATCACTGAGAATGCCGCCTATCCATCACCAGAGATCAGCGGTGACATCACTGAGAATGCCGCCTATCCATCACTAGAGATCAGCGGTGACATCACTGAGAATGCCTCCTATCCATCACTAGAGATCAGCGGTGACATCACTGAGAATGCCTCCTATCCATCACTAGAGATCAGCGGTGACATCACTGAGAATGCCGCCTATCCATCACCAGAGATCAGTGGTGACATCACTGAGAATGCCGCCTATCCATCACTAGAGATCAGCGGTGACATCACTGAGAATGCTGCCTATCCATCACCAGAGATCAGCGGAGACATCACTGAGAATGCCGCCTATCCATCACTAGAGATCAGCGGTGACATCACTGAGAATGCCGCCTATCCATCACTAGAGATCAGCGGTGACATCACTGAGAATGCCTCCTATCCATCACCAGAGATCAGCGGTGATATCACTGAGAATGCCGCCTATCCATCACTAGAGATCAGCGGTGACATCACTGAGAATGCCTCCTATCCATCACCAGAGATCAGCGGTGACATCACTGAGAATGCCGCCTATCCATCACTAGAGATCAGCGGTGACATCACTGAGAATGCCTCCTATCCATCTCTAGAGATCAGAGGTGACATCACTGAGAATGCCGCCTATCCATCACTAGAGATCAGCGGTGACATCACTGAGAATGCCTCCTATCCATCTCTAGAGATCAGCGGTGACATCACTGAGAATGCCACCTATCCATCACCAGAGATCAGCAGTGACATCACTGAGAATGCCGCCTATCCATCACCAGAGATCAGCGGTGACATCACTGAGAATGCCTCCTATCCATCACTAGAGATCAGCGGTGACATCACTGAGAATGCCGCCTATTCATCACCAGAGATCAGCGGTGACATCACTGAGAATGCCGCCTATTCATCACCAGAGATCAGCGGTGACATCACTGAGAATGCCGCCTATTCATCACCAGAGATCAGCGGTGACATCACTGAGAATGCCGCCTATCCATCACCAGAGACCAGAGGTGACATCACTGAGAATGCCGCCTATCCATCACCAGAGATCAGTGGTGACATCACTGAGAATGCCTCCTATCCATCACTAGAGATCAGCGGTGACATCACTGAGAATGCCGCCTATCCATCACCAGAGATCAGCGGTGACATCACTGAGAATGCCGCCTATCCATCACCAGAGATCAGCGGTGATATCACTGAGAATGCCGCCTATCCATCACTAGAGATCAGCGGTGACATCACTGAGAATGCCTCCTATCCATCACCAGAGATCAGCGGTGATATCACTGAGAATGCCGCCTATCCATCACTAGAGATCAGCGGTGACATCACTGAGAATGCCTCCTATCCATCACCAGAGATCAGCGGTGATATCACTGAGAATGCCGCCTATCCATCACTAGAGATCAGCGGTGACATCACTGAGAATGCCTCCTATCCATCACCAGAGATCAGCGGTGACATCACTGAGAATGCCGCCTATCCATCACCAGAGACCAGAGGTGACATCACTGAGAATGCCTCCTATCCATCACTAGAGATCAGCGGTGACATCACTGAGAATGCCGCCTATCCATCACCAGAGACCAGAGGTGATATCACTGAGAATGCCGCCTATCCATCACTAGAGATCAGCGGTGACATCACTGAGAATGCCGCCTATCCATCACTAGAGATCAGCGGTGACATCACTGAGAATGCCGCCTATCCATCACCAGAGACCAGAGGTGATATCACTGAGAATGCCGCCTATCCATCACTAGAGATCAGCGGTGACATCACTGACAATGCCGCCTATCCATCACTAGAGATCAGCGGTGACATCACTGAGAATGCCTCCTATCCATCACCAGAGATCAGCGGTGACATCACTGAGAATGCCGCCTATCCATCACCAGAGATCAGCGGTGACATCACTGAGAATGCCGCCTATCCATCACCAGAGATCAGCGGTGACATCACTGACAATGCCGCCTATCCATCACTAGAGATCAGCGGTGACATCACTGAGAATGCCTCCTATCCATCACCAGAGATCAGCGGTGACATCACTGAGAATGCCTCCTATCCATCACCAGAGATCAGCGGTGACATCACTGAGAATGCCTCCTATCCATCACCAGAGATCAGCGGTGATATCACTGAGAATGCCGCCTATCCATCACCAGAGATCAGCGGTGACATCACTGAGAATGCCTCCTATCCATCACCAGAGATCAGCGGTGACATCACTGAGAATGCCTCCTATCCATCACCAGAGATCACAGGTGATATCACTGAGAATGCCTCCTATCCATCACCAGAGATCAGCGGTGATATCACTGAGAATGCCGCCTATCCATCACCAGAGATCAGCAGTGACATCACTGAGAATGCCGCCTATCCATCACCAGAGATCAGCGGTGACATCACTGAGAATGCCGCCTATCCATCACCAGAGATCAGCGGTGACATCACTGAGAATGCCTCCTATCCATCACCAGAGATCAGCGGTGACATCACTGAGAATGCCTCCTATCCATCACCAGAGATCAGCGGTGACATCACTGAGAATGCCTCCTATCCATCACCAGAGATCAGCGGTGATATCACTGAGAATGCCTCCTATCCATCACTAGAGATCAGCGGTGACATCACTGAGAATGCCTCCTATCCATCACCAGAGATCAGCGGTGACATCACTGAGAATGCCTCCTATCCATCACCAGAGATCAGCGGTGACATCACTGAGAATGCCTCCTATCCATCACCAGAGATCAGCGGTGACATCACTGAGAATGCCTCCTATCCATCACTAGAGATCAGCGGTGACATCATTGAGAATGCCTCCTATCCATCACTAGAGATCAGCGGTGACATCACTGAGAATGCCGCCTATCCATCACTAGAGATCAGCGGTGACATCACTGAGAATGCCTCCTATCCATCACCAGAGATCAGCGGTGACATCACTGAGAATGCCTCCTATCCATCACTAGAGATCAGCGGTGACATCACTGAGAATGCCGCCTATCCATCACCAGAGATCAGCGGTGACATCACTGAGAATGCCTCCTATCCATCACCAGAGATCAGAGGTGACATCACTGAGAATGCCTCCTATCCATCACCAGAGACCAGAGGTGACATCATTGAGAATGCCTCCTATCCATCACTAGACATCAGCGGTGACATCACTGAGAATGCCTCCTATCCATCACTAGAGATCAGCGGTGACATCACTGAGAATGCCGCCTATCCATCACCAGAGATCAGCGGTGACATCACTGAGAATGCCTCCTATCCATCACCAGAGATCAGAGGTGACATCACTGAGAATGCCTCCTATCCATCACCAGAGACCAGAGGTGACATCATTGAGAATGCCTCCTATCCATCACTAGAGATCAGCGGTGACATCACTGAGAATGCCGCCTATCCATCACCAGAGATCAGCGGTGACATCACTGAGAATGCCTCCTATCCATCACTAGAGATCAGCAGTGACATCACTGAGAATGCCTCCTATCCATCACTAGAGATCAGCGGTGACATCACTGAGAATGCCGCCTATCCATCACCAGAGATCAGCGGTGACATCACTGAGAATGCCTCCTATCCATCACCAGAGATCAGATGTGACATCACTGAGAATGCCGCCTATCCATCACCAGAGATCAGCGGTGACATCACTGAGAATGCCTCCTATCCATCACTAGAGATCAGAGGTGACATCATTGAGAATGCCTCCTATCCATCACTAGAGATCAGCGGTGACATCATTGAGAATGCCGCCTATCCATCACTAGAGATCAGCGGTGACATCACTGAGAATGCCTCCTATCCATCACTAGAGATCAGCGGTGACATCATTGAGAATGCCTCCTATCCATCACTAGAGATCAGCGGTGACATCACTGAGAATGCCGCCTATCCATCACTAGAGATCAGCGGTGATATCACTGAGAATGCCGCCTATCCATCACCAGAGATCAGCGGTGACATCACTGAGAATGCCGCCTATCCATCACTAGAGATCAGAGGTGACATCACTGAGAATGCCTCCTATCCATCACTAGAGATCAGCGGTGACATCACTGAGAATGCCTCCTATCCATCACCAGAGATCAGAGGTGACATCACTGAGAATGCCGCCTATCCATCACCAGAGATCAGCGGTGACATCACTGAGAATGCCGCCTATCCATCACCAGAGATCAGCGGTGACATCACTGAGAATGCCTCCTATCCATCACTAGAGATCAGCGGTGACATCACTGAGAATGCCGCCTATCCATCACCAGAGATCAGTGGTGACATCACTGAGAATGCCGCCTATCCATCACCAGAGATCAGAGGTGACATCACTGAGAATGCCTCCTATCCATCACCAGAGATCAGCGGTGACATCACTGAGAATGCCTCCTATCCATCACTAGAGATCAGCGGTGACATCATTGAGAATGCCTCCTATCCATCACCAGAGATCAGCGGTGACATCACTGAGAATGCCTCCTATCCATCACCAGAGATCAGCGGTGACATCACTGAGAATGCCGCCTATCCATCACCAGAGATCAGCGGTGACATCACTGAGAATGCCGCCTATCCATCACCAGAGACCAGAGGTGATATCACTGAGAATGCCGCCTATCCATCACCAGAGATCAGCGGTGATATCACTGAGAATGCCGCCTATCCATCACTAGAGATCAGCGGTGACATCACTGAGAATGCCGCCTATCCATCACCAGAGATCAGCGGTGATATCACTGAGAATGCCGCCTATCCATCACTAGAGATCAGCGGTGATATCACTGAGAATGCCGCCTATCCATCACTAGAGATCAGCGGTGACATCACTGAGAATGCCTCCTATCCATCACTAGAGATCAGCGGTGACATCACTGAGAATGCCGCTTATCCATCACTAGAGATCAGCGGTGATATCACGGAGAATGCCGCCTATCCATCACCAGAGATCAGAGGTGATATCACTGAGAATGCCGCCTATCCATCACCAGAGATCAGCGGTGACATCACTGAGAATGCCGCTTATCCATCACTAGAGATCAGCGGTGACATCACTGAGAATGCCGCTTATCCATCACCAGAGATCAGCGGTGACATCACTGAGAATGCCGCTTATCCATCACTAGAGATCAGCGGTGATATCACTGAGAATGCCGCCTATCCATCACTAGAGATCAGCGGTGACATCACTGAGAATGCCGCCTATCCATCACCAGAGATCAGCGGTGATATCACTGAGAATGCCGCCTATCCATCACTAGAGATCAGCGGTGATATCACTGAGAATGCCGCCTATCCATCACTAGAGATCAGCGGTGACATCACTGAGAATGCCTCCTATCCATCACTAGAGATCAGCGGTGACATCACTGAGAATGCCGCTTATCCATCACTAGAGATCAGCGGTGATATCACTGAGAATGCCGCCTATCCATCACCAGAGATCAGAGGTGATATCACTGAGAATGCCGCCTATCCATCACCAGAGATCAGCGGTGACATCACTGAGAATGCCGCTTATCCATCACTAGAGATCAGCGGTGACATCACTGAGAATGCCGCCTATCCATCACCAGAGATCAGCTGTGACCTCACTGAGAATGCCGCCTATCCATCACTAGAGATCAGCGGTGACATCACTGAGAATGCCGCTTATCCATCACCAGAGATCAGCGGTGACATCACTGAGAATGCCGCTTATCCATCACTAGAGATCAGCGGTGATATCACTGAGAATGCCGCCTATCCATCACCAGAGACCAGAGGTGACATCACTGAGAATGCCGCCTATCCATCACCAGAGATCAGAGGTGATATCACTGAGAATGCCGCCTATCCATCACCAGAGATCAGCGGTGACATCACTGAGAATGCCGCTTATCCATCACTAGAGATCAGCGGTGACATCACTGAGAATGCCGCCTATCCATCACCAGAGATCAGCTGTGACCTCACTGAGAATGCCGCCTATCCATCACTAGAGATCAGCGGTGACATCACTGAGAATGCCGCCTATCCATCACTAGAGATCAGCGGTGACATCACTGAGAATGCCGCCTATCCATCACTAGAGATCAGCGGTGACATCACTGAGAATGCCGCCTATCCATCACCAGAGATCAGCTGTGACCTCACTGAGAATGCCTCCTATCCATCACTAGAGATCAGCGGTGACATCACGGAGAATGCCGCCTATCCATCACCAGAGATCAGCTGTGACCTCACTGAGAATGCCACCTATCCATCACCAGAGATCAGCGGTGACATCACTGATAATGCCTCCTATCCATCACTAGAGATCAGCGGTGACATCACTGAGAATGCCGCCTATCCATCACCAGAGATCAGCTGTGACCTCACTGAGAATGCCACCTATCCATCACCAGAGATCAGCGGTGACATCACTGATAATGCCTCCTATCCATCACTAGAGATCAGTGGTGACATCACGGAGAATGCCGCCTATCCATCACCAGAGATCAGCGGTGACATCACTGAGAATGCCTCCTATCCATCACCAGAGATCAGCGGTGACATCACTGAGAATGCCGCCTATCCATCACCAGAGATCAGCGGTGACATCACTGAGAATGCCGCCTATCCATCACTAGAGATCAGAGGTGACATCACTGAGAATGCCGCCTATCCATCACCAGAGATCAGCGGTGACATCACTGAGAATGCCGCCTATCCATCACTGGAGATCAGAGGTGACATCACTGAGAATGCCGCCTATCCATCACTAGAGATCAGCGGTGACATCACTGAGAATGCCGCCTATCCATCACTAGAGATCAGCGGTGACATCACTGAGAATGCCGCCTATCCATCACCAGAGATCAGCGGTGACATCACTGAGAATGCCGCCTATCCATCACTAGAGATCAGCGGTGACATCACTGAGAATGCCTCCTATCCATCACCAGAGATCAGCTGTGACATCACTGAGAATGCCGCCTATCCATCACTAGAGATCAGCGGTGACATCACTGAGAATGCCGCCTATCCATCACCAGAGATCAGCGGTGACATCACTGAGAATGCCGCCTATCCATCACTAGAGATCAGAGGTGACATCACTGAGAATGCCGCCTATCCATCACTAGAGATCAGAGGTGACATCACTGAGAATGCCGCCTATCCATCACTAGAGATCAGCGGTGATATCACTGAGAATGCCGCCTATCCATCACTAGAGATCAGCGGTGACATCACTGAGAATGCCGCCTATCCATCACTAGAGATCAGAGGTGACATCACTGAGAATGCCTCCTATCCATCACTAGAGATCAGCGGTGACATCACTGAGAATGCCGCCTATCCATCACTAGAGATCAGCGGTGACATCACTGAGAATGCCGCCTATCCATCACCAGAGACCAGAGGTGACATCACTGAGAATGCCGCCTATCCATCACCAGAGATCAGCGGTGATATCATTGAGAATGCCGCCTATCCATCACTAGAGATCAGCGGTGACATCACTGAGAATGCCGCCTATCCATCACTAGAGATCAGCGGTGACATCACTGAGAATGCCGCCTATCTATCACCAGAGATCAGTGGTGACATCACTGAGAATGCCGCCTATCTATCACCAGAGATCAGTGGTGACATCACTGAGAATGCCGCCTATCCATCACTAGAGATCAGTGGTGACATCACTGAGAATGCCTCCTATCCATCACCAGAGATCAGCGGTGACATCACTGAGAATGCCGCCTATCCATCACTAGAGATCAGCGGTGACATCACTGAGAATGCCGCCTATCCATCACCAGAGATCAGTGGTGACATCACTGAGAATGCCGCCTATCCATCACTAGAGATCAGTGGTGACATCACTGAGAATGCCGCCTATCCATCACTAGAGATCAGCGGTGACATCACTGAGAATGCCGCCTATCCATCACTAGAGATCAGCGGTGACATCACTGAGAATGCCGCCTATCCATCACTATAGATCAGCGGTGACATCACTGAGAATGCCGCCTATCCATCACTAGAGATCAGCGGTGACATCACTGAGAATGCCGCCTATCCATCACCAGAGACCAGCGGTGACATCACTGAGAATGCCGCCTATCCATCACTAGAGATCAGCGGTGACATCACTGAGAATGCCGCCTATCCATCACTAGAGATCAGCGGTGACATCACTGAGAATGCCGCCTATCACCAGAGATCAGTGGTGACATCACTGAGAATGCCGCCTATCCATCATCAGAGATCAGTGGTGACATCACTGAGAATGCCGCCTATCCATCACTAGAGATTAGCGGTGACATCACTGAGAATGCCGCCTATCCATCACTAGAGATCAGCGGTGACATCACTGAGAATGCCGCCTATCCATCACTAGAGATCAGCGGTGACATCACTGAGAATGCCGCCTATCCATCACTAGAGATCAGCGGTGACATCACTGAGAATGCCGCCTATCCATCACCAGAGACCAGCGGTGACATCACTGAGAATGCCGCCTATCCATCACTAGAGATCAGCGGTGACATCACTGAGAATGCCGCCTATCCATCACTAGAGATCAGAGGTGATATCACTGAGAATGCCGCCTATCCATCACTAGAGATCAGCGGTGACATCACTGAGAATGCCGCCTATCCATCACTAGAGATCAGCGGTGACATCACTGAGAATGCCGCCTATCCATCACCAGAGACCAGCGGTGACATCACTGAGAATGCCGCCTATCCATCACTAGAGACCAGCGGTGACATCACTGAGAATGCCGCCTATCCATCACTAGAGATCAGCGGTGACATCACTGAGAATGCCGCCTATCCATCACTAGAGATCAGCGGTGACATCACTGAGAATGCCGCCTATCCATCACCAGAGATCAGCGGTGACATCACTGAGAATGCCTCCTATCCATCACTAGAGATCAGCGGTGACATCACTGAGAATGCCGCCTATCCATCACCAGAGATCAGCGGTGACATCACTGAGAATGCCGCCTATCCATCACCAGAGATCAGTGGTGACATCACTGAGAATGCCTCCTATCCATCACCAGAGATCAGAGGTGACATCACTGAGAATGCCGCCTATCCATCACCAGAGATCAGCGGTGACATCACTGAGAATGCCTCCTATCCATCACCAGAGATCAGTGGTGACATCACTGAGAATGCCTCCTATCCATCACCAGAGATCAGAGGTGACATCACTGAGAATGCCGCCTATCCATCACCAGAGATCAGTGGTGACATCACTGAGAATGCCTCCTATCCATCACTAGAGATCAGCGGTGACATCACTGAGAATGCCGCCTATCCATCACCAGAGATCAGCGGTGACATCACTGAGAATGCCGCCTATCCATCACCAGAGATCAGTGGTGACATCACTGAGAATGCCTCCTATCCATCACCAGAGATCAGCAGTGACATCACTGAGAATGCCTCCTATCCATCACCAGAGATCAGCGGTGACATCACTGAGAATGCCGCCTATCCATCACCAGAGATCAGCGGTGACATCACTGAGAATGCCGCCTATCCATCACCAGAGATCAGTGGTGACATCACTGAGAATGCCTCCTATCCATCACCAGAGATCAGAGGTGACATCACTGAGAATGCCGCCTATCCATCACCAGAGATCAGAGGTGACATCACTGAGAATGCCGCCTATCCATCACTAGAGATCAGCGGTGACATCACTGAGAATGCCTCCTATCCATCACCAGAGATCAGAGGTGACATCACTGAGAATGCCGCCTATCCATCACCAGAGATCAGCGGTGACATCACTGAGAATGCCTCCTATCCATCACCAGAGATCAGCGGTGACATCACTGAGAATGCCGCCTATCCATCACCAGAGATCAGCGGTGACATCACTGAGAATGCCTCCTATCCATCACCAGAGACCAGAGGTGACATCACTGAGAATGCCTCCTATCCATCACCAGAGACCAGAGGTGACATCACTGAGAATGCCTCCTATCCATCACCAGAGACCAGCGGTGACATCACTGAGAATGCCGCCTATCCATCACCAGAGATCAGCGGTAACATCACTGAGAATGCCGCCAATCCATCACCAGAGACCAGAGGTGACATCACTGAGAATGCCGCCTATCCATCACCAGAGATCAGAGGTGACATCACTGAGAATGCCGCCTATCCATCACCAGAGATCAGCGGTGACATCACTGAGAATGCCGCCTATCCATCACCAGAGATCAGCGGTGACATCACTGAGAATGCCGCCTATCCATCACCAGAGATCAGCGGTGACATCACTGAGAATGCCTCCTATCCATCACCAGAGACCAGAGGTGACATCACTGAGAATGCCGCCTATCCATCACCAGAGATCAGCGGTGACATCACTGAGAATGCCGCCTATCCATCACCAGAGATCAGCGGTGACATCACTGAGAATGCCGCCTATCCATCACCAGAGATCAGCGGTGACATCACTGAGAATGCCGCCTATTCATCACCAGAGATCAGCGGTGACATCACTGAGAATGCCTCCTATCCATCACCAGAGACCAGAGGTGACATCACTGAGAATGCCTCCTATCCATCACCAGAGACCAGAGGTGACATCACTGAGAATGCCTCCTATCCATCACCAGAGATCAGTGGTGACATCACTGAGAATGCCTCCTATCCATCACCAGAGACCAGCGGTGACATCACTGAGAATGCCGCCTATCCATCACCAGAGATCAGCGGTGACATCACTGAGAATGCCGCCTATCCATCACCAGAGATCAGCGGTGACATCACTGAGAATGCCGCCTATCCATCACCAGAGATCAGTGGTGACATCACTGAGAATGCCTCCTATCCATCACCAGAGATCAGCGGTGACATCACTGAGAATGCCTCCTATCCATCACCAGAGATCAGCGGTGACATCACTGAGAATGCCGCCTATCCATCACCAGAGATCAGCGGTGACATCACTGAGAATGCCGCCTATCCATCACTAGAGATCAGCGGTGACATCACTGAGAATGCCTCCTATCCATCACCAGAGATCAGCGGTGACATCACTGAGAATGCCTCCTATCCATCACCAGAGATCAGCGGTGACATCACTGAGAATGCCTCCTATCCATCACCAGAGACCAGAGGTGACATCACTGAGAATGCCGCCTATCCATCACCAGAGATCAGCGGTGACATCACTGAGAATGCCGCCTATCCATCACTAGAGATCAGCGGTGATATCACTGAGAATGCCGCCTATCCATCACTAGAGATCAGCGGTGATATCACTGAGAATGCCGCCTATCCATCACCAGAGATCAGCGGTGACATCACTGAGAATGCCTCCTATCCATCACCAGAGATCAGCGGTGCCATCACTGAGAATGCCGCCTATCCATTACTAGAGATCAGCGGTGACATCACTGAGAATGCCGCCTATCCATCACCAGAGATCAGTGGTGCCATCACTGAGAATGCCACCTATCCATCACTAGAGATCAGCGGTGACATCACTGAGAATGCCGCCTATCCATCACCAGAGATCAGAGGTGACATCACTGAGAATGCCGCCTATCCATCACCAGAGATCAGCGGTGACATCACTGAGAATGCCGCCTATCCATCACTAGAGATCAGCGGTGACATCACTGAGAATGCAGCCTATCCATCACCAGAGATCAGAGGTGACATCACTGAGAATGCCGCCTATCCATCACCAGAGATCAGCGGTGACATCACTGAGAATGCCGCCTATCCATCACTAGAGATCAGCGGTGACATCACTGAGAATGCCTCCTATCCATCACCAGAGATCAGCGGTGACATCACTGAGAATGCCACCTATCCATCACTAGAGATCAGCGGTGACATCACTGAGAATGCCTCCTATCCATCACCAGAGATCAGCGGTGACATCACTGAGAATGCCGCCTATCCATCACCAGAGATCAGCGGTGACATCACTGAGAATGCCTCCTATCCATCACCAGAGATCAGCGGTGACATCACTGAGAATGCCGCCTATCAATCACCAGAGATCAGCGGTGACATCACTGAGAATGCCGCCTATCCATCACTAGAGATCAGCGGTGACATCACTGAGAATGCCGCCTATCCATCACTAGAGATCAGCGGTGACATCACTGAGAATGCCGCCTATCCATCACTAGAGATCAGCGGTGACATCACTGAGAATGCCACCTATCCATCACTAGAGATCAGCGGTGACATCACTGAGAATGCCTCCTATCCATCACCAGAGATCAGCGGTGACATCACTGAGAATGCCGCCTATCCATCACTAGAGATCAGCGGTGACATCACTGAGAATGCCTCCTATCCATCACCAGAGATCAGCGGTGACATCACTGAGAATGCCGCCTATCAATCACCAGAGATCAGCGGTGACATCACTGAGAATGCCGCCTATCCATCACTAGAGATCAGCGGTGACATCACTGAGAATGCCGCCTATCCATCACCAGAGATCAGCGGTGACATCACTGAGAATGCCGCCTATCCATCACCAGAGATCAGCGGTGACATCACTGAGAATGCCGCCTATCCATCACCAGAGATCAGCGGTGACATCACTGAGAATGCCGCCTATCCATCACCAGAGATCAGCAGTGACATCACTGAGAATGCCTCCTATCCATCACCAGAGATCAGCGGTGACATCACTGAGAATGCCGCCTATCCATCACCAGAGATCAGCGGTGACATCACTGAGAATGCCGCCTATCCATCACCAGAGATCAGCGGTGACATCACTGAGAATGCCGCCTATCCATCACCAGAGATCAGCGGTGACATCACTGAGAATGCCTCCTATCCATCAGCAGAGATCAGTGGTGACATCACTGAGAATGCCGCCTATCCATCACTAGAGATCAGCGGTGACATCACTGAGAATGCCGCCTATCCATCACCAGAGATCAGAGGTGACATCACTGAGAATGCCGCCTATCCATCACCAGAGATCAGCGGTGACATCACTGAGAATGCCTCCTATCCATTACTAGAGATCAGCGGTGCTATCACTGAGAATGCCGCCTATCCATTACTAGAGATCAGCGGTGACATCACTGAGAATGCCGCCTATCCATCACCAGAGATCAGTGGTGCCATCACTGAGAATGCCACCTATCCATCACCAGAGATCAGCGGTGACATCACTGAGAATGCCGCCTATCCATCACCAGAGATCAGTGGTGCCATCACTGAGAATGCCGCCTATCCATCACCAGAGATCAGAGGTGCCATCACTGAGAATGCCGCCTATCCATCACCAGAGATCAGTGGTGCCATCACTGAGAATGCCTCCTATCCATCACTAGAGATCAGCGGTGACATCACTGAGAATGCCGCCTATCCATCACCAGAGATCAGCGGTGACATCACTGAGAATGCCGCCTATCCATCAGCAGAGATCAGTGGTGACATCACTGAGAATGCCGCCTATCCATCACCAGAGATCAGCGGTGACATCACTGAGAATGCCTCCTATCCATCAGCAGAGATCAGTGGTGACATCACTGAGAATGCCGCCTATCCATCACCAGAGATCAGCGGTGACATCACTGAGAATGCCGCCTATCCATCAGCAGAGATCAGTGGTGACATCACTGAGAATGCCGCCTATCCATCACCAGAGATCAGCGGTGACATCACTGAGAATGCCGCCTATCCATCACTAGAGATCAGCGGTGACATCACTGAGAATGCCGCCTATCCATCACCAGAGATCAGAGGTGACATCACTGAGAATGCCGCCTATCCATCACCAGAGATCAGCGGTGACATCACTGAGAATGCCTCCTATCCATTACTAGAGATCAGCGGTGCTATCACTGAGAATGCCGCCTATCCATTACTAGAGATCAGCGGTGACATCACTGAGAATGCCGCCTATCCATCACCAGAGATCAGTGGTGCCATCACTGAGAATGCCACCTATCCATCACCAGAGATCAGCGGTGACATCACTGAGAATGCCGCCTATCCATCACCAGAGATCAGTGGTGCCATCACTGAGAATGCCGCCTATCCATCACCAGAGATCAGAGGTGCCATCACTGAGAATGCCGCCTATCCATCACCAGAGATCAGTGGTGCCATCACTGAGAATGCCTCCTATCCATCACTAGAGATCAGCGGTGACATCACTGAGAATGCCGCCTATCCATCACCAGAGACCAGAGGTGACATCACTGAGAATGCCTCCTATCCATCACCAGAGATCAGCGGTGACATCACTGAGAATGCCGCCTATCCATCACCAGAGATCAGCGGTGACATCACTGAGAATGCCGCCTATCCATCACCAGAGATCAGCGGTGACATCACTGAGAATGCGGCCTATCCATCACCAGAGATCAGCGGTGATATCACTGAGAATGCCGCCTATCCATCACTAGAGATCAGCGGTGACATCACTGAGAATGCCTCCTATCCATCACCAGAGATCAGAGGTGACATCACTGAGAATGCCACCTATCCATCACCAGAGATCAGAGGTGACATCACTGAGAATGCCTCCTATCCATCACCAGAGATCAGAGGTGACATCACTGAGAATGCCTCCTATCCATCACTAGAGATCAGCGGTGACATCACTGAGAATGCCACCTATCCATCACCAGAGATCAGCGGTGACATCACTGAGAATGCCTCCTATCCATCACCAGAGATCAGCGGTGACATCACTGAGAATGCCGCCTATCCATCACCAGAGATCAGCGGTGACATCACTGAGAATTCCGCCTATCCATCACCAGAGATCAGCGGTGACATCACTGAGAATGCATCCTATCCATCACTAGAGATCAGCGGTGACATCACTGAGAATGCCTCCTATCCATCACTAGAGATCAGCGGTGACATCACTGAGAATGCCTCCTATCCATCACCAGAGATCAGCGGTGACATCACTGAGAATGCATCCTATCCATCACTAGAGATCAGCGGTGACATCACTGAGAATGCCTCCTATCCATCACTAGAGATCAGCGGTGACATCACTGAGAATGCCACCTATCCATCACTAGAGATCAGCAGTGACATCACTGAGAATGCCGCCTATCCATCACCAGAGATCAGCGGTGACATCACTGAGAATGCCTCCTATCCATCACCAGAGATCAGCGGTGACATCACTGAGAATGCCTCCTATCCATCACTAGAGATCAGCGGTGACATCACTGAGAATGCCTCCTATCCATCACTAGAGATCAGCGGTGACATCACTGAGAATGCCACCTATCCATCACTAGAGATCAGCAGTGACATCACTGAGAATGCCGCCTATCCATCACCAGAGATCAGCGGTGACATCACTGAGAATGCCTCCTATCCATCACCAGAGATCAGCGGTGACATCACTGAGAATGCCTCCTATCCATCACTAGAGATCAGCGGTGACATCACTGAGAATGCCTCCTATCCATCACTAGAGATCAGCGGTGACATCACTGAGAATGCCTCCTATCCATCACTAGAGATCAGCGGTGACATCACTGAGAATGCCTCCTATCCATCACTAGAGATCAGCGGTGACATCACTGAGAATGCCACCTATCCATCACTAGAGATCAGCGGTGACATCACTGAGAATGCCTCCTATCCATCACTAGAGATCAGCGGTGACATCACTGAGAATGCCTCCTATCCATCACCAGAGATCAGCGGTGACATCACTGAGAATGCCGCCTATCCATCACTAGAGATCAGAGGTGACATCACTGAGAATGCCTCCTATCCATCACCAGAGATCAGTGGTGACATCACTGAGAATGCCTCCTATCCATCACTAGAGATCAGCGGTGACATCACTGAGAATGCCACCTATCCATCACTAGAGATCAGCAGTGACATCACTGAGAATGCCGCCTATCCATCACCAGAGATCAGCGGTGACATCACTGAGAATGCCGCCTATCCATCACTAGAGATCAGTGGTGACATCACTGAGAATGCCACCTATCCATCACTAGAGATCAGCAGTGACATCACTGAGAATGCCGCCTATCCATCACCAGAGATCAGCGGTGACATCACTGAGAATGCCTCCTATCCATCACTAGAGATCAGCGGTGACATCACTGAGAATGCCACCTATCCATCACTAGAGATCAGCAGTGACATCACTGAGAATGCCGCCTATCCATCACCAGAGATCAGCGGTGACATCACTGAGAATGCCGCCTATCCATCACTAGAGATCAGCGGTGACATCACTGAGAATGCCTCCTATCCATCACTAGAGATCAGCGGTGACATCACTGAGAATGCCTCCTATCCATCACTAGAGATCAGCGGTGACATCACTGAGAATGCCTCCTATCCATCACTAGAGATCAGCGGTGACATCACTGAGAATGCCGCCTATCCATCACCAGAGATCAGCGGTGACATCACTGAGAATGCCTCCTATCCATCACTAGAGATCAGCGGTGACATCACTGAGAATGCCGCCTATCCATCACTAGAGATCAGCGGTGACATCACTGAGAATGCCTCCTATCCATCACCAGAGATCAGCGGTGACATCACTGAGAATGCCTCCTATCCATCACCAGAGATCAGCAGTGACATCACTGAGAATGCCGCCTATCCATCACCAGAGATCAGCGGTGACATCACTGAGAATGCCTCCTATCCATCACCAGAGATCAGCGGTGACATCACTGAGAATGCCTCCTATCCATCACCAGAGATCAGCAGTGACATCACTGAGAATGCCGCCTATCCATCACCAGAGATCAGCGGTGACATCACTCAGAATGCCTCCTATCCATCACCAGAGATCAGAGGTGACATCACTGAGAATGCCGCCTATCCATCACTAGAGAACAGCAGTTACATCACTGAGAATGCTGCCTATCCATCACCAGAGATCAGCGGTGACATCACTGAGAATGCCGCTTATCCATCACCAGAGATCAGCAGTGACATCACTGAGAATGCCGCCTATCCATCACCAGAGATCAGCAGTGACATCACTGAGAATGCCTCCTATCCATCACTAGAGATCAGCGGTGACATCACTGAGAATGCCGCTTATCCATCACCAGAGATCAGCAGTGACATCACTGAGAATGCCGCCTATCCATCACTAGAGATCAGCGGTGCCATCACTGAGAATGCCTCCTATCCATCACTAGAGATCAGCGGTGACATCACTGAGAATGCCGCCTATCCATCACTAGAGATCAGCAGTGACATCACTGAGAATGCCGCCTATCCATCACCAGAGATCAGAGGTGACATCACTGAGAATGCCTCCTATCCATCACCAGAGATCAGCGGTGACATCACTGAGAATGCCGCTTATCCATCACCAGAGATCAGCGGTGACATCACTGAGAATGCCGCCTATCCATCACCAGAGATCAGCGGTGACATCACTGAGAATGCCACCTATCCATCACCAGAGATCAGTGGTGACATCACTGAGAATGCCGCCTATCCATCACCAGAGATCAGCGGTGACATCACTGAGAATGCCACCTATCCATCACCAGAGATCAGTGGTGACATCACTGAGAATGCCTCCTATCCATCACCAGAAATCAGCGGTGACATCACTGAGAATGCCACCTATCCATCACCAGAGATCAGCGGTGACATCACTGAGAATGCCTCCTATCCATCACCAGAGATCAGCGGTGACATCACTGAGAATGCCACCTATCCATCACCAGAGATCAGCGGTGACATCACTGAGAATGCCGCCTATCCATCACTAGAGATCAGCGGTGACATCACTGAGAATGCCGCCTATCCATCACCAGAGATCAGAGGTGACATCACTGAGAATGCCTCCTATCCATCACCAGAGATCAGCGGTGACATCACTGAGAATGCCTCCTATCCATCACCAGAGATCAGAGGTGACATCACTGAGAATGCCGCCTATCCATCACCAGAGATCAGCGGTGACATCACTGAGAATGCCGCCTATCCATCACCAGAGATCAGAGGTGACATCACTGAGAATGCCGCCTATCCATCACCAGAGATCAGAGGTGACATCACTGAGAATGCCACCTATCCATCACTAGAGATCAGCAGTGACATCACTGAGAATGCCGCCTATCCATCACTAGAGATCAGCGGTGACATCACTGAGAATGCCTCCTATCCATCACCAGAGATCAGAGGTGACATCACTGAGAATGCCTCCTATCCATCACCAGAGATCAGCGGTGACATCACTGAGAATGCCGCTTATCCATCACCAGAGATCAGCGGTGACATCACTGAGAATGCCGCCTATCCATCACCAGAGATCAGCGGTGACATCACTGAGAATGCCACCTATCCATCACCAGAGATCAGTGGTGACATCACTGAGAATGCCGCCTATCCATCACCAGAGATCAGCGGTGACATCACTGAGAATGCCACCTATCCATCACCAGAGATCAGTGGTGACATCACTGAGAATGCCTCCTATCCATCACCAGAAATCAGCGGTGACATCACTGAGAATGCCACCTATCCATCACCAGAGATCAGCGGTGACATCACTGAGAATGCCTCCTATCCATCACCAGAGATCAGCGGTGACATCACTGAGAATGCCACCTATCCATCACCAGAGATCAGCGGTGACATCACTGAGAATGCCGCCTATCCATCACTAGAGATCAGCGGTGACATCACTGAGAATGCCGCCTATCCATCACCAGAGATCAGTGGTGACATCACTGAGAATGCCTCCTATCCATCACTAGAGATCAGTGGTGACATCACTGAGAATGCCGCCTATCCATCACTAGAGATCAGCGGTGACATCACTGAGAATGCCGCCTATCCATCACCAGAGATCAGTGGTGACATCACTGAGAATGCCTCCTATCCATCACTAGAGATCAGTGGTGACATCACTGAGAATGCCGCCTATCCATCACTAGAGATCAGTGGTGACATCACTGAGAATGCCGCCTATCCATCACTAGAGATCAGCGGTGACATCACTGAGAATGCCGCCTATCCAACACCAGAGATCAGCGGTGACATCACTGAGAATGCCTCCTATCCATCACCAGAGATCAGCGGTGACATCACTGAGAATGCCGCCTATCCATCACCAGAGATCAGCGGTGACATCATTGAGAATGCCTCCTATCCATCACTAGAGATCAGCGGTGACATCACTGAGAATGCCGCCTATCCATCACTAGAGATCAGCGGTGACATCACTGAGAATGCCGCCTATCCATCACTAGAGATCAGCGGTGACATCATTGAGAATGTCTCCTATCCATCACCAGAGATCAGCGGTGACATCACTGAGAATGCCGCCTATCCATTACTAGAGATCAGCGGTGACATCACTGAGAATGTCTCCTATCCATCACTAGAGATCAGCAGTGACATCACTGAGAATGCCTCCTATCCATCACTAGAGATCAGCGGTGACATCACTGAGAATGCCGCCTATCCATCACTAGAGATCAGCGGTGACATCACTGAGAATGCCTCCTATCCATCACCAGAGATCAGAAGTGACATCACTGAGAATGCCGCCTATCCATCACTAGAGATCAGCGGTGACATCACTGAGAATGCCGCTTATCCATCACCAGAGATCAGCAGTGACATCACTGAGAATGCCGCCTATCCATCACCAGAGATCAGCAGTGACATCACTGAGAATGCCTCCTATCCATCTCCAGAGATCAGTGGTGCCATCACTGAGAATGCCGCCTATCCATCACTAGAGATCAGTGGTGCCATCACTGAGAATGCCTCCTATCCATCACCAGAGATCAGCGGTGACATCACTGAGAATGCCACCTATCCATCACCAGAGATCAGCAGTGACATCACTGAGAATGCCGCCTATCCATCACTAGAGATCAGCAGTGACATCACTGAGAATGCCTCCTATCCATCACCAGAGATCAGCGGTGACATCACTGAGAATGCCACCTATCCATCACCAGAGATCAGCAGTGACATCACTGAGAATGCCGCCTATCCATCACCAGAGATCAGCAGTGACATCACTGAGAATGCCGCCTATCCATCACTAGAGATCAGTGGTGACATCACTGAGAATGCCACCTATCCATCACCAGAGATCAGCAGTGACATCACTGAGAATGCCTCCTATCCATCACCAGAGATCAGCAGTGACATCACTGAGAATGCCACCTATCCATCACCAGAGATCAGCAGTGACATCACTGAGAATGCCTCCTATCCATCACCAGAGATCAGCGGTGACATCACTGAGAATGCCACCTATCCATCACCAGAGATCAGCAGTGACATCACTGAGAATGCCTCCTATCCATCACCAGAGATCAGCGGTGACATCACTGAGAATGCCGCCTATCCATCACTAGAGATCAGCAGTGACATCACTGAGAATGCCTCCTATCCATCACCAGAGATCAGCGGTGACATCACTGAGAATGCCGCCTATCCATCACCAGAGATCAGAGGTGACATCACTGAGAATGCCACCTATCCATCACTAGAGATCAGCAGTGACATCACTGAGAATGCCGCCTATCCATCACTAGAGATCAGCGGTGACATCACTGAGAATGCCTCCTATCCATCACCAGAGATCAGCGGTGACATCACTGAGAATGCCGCCTATCCATCACTAGAGAACAGCAGTTACATCACTGAGAATGCCTCCTATCCATCACCAGAGATCAGCGGTGACATCACTGAGAATGCCTCCTATCCATCACTAGAGATCAGCGGTGACATCACTGAGAATGCCGCCTATCCATCACTAGAGATCAGCGGTGACATCACTGAGAATGCCTCCTATCCATCACCAGAGATCAGCAGTGACATCACTGAGAATGCCGCCTATCCATCACTAGAGATCAGTGGTGCCATCACTGAGAATGCCTCCTATCCATCACCAGAGATCAGCGGTGACATCACTGAGAATGCCTCCTATCCATCACCAGAGATCAGTGGTGACATCACTGAGAATGCCGCCTATCCATCACCAGAGATCAGTGGTGACATCACTGAGAATGCCTCCTATCCATCACCAGAGATCAGCGGTGACATCACTGAGAATGCCTCCTATCCATCACTAGAGATCAGCGGTGACATCACTGAGAATGCCTCCTATCCATCACTAGAGATCAGTGGTGACATCACTGAGAATGCCTCCTATCCATCACCAGAGATCAGTGGTGACATCACTGAGAATGCCTCCTATCCATCACTAGAGATCAGCGGTGACATCACTGAGAATGCCGCCTATCCATCACTAGAGATCAGCGGTGACATCACTGAGAATGCCTCCTATCCATCACTAGAGATCAGCGGTGACATCACTGAGAATGCCTCCTATCCATCACCAGAGATCAGTGGTGACATCACTGAGAATGCCGCCTATCCATCACTAGAGATCAGCGGTGACATCACTGAGAATGCCGCCTATCCATCACCAGAGATCAGAGGTGACATCACTGAGAATGTCGCCTATCCATCACCAGAGATCAGTGGTGACATCACTGAGAATGCCTCCTATCCATCACTAGAGATCAGCGGTGACATCACTGAGAATGCCGCCTATCCATCACTAGAGATCAGCAGTGACATCACTGAGAATGCCTCCTATCCATCACCAGAGATCAGCGGTGACATCACTGAGAATGCCGCCTATCCATCACCAGAGATCAGAGGTGACATCACTGAGAATGCCACCTATCCATCACTAGAGATCAGTGGTGACATCACTGAGAATGCCGCCTATCCATCACTAGAGATCAGTGGTGACATCACTGAGAATGCCGCCTATCCATCACTAGAGATCAGTGGTGACATCACTGAGAATGCCTCCTATCCATCACCAGAGATCAGCGGTGACATCACTGAGAATGCCTCCTATCCATCACCAGAGATCAGCGGTGACATCACTGAGAATGCCGCCTATCCATCACCAGAGATCAGAGGTGACATCACTGAGAATGCCGCCTATCCATCACTAGAGATCAGTGGTGACATCACTGAGAATGCCGCCTATCCATCACTAGAGATCAGTGGTGACATCACTGAGAATGCCGCCTATCCATCACTAGAGATCAGCGGTGACATCACTGAGAATGCCGCCTATCCATCACTAGAGATCAGTGGTGACATCACTGAGAATGCCGCCTATCCATCACTAGAGATCAGAGGTGACATCACTGAGAATGCCGCCTATCCATCACTAGAGATCAGCGGTGACATCACTGAGAATGCCGCCTATCCATCACTAGAGATCAGCGGTGACATCACTGAGAATGCCTCCTATCCATCACTAGAGATCAGCGGTGACATCACTGAGAATGCCTCCTATCCATCACTAGAGATCAGCGGTGACATCACTGAGAATGCCTCCTATCCATCACTAGAGATCAGCGGTGACATCACTGAGAATTCCTCCTATCCATCACTAGAGATCAGTGGTGACATCACTGAGAATGCCTCCTATCCATCACTAGAGATCAGCGGTGACATCACTGAGAATGCCTCCTATCCATCACTAGAGATCAGCGGTGACATCACTGAGAATGCCTCCTATCCATCACTAGAGATCAGTGGTGACATCACTGAGAATGCCTCCTATCCATCACTAGAGATCAGCGGTGACATCACTGAGAATGCCGCCTATCCATCACTAGAGATCAGCGGTGACATCACTGAGAATTCCTCCTATCCATCACTAGAGATCAGCGGTGACATCACTGAGAATGCCACCTATCCATCACTAGAGATCAGTGGTGACATCACTGAGAATGCCGCCTATCCATCACTAGAGATCAGCGGTGACATCACTGAGAATGCCACCTATCCATCACTAGAGATCAGTGGTGACATCACTGAGAATGCCGCCTATCCATCACTAGAGATCAGCGGTGACATCACTGAGAATGCCGCCTATCCATCACTAGAGATCAGCGGTGACATCACTGAGAATGCCGCCTATCCATCACTAGAGATCAGTGGTGACATCACTGAGAATGCCGCCTATCCATCACCAGAGATCAGAGGTGACATCACTGAGAATGCCGCCTATCCATCACTAGAGATCAGCGGTGACATCACTGAGAATGCCTCCTATCCATCACTAGAGATCAGCGGTGACATCACTGAGAATGCCGCCTATCCATCACTAGAGATCAGCGGTGACATCACTGAGAATGCCGCCTATCCATCACTAGAGATCAGTGGTGACATCACTGAGAATGCCGCCTATCCATCACCAGAGATCAGAGGTGACATCACTGAGAATGCCGCCTATCCATCACTAGAGATCAGCGGTGACATCACTGAGAATGCCGCCTATCCATCACTAGAGATCAGTGGTGACATCACTGAGAATGCCGCCTATCCATCACTAGAGATCAGAGGTGACATCACTGAGAATGCCGCCTATCCATCACTAGAGATCAGTGGTGACATCACTGAGAATGCCGCCTATCCATCACTAGAGATCAGAGGTGACATCACTGAGAATGCCGCCTATCCATCACTAGAGACCAGCGGTGACATCACTGAGAATGCCGCCTATCCATCACTAGAGATCAGCGGTGACATCACTGAGAATGCCGCCTATCCATCACTAGAGATCAGAGGTGACATCACTGAGAATGCCGCCTATCCATCACTAGAGATCAGCGGTGACATCTCTGAGAATGCCTCCTATCCATCACCAGAGATCAGCGGTGACATCACTGAGAATGCCGCCTATCCATCACCAGAGATCAGCGGTGACATCACTGAGAATGCCGCCTATCCATCACCAGAGATCAGCGGTGACATCACTGAGAATGCCGCCTATCCATCACCAGAGATCAGCGGTGACATCACTGAGAATGCCACCTATCCATCACCAGAGATCAGCGGTGACATCACTGAGAATGCCGCCTATCCATCACCAGAGATCAGAGGTGACATCACTGAGAATGCCGCCTATCCATCACTAGAGATCAGAGGTGACATCACTGAGAATGCCGCCTATCCATCACCAGAGATCAGCAGTGACATCACTGAGAATGCCGCCTATCCATCACCAGAGATCAGCAGTGACATCACTGAGAATGCCGCCTATCCATCACCAGAGATCAGCGGTGACATCACTGAGAATGCCGCCTATCCATCACCAGAGATCAGCGGTGACATCACTGAGAATGCCGCCTATCCATCACTAGAGATCAGAGGTGACATCACTGAGAATGCCGCCTATCCATCACCAGAGATCAGCGGTGACATCACTGAGAATGCCGCCTATCCATCACCAGAGATCAGCAGTGACATCACTGAGAATGCCGCCTATCCATCACCAGAGATCAGCAGTGACATCACTGAGAATGCCGCCTATCCATCACCAGAGATCAGAGGTGACATCACTGAGAATGCCGCCTATCCATCACCAGAGATCAGCAGTGACATCACTGAGAATGCCGCCTATCCATCACCAGAGATCAGCGGTGACATCACTGAGAATGCCGCCTATCCATCACCAGAGATCAGCGGTGACATCACTGAGAATGCCGCCTATCCATCACCAGAGATCAGCGGTGACATCACTGAGAATGCCTCCTATCCATCACCAGAGATCAGCGGTGACATCACTGAGAATGCCTCCTATCCATCACCAGAGATCAGCGGTGACATCACTGAGAATGCCGCCTATCCATCACCAGAGATCAGCGGTGACATCACTGAGAATGCCGCCTATCCATCACCAGAGATCAGCGGTGACATCACTGAGAATGCCGCCTATCCATCACTAGAGATCAGCGGTGACATCACTGAGAATGCCGCCTATCCATCACTAGAGATCAGAGGTGACATCACTGAGAATGCCTCCTATCCATCACCAGAGATCAGAGGTGACATCACTGAGAATGCCTCCTATCCATCACTAGAGATCAGCGGTGACATCACTGAGAATGCCGCCTATCCATCACTAGAGATCAGAGGTGACATCACTGAGAATGCCGCCTATCCATCACTAGAGATCAGCGGTGACATCACTGAGAATGCCGCCTATCCATCACTAGAGATCAGAGGTGACATCACTGAGAATGCCTCCTATCCATCACCAGAGATCAGCGGTGACATCACTGAGAATGCCTCCTATCCATCACTAGAGATCAGCGGTGACATCACTGAGAATGCCGCCTATCCATCACTAGAGATCAGAGGTGACATCACTGAGAATGCCGCCTATCCATCACTAGAGACCAGCGGTGACATCACTGAGAATGCCGCCTATCCATCACTAGAGATCAGCGGTGACATCACTGAGAATGCCGCCTATCCATCACTAGAGATCAGAGGTGACATCACTGAGAATGCCGCCTATCCATCACTAGAGATCAGCGGTGACATCACTGAGAATGCCTCCTATCCATCACCAGAGATCAGCGGTGACATCACTGAGAATGCCGCCTATCCATCACCAGAGATCAGCGGTGACATCACTGAGAATGCCGCCTATCCATCACCAGAGATCAGCGGTGACATCACTGAGAATGCCGCCTATCCATCACCAGAGATCAGCGGTGACATCACTGAGAATGCCACCTATCCATCACCAGAGATCAGCGGTGACATCACTGAGAATGCCGCCTATCCATCACCAGAGATCAGAGGTGACATCACTGAGAATGCCGCCTATCCATCACCAGAGATCAGCAGTGACATCACTGAGAATGCCGCCTATCCATCACTAGAGATCAGAGGTGACATCACTGAGAATGCCGCCTATCCATCACCAGAGATCAGCAGTGACATCACTGAGAATGCCGCCTATCCATCACCAGAGATCAGCAGTGACATCACTGAGAATGCCGCCTATCCATCACCAGAGATCAGAGGTGACATCACTGAGAATGCCACCTATCCATCACCAGAGATCAGCGGTGACATCACTGAGAATGCCGCCTATCCATCACTAGAGATCAGAGGTGACATCACTGAGAATGCCGCCTATCCATCACCAGAGATCAGCAGTGACATCACTGAGAATGCCGCCTATCCATCACCAGAGATCAGCAGTGACATCACTGAGAATGCCGCCTATCCATCACCAGAGATCAGAGGTGACATCACTGAGAATGCCACCTATCCATCACCAGAGATCAGAGGTGACATCACTGAGAATGCCGCCTATCCATCACCAGAGATCAGCGGTGACATCACTGAGAATGCCTCCTATCCATCACTAGAGATCAGCGGTGACATCACTGAGAATGCCACCTATCCATCACCAGAGATCAGCGGTGACATCACTGAGAATGCCTCCTATCCATCACTAGAGATCAGCGGTGACATCACTGAGAATGCCTCCTATCCATCACCAGAGATCAGCGGAGACATCACTGAGAATGCCTCCTATCCATCACCAGAGATCAGCGGTGACATCACTGAGAATGCCGCCTATCCATAACTAGAGATCAGAGGTGACATCACTGAGAATGCCTCCTATCCATCACTAGAGATCAGTGGTGACATCACTGAGAATGCCGCCTATCCATCACCAGAGATCAGCAGTGACATCACTGAGAATGCCGCCTATCCATTACCAGAGATCAGCAGTGACATCACTGAGAATGCCGCCTATCCATCACTAGAGATCAGAGGTGACATCACTGAGAATGCCTCCTATCCATCACCAGAGATCAGCGGTGACATCACTGAGAATGCCTCCTATCCATCACCAGAGATCAGAGGTGACATCACTGAGAATGCCGCCTATCCATCACTAGAGATCAGAGGTGACATCACTGAGAATGCCGCCTATCCATCACCAGAGATCAGAGGTGACATCACTGAGAATGCCTCCTATCCATCACCAGAGATCAGCGGTGACATCACTGAGAATGCCTCCTATCCATCACTAGAGATCAGCGGTGACATCACTGAGAATGGCACCTATCCATCACCAGAGATCAGCGGTGACATCACTGAGAATGCCTCCTATCCATCACCAGAGATCAGCGGTGACATCACTGAGAATGGCACCTATCCATCACCAGAGATCAGCGGTGACATCACTGAGAATGCCTCCTATCCATCACCAGAGATCAGCGGTGACATCACTGAGAATGCCTCCTATCCATCACTAGAGATCAGCGGTGACATCACTGAGAATGCCGCCTATCCATCACCAGAGATCAGCGGTGACATCACTGAGAATGCCGCCTATCCATCACCAGAGATCAGAGGTGACATCACTGAGAATGCCTCCTATCCATAACTAGAGATCAGAGGTGACATCACTGAGAATGCCTCCTATCCATCACTAGAGATCAGCAGTGACATCACTGAGAATGCCTCCTATCCATCACCAGAGATCAGTGGTGACATCACTGAGAATGCCGCCTATCCATCACTAGAGATCAGAGGTGACATCACTGAGAATGCCTCCTATCCATCACCAGAGATCAGCGGTGACATCACTGAGAATGCCAATTATCCATCACTAGAGATCAGCGGTGACATCACTGAGAATGCCGCCTATCCATCACCAGAGATCAGTGGTGACATCACTGAGAATGCCGCCTATCCATCACCAGAGATCAGCGGTGACATCACTGAGAATGCCTCCTATCCATCACCAGAGATCAGTGGTGACATCACTGAGAATGCCTCCTATCCATCACCAGAGATCAGCGGTGACATCACTGAGAATGCCGCCTATCCATCACCAGAGATCAGTGGTGACATCACTGAGAATGCCGCCTATCCATCACCAGAGATCAGTGGTGACATCACTGAGAATGCCTCCTATCCATCACCAGAGATCAGCGGTGACATCACTGAGAATGCCTCCTATCCATCACCAGAGATCAGCGGAGACATCACTGAGAATGCCTCCTATCCATCACCAGAGATCAGCGGTGACATCACTGAGAATGCCGCCTATCCATAACTAGAGATCAGAGGTGACATCACTGAGAATGCCTCCTATCCATCACTAGAGATCAGTGGTGACATCACTGAGAATGCCGCCTATCCATCACCAGAGATCAGCAGTGACATCACTGAGAATGCCGCCTATCCATTACCAGAAATCAGCAGTGACATCACTGAGAATGCCGCCTATCCATCACTAGAGATCAGAGGTGACATCACTGAGAATGCCTCCTATCCATCACCAGAGATCAGCGGTGACATCACTGAGAATGCCTCCTATCCATCACCAGAGATCAGAGGTGACATCACTGAGAATGCCGCCTATCCATCACTAGAGATCAGAGGTGACATCACTGAGAATGCCGCCTATCCATCACCAGAGATCAGAGGTGACATCACTGAGAATGCCTCCTATCCATCACCAGAGATCAGCGGTGACATCACTGAGAATGCCTCCTATCCATCACTAGAGATCAGCGGTGACATCACTGAGAATGGCACCTATCCATCACCAGAGATCAGCGGTGACATCACTGAGAATGCCTCCTATCCATCACCAGAGATCAGCGGTGACATCACTGAGAATGCCTCCTATCCATCACTAGAGATCAGCGGTGACATCACTGAGAATGCCACCTATCCATCACCAGAGATCAGCGGTGACATCACTGAGAATGCCTCCTATCCATCACCAGAGATCAGCGGTGACATCACTGAGAATGCCGCCTATCCATCACCAGAGATCAGAGGTGACATCACTGAGAATGCCTCCTATCCATAACTAGAGATCAGAGGTGACATCACTGAGAATGCCTCCTATCCATCACTAGAGATCAGCAGTGACATCACTGAGAATGCCTCCTATCCATCAATAGAGATCAGCGGTGACATCACTGAGAATGCCTCCTATCCATCACCAGAGATCAGTGGTGACATCACTGAGAATGCCGCCTATCCATCACTAGAGATCAGAGGTGACATCACTGAGAATGCCTCCTATCCATCACCAGAGATCAGCGGTGACATCACTGAGAATGCCAATTATCCATCACTAGAGATCAGCGGTGACATCACTGAGAATGCCGCCTATCCATCACCAGAGATCAGTGGTGACATCACTGAGAATGCCGCCTATCCATCACCAGAGATCAGCGGTGACATCACTGAGAATGCCTCCTATCCATCACCAGAGATCAGTGGTGACATCACTGAGAATGCCTCCTATCCATCACCAGAGATCAGCGGTGACATCACTGAGAATGCCGCCTATCCATCACCAGAGATCAGTGGTGACATCACTGAGAATGCCGCCTATCCATCACCAGAGATCAGTGGTGACATCACTGAGAATGCCTCCTATCCATCACCAGAGATCAGCGGTGACATCACTGAGAATGCCTCCTATCCATCACCAGAGATCAGCGGAGACATCACTGAGAATGCCGCCTATCAATCACCAGAGATCAGCGGAGACATCACTGAGAATGCCGCCTATCCATCACCAGAGATCAGAGGTGACATCACTGAGAATGCCTCCTATCCATCACCAGAGATCAGAGGTGACATCACTGAGAATGCCGCCTATCCATCACTAGAGATCAGCGGTGACATCACTGAGAATGCCGCCTATCAATCACCAGAGATCAGAGGTGACATCACTGAGAATGCCTCCTATCCATCACCAGAGATCAGAGGTGACATCACTGAGAATGCCGCCTATCCATCACCAGAGATCAGAGGTGACATCACTGAGAATGCCGCCTATCCATCACCAGAGATCAGCGGTGACATCACTGAGAATGCCGCCTATCAATCACCAGAGATCAGCGGAGACATCACTGAGAATGCCGCCTATCCATCACCAGAGATCAGAGGTGACATCACTGAGAATGCCTCCTATCCATCACCAGAGATCAGTGGTGACATCACTGAGAATGCCTCCTATCCATCACCAGAGATCAGCGGTGACATCACTGAGAATGCCTCCTATCCATCACCAGAGATCAGCGGAGAAATCACTGAGAATGCCGCCTATCAATCACCAGAGATCAGCGGAGACATCACTGAGAATGCCGCCTATCAATCACCAGAGATCAGCGGAGACATCACTGAGAATGCCGCCTATCAATCACCAGAGATCAGCGGAGACATCACTGAGAATGCCGCCTATCCATCACCAGAGATCAGAGGTGACATCACTGAGAATGCCGCCTATCCATCACTAGAGATCAGAGGTGACATCACTGAGAATGCCGCCTATCCATCACCAGAGATCAGAGGTGACATCACTGAGAATGCCTCCTATCCATCACCAGAGATCAGTGGTGACATCACTGAGAATGCCTCCTATCCATCACCAGAGATCAGCGGTGACATCACTGAGAATGCCTCCTATCCATCACCAGAGATCAGCGGAGAAATCACTGAGAATGCCTCCTATCCATCACCAGAGATCAGCGGAGACATCACTGAGAATGCCGCCTATCAATCACCAGAGATCAGCGGAGACATCACTGAGAATGCCGCCTATCCATCACCAGAGATCAGAGGTGACATCACTGAGAATGCCTCCTATCCATCACCAGAGATCAGAGGTGACATCACTGAGAATGCCGCCTATCCATCACTAGAGATCAGCGGAGACATCACTGAGAATGCCGCCTATCAATCACCAGAGATCAGCGGAGACATCACTGAGAATGCCGCCTATCCATCACCAGAGATCAGAGGTGACATCACTGAGAATGCCGCCTATCCATCACCAGAGATCAGAGGTGACATCACTGAGAATGCCTCCTATCCATCACCAGAGATCAGAGGTGACATCACTGAGAATGCCTCCTATCCATCACCAGAGATCAGAGGTGACATCACTGAGAATGCCTCCTATCCATCACCAGAGATCAGTGGTGACATCACTGAGAATGCCTCCTATCCATCACTAGAGATCAGAGGTGACATCACTGAGAATGCCTCCTATCCATCACTAGAGATCAGCGGTGACATCACTGAGAATGCCTCCTATCCATCACCAGAGATCAGTGGTGACATCACTGAGAATGCCTCCTATCCATCACTAGAGATCAGAGGTGACATCACTGAGAATGCCTCCTATCCATCACTAGAGATCAGCAGTGACATCACTGAGAATGCCTCCTATCCATCACTAGAGATCAGAGGTGACATCACTGAGAATGCCTCCTATCCATCACTAGAGATCAGCGGTGACATCACTGAGAATGCCTCCTATCCATCACCAGAGATCAGAGGTGACATCACTGAGAATGCCGCCTATCCATCACTAGAGATCAGCGGTGACATCACTGAGAATGCCTCCTATCCATCACCAGAGATCAGCGGTGACATCACTGAGAATGCCGCCTATCCATCACCAGAGATCAGCGGTGACATCACTGAGAATGCCTCCTATCCATCACCAGAGATCAGAGGTGACATCACTGAGAATGCCTCCTATCCATCACCAGAGATCAGCAGTGACATCACTGAGAATGCCTCCTATCCATCACTAGAGATCAGCAGTGACATCACTGAGAATGCCTCCTATCCATCACCAGAGATCAGCGGTGACATCACTGAGAATGCCGCCTATCCATCACTAGAGATCAGCGGTGACATCACTGAGAATGCCGCCTATCCATCACTAGAGATCAGAGGTGACATCACTGAGAATGCCTCCTATCCATCACCAGAGATCAGAGGTGACATCACTGAGAATGCCACCTATCCATCACCAGAGATCAGCGGTGACATCACTGAGAATGCCGCCTATCCATCACTAGAGATCAGAGGTGACATCACTGAGAATGCCGCCTATCCATCACCAGAGATCAGCGGTGACATCACTGAGAATGCCGCCTATCCATCACTAGAGATCAGCAGTGACATCACTGAGAATGCCACCTATCCATCACCAGAGATCAGCGGTGACATCACTGAGAATGCCGCCTATCCATCACCAGAGATCAGCGGTGACATCACTGAGAATGCCGCCTATCCATCACCAGAGATCAGCGGTGACATCACTGAGAATGCCGCCTATCCATCACCAGAGATCAGCGGTGACATCACTGAGAATGCCGCCTATCCATCACCAGAGATCAGCGGTGACATCACTGAGAATGCCGCCTATCCATCACTAGAGATCAGCGGTGACATCACTGAGAATGCCGCCTATCCATCACCAGAGATCAGCGTTGACATCACTGAGAATGCCGCCTATCCATCACCAGAGATCAGCGGTGACATCACTGAGAATGCCGCCTATCCATCACTAGAGATCAGCGGTGACATCACTGAGAATGCCGCCTATCCATCACCAGAGATCAGCGGTGACATCACTGAGAATGCCGCCTATCCATCACCAGAGATCAGCGGTGACATCACTGAGAATGCCGCCTATCCATCACCAGAGATCAGCGGTGACATCACTGAGAATGCCGCCTATCCATCACCAGAGATCAGCGGTGACATCACTGAGAATGCCACCTATCCATCACTAGAGATCAGCGGTGACATCACTGAGAATGCCGCCTATCCATCACCAGAGATCAGCGGTGACATCACTGAGAATGCCGCCTATCCATCACCAGAGATCAGCGGTGACATCACTGAGAATGCCGCCTATCCATCACCAGAGATCAGCGGTGACATCACTGAGAATGCCGCCTATCCATCACCAGAGATCAGCGGTGACATCACTGAGAATGCCTCCTATCCATCACCAGAGATCAGCGGTGACATCACTGAGAATGCCGCCTATCCATCACTAGAGATCAGCGGTGACATCACTGAGAATGCCGCCTATCCATCACCAGAGATCAGCGTTGACATCACTGAGAATGCCGCCTATCCATCACTACAGATCAGCGGTGACATCACTGAGAATGCCTCCTATCCATCACCAGAGATCAGCGGTGACATCACTGAGAATGCCTCCTATCCATCACCAGAGATCAGCGGTGACATCACTGAGAATGCCGCCTATCCATCACTACAGATCAGCGGTGACATCACTGAGAATGCCTCCTATCCATCACCAGAGATCAGCGGTGACATCACTGAGAATGCCGCCTATCCATCACCAGAGATCAGCGGTGACATCACTGAGAATGCCTCCTATCCATCACCAGAGATCAGAGGTGACATCACTGAGAATGCCGCCTATCCATCACTAGAGATCAGCGGTGACATAGCTGAGAATGCCGCCTATCCATCACCAGAGATCAGCGTTGACATCACTGAGAATGCCTCCTATCCATCACCAGAGATCAGCGGTGACATCACTGAGAATGCCTCCTATCCATCACCAGAGATCAGAGGTGACATCACTGAGAATGCCGCCTATCCATCATCAGAGATCAGCGGTGACATCACTGAGAATGCCGCCTATCCATCACCAGAGATCAGCGGTGACATCACTGAGAATGCCGCCTATCCATCACCAGAGATCAGCGGTGATATCTCTGAGAATGCCTCCTATCCATCACTAGAGATCAGCGGTGACATCACTGAGAATGCCTCCTATCCATCACCAGAGATCAGCGTTGACATCACTGAGAATGCCGCCTATCCATCACCAGAGATCAGCGGTGATATCTCTGAGAATGCCTCCTATCCATCACTAGAGATCAGCGGTGACATCACTGAGAATGCCTCCTATCCATCACCAGAGATCAGCGGTGACATCACTGAGAATGCCGCCTATCCATCACTAGAGATCAGCAGTGACATCACTGAGAATGCCTCCTATCCATCACCAGAGATCAGCGGTGACATCACTGAGAATGCCGCCTATCCATCACCCGAGATCAGCGGTGACATCACTGAGAATGCCTCCTATCCATCACTAGAGATCAGCGGTGACATCACTGAGAATGCCGCCTATCCATCACTAGAGATCAGCGGTGACATCACTGAGAATGCCGCCTATCCATCACTAGAGATCAGCGGTGACATCACTGAGAATGCCGCCTATCCATCACCAGAGATCAGCGTGACATCACTGAGAATGCCGCCTATCCATCACCAGAGATCAGCAGTGACATCACTGAGAATGGCTCCTATCCATCACTAGAGATCAGCGGTGACATCACTGAGAATGGCTTCTATCCATCACCAGAGATCAGCGGTGACATCACTGAGAATGACTCCTATCCATCACTAGAGATCAGCGGTGACATCACTGAGAATGCCGCCTATCCATCACTAGAGATCAGCGGTGACATCACTGAGAATGCCTCCTATCCATCACTAGAGATCAGCGGTGACATTACTGAGAATGCCGCCTATCCATCACCAGAGATCAGCGGTGACATCACTGAGAATGCCGCCTATCCATCACTAGAGATCAGCGGTGACATCACTGAGAATGCCGCCTATCCATCACTAGAGATCAGCGGTGACATCACTGAGAATGCCTCCTATCCATCACTAGAGATCAGCGGTGACATCACTGAGAATGCCGCCTATCCATCACCAGAGATCAGCGGTGACATCACTGAGAATGTCGCCTATCCATCACCAGAGATCAGAGGTGACATCACTGAGAATGCCGCCTATCCATCACCAGAGATCAGAGGTGACATCACTGAGAATGCCTCCTATCCATCACTAGAGATCAGCGGTGACATCACTGAGAATGCCGCCTATCCATCACTAGAGATCAGCGGTGACATCACTGAGAATGCCTCCTATCCATCACCAGAGATCAGAGGTGACATCATTGAGAATGCCTCCTATCCATCACCAGAGATCAGCTGTGACATCACTGAGAATGCCGCCTATCCATCACTAGAGATCAGCGGTGACATCACTGAGAATGCCTCCTATCCATCACCAGAGATCAGCGGTGACATCACTGAGAATGCCGCCTATCCATCACTAGAGATCAGAGGTGACATCACTGAGAATGCCTCCTATCCATCACCAGAGATCAGCGGTGACATCACTGAGAATGTCGCCTATCCATCACCAGAGATCAGCGGTGACATCACTGAGAATGTCGCCTATCCAGCACCAGAGATCAGCGGTGACATCACTGAGAATGTCGCCTATCCATCACCAGAGATCAGCAGTGACATCACTGAGAATGCCTCCTATCCATCACCAGAGATCAGCGGTGACATCACTGAGAATGCCGCCTATCCATCACCAGAGATCAGCTTTGACATCACTGAGAATGCCGCCTATCCATCACCAGAGATCAGCGGTGACATCACTGAGAATGCCGCCTATCCATCACCAGAGATCAGCGGTGACATCACTGAGAATGCCACCTATCCATCACCAGAGATCACAGGTGACATCACTGAGAATGCCTCCTATCCATCACCAGAGATCAGCGGTGACATCACTGAGAATGCCGCCTATCCATCACTAGAGATCAGCAGTGGTATCACTGAGAATGCCTCCTATCCATCACTAGAGATCAGCGGTGACATCACTGAGAATGCCGCCTATCCATCACTAGAGATCAGCGGTGACATCACTGAGAATGCCGCCTATCCATCACCAGAGATCAGCGGTGACATCACTGAGAATGCCGCCTATCCATCACTAGAGATCAGCGGTGACATCACTGAGAATGCCGCCTATCCATCACCAGAGATCACAGGTGACATCACTGAGAATGCCGCCTATCCATCACCAGAGATCAGCGGTGACATCACTGAGAATGCCGCCTATCCATCACCAGAGATCAGAGGTGACATCACTGAGAATGCCTCCTATCCATCACTAGAGATCAGCGGTGACATCACTGAGAATGCCGCCTATCCATCACTAGAGATCAGCGGTGACATCACTGAGAATGCCGCCTATCCATCACTAGAGATCAGCGGTGACATCACTGAGAATGCCTCCTATCCATCACTAGAGATCAGCGGTGACATCACTGAGAATGCCTCCTATCCATCACCAGAGATCAGCGGTGACATCACTGAGAATGCCGCCTATCCATCACCGGAGATCAGCGGTGACATCACTGAGAATGCCTCCTATCCATCACTAGAGATCAGCGGTGACATCACTGAGAATGCCGCCTATCCATCACCAGAGATCAGCGGTGACATCACTGAGAATGCCGCCTATCCATCACCGGAGATCAGCGGTGACATCACTGAGAATGCCGCCTATCCATCACCAGAGATCACAGGTGACATCACTGAGAATGCCGCCTATCCATCACCAGAGATCAGCGGTGACATCACTGAGAATGCCTCCTATCCATCACCAGAGATCAGCGGTGACATCACTGAGAATGCCGCCTATCCATCACCAGAGATCAGCGGTGACATCACTGAGAATGCCACCTATCCATCACTAGAGATCAGCGGTGACATCACTGAGAATGCCACCTATCCATCACCAGAGATCAGCGGTGACATCACTGAGAATGCCACCTATCCATCACTAGAGATCAGCGGTGACATCACTGAGAATGCCGCCTATCCGTCACCAGAGATCACAGGTGACATCACTGAGAATGCCGCCTATCCATCACCAGAGATCAGCGGTGACATCACTGAGAATGCCGCCTATCCATCACTAGAGATCAGCGGTGACATCACTGAGAATGCCGCCTATCCATCACCAGAGATCAGCGGTGACATCACTGAGAATGCCGCCTATCCATCACCAGAGATCAGCGGTGACATCACTGAGAATGCCGCCTATCCATCACTAGAGATCAGCGGTGACATCACTGAGAATGCCGCCTATCCATCACTAGAGATCAGCGGTGACATCACTGAGAATGCCACCTATCCATCACCAGAGATCAGCGGTGACATCACTGAGAATGCCTCCTATCCATCACTAGAGATCAGCGGTGACATCACTGAGAATGCCGCCTATCCATCACTAGAGATCAGCGGTGACATCACTGAGAATGCCGCCTATCCATCACCAGAGATCAGCAGTGACATCACTGAGAATGCCGCCTATCCATCACCAGAGATCAGCAGTGACATCACTGAGAATTCTGCCTATCCATCACTAGAGATCAGCGGTGACATCACTGAGAATGCCACCTATCCATCACCAGAGATCAGCGGTGACATCACTGAGAATGCCGCCTATCCATCACCAGAGATCAGCAGTGACATCACTGAGAATGCTGCCTATCCATCACTAGAGATCAGCGGTGACATCACTGAGAATGCCGCCTATCCATCACCAGAGATCAGCGGTGACATCACTGAGAATGCCACCTATCCATCACTAGAGATCAGCGGTGACATCACTGAGAATGCCACCTATCCATCACCAGAGATCAGCGGTGACATCACTGAGAATGCCACCTATCCATCACTAGAGATCAGCGGTGACATCACTGAGAATGCCGCCTATCCATCACCAGAGATCAGCGGTGACATCACTGAGAATGCTGCCTATCCATCACCAGAGATCAGCGGTGACATCACTGAGAATGCCGCCTATCCATCACTAGAGATCAGCGGTGACATCACTGAGAATGCCGCTGTCACGGGTGTGTCGCCACGAAGATCGTCACGATTACACAGCCTGACTTCTCGCAGCTGACTTGTTGGTGCTTTGTGTTTTCGGCAGTGAGGGAGTTAATTCTCTCTCTCTCTGTGCTAGACGAGGTCCAGCCTCGCCCAGCTGCAATCAATGCTGCTGTAGTGAGACTCCTTCAAATGCCTGCTGGTCTGTTAGGGAAGTGTCGGTGAAAGCATTTCATGCAGACTAACAGAGCGGATCGTGGTATTTGGAGTTTCAGAGATAAGTGTATTTGGAGTGTTTTTTCCCTTCCTCGCTTTATCATTTATCTCCTTTCCCGTTCGTGTTCCCTCTGTTGTAGTTGTGTAGTTTTTGTATGCAAGGTGGTTTTGGTTTTTCCCTTGTACTGTCTCGTTCGTCTAAGTACTGTGTGTGGGCATATTATTACTTGTCCTCTTTTGTTGTGATCGGGGTCCTTCTCAGGACTAGATTACTTAGGTGCAGGGATCCTCAGGAGGTAGGGGTTACGCTGGCGGCCTGGACCTCTGTACCTTTAACAGTACCTCCAGGTTGAGGGATTAGTCAGGGCCCCAGCTTAGGGTCAGCTTAGGCCCCCTACCTCCAGTATACAGAGACAGCGTGACATTTTCACCGACCCACTTAGTTTTTCTCCAGCTACCATGGATCCAGTAGCCGGTCTAGCTCGGCAGTTGCAGAGTTTGTCCATGGAGCTGGCGGACGTTAGGTCCAAGGTTTTGCATCCTCTGGAGCAAGCCGGACCAGAACCTAAAGTAGCTCTCTCTGACAGGTTCACTGGGGGGCGGGACAAGTTTTTTGTTTTCCGGGAGGCATGCAAATTGTACTTTCGGCTGCGGCCTCGGTCATCGGGGAGTGAAGAACAAAGGGTGGGAATTGTCATCTCGCTCCTACAAGGGGACCCACAATCTTGGGCGTTCTCTCTTCCCCCGGGCTCCCCGGCTCTCCAGTCAGTGGATAGGTTTTTCGCTGCT
This sequence comes from Phyllobates terribilis, assembly GCF_046119375.1. Taxonomy (NCBI): domain Eukaryota; kingdom Metazoa; phylum Chordata; class Amphibia; order Anura; family Dendrobatidae; genus Phyllobates; species Phyllobates terribilis. Next base: position 193,621,405 of record NW_027362769.1, on the reverse strand, counting down.
CTGGGACTCGTATATGATGACCCAGATCGGATCTCCCTTGCTGAGTCTAAGTTACGTAGGATCCAGCAGGGAGATCGTCCGGCGGAGGAATTCTGTTCGGAGTTCCGTAGGTGGGCCACGGACACCCAGTGGAATGACCCGGCTCTTAGGAGCCAATTTTGTCAAGGTTTATCCGACAAATTACAGGATGTGTTGGCACAGTATGACTCTCCCGCGTCACTGGAAGCCGCTATGGCCCTGGCTATTCGCGTTGACAGACGGCTTCGGGAGAGGTGCGGGATAACTCGACCCCCTGTGATGACAACACCTCCTACAAGGTCCCCTCATATGGTGGTTCCCCTGGTCAGTCCAGAGGAGCCTATGCAATTAGGAGGGACATCATTTCGGGGGAGGGGACCGGTGGTGCGCCATAAGACAGGAAGGTGTTTCTTCTGCGGGAGAAAGGGACATTTTATTGGGGGGTGTCCATCCCGTCCCTTGCAGAGTGAAGAGTCGTCGGAAAACTGTTGATCCCAGGTTGTGTGGTGGACGGCAATCTGGGAGTAGGTATTTCGTCCCTAGGTTCGTCTCAGTTTCTCGTACCGGCGGAGGTGGTGGTGGGTACGAGAACTGAGAGGATATCTGTTCTTCTGGATAGTGGGGCCGGGGCTAATCTGGTTGATGCTCGGTTTGCCCGGGTTCAAGGTATGCGATTGAGTGAGTTGGCTAAACCCATCCCCATATTCTCGATCGATGCCAGGCCTCTCGGTCAGGGAAGTTTTTTGCAAGCTGTGCATGACGTAAAACTTCAAGTGGGGGCGATACATAAAGAACTGTTGTCTTGCTACGTGTTGGAGGGTCTTCCCACTCCTATAGTGTTGGGCCTTCCTTGGTTAACTAAGCATAACCCGGTTATTAATTGGCAAACCAGAGAGATAAGCCAATGGAGTAAATTCTGTAATAAAAACTGCATGAACACGGTCATCGGTGCGGTTACTCCTTGGGTCTTACCTCCATTTCTGGCGGACTTTGAGGATGTATTCTCGGAGAAAGGGTGTCAGGAACTACCTCCTCATCGCGAGTATGACTGTTCTGTAAAACTGCTCCCTGAGGCCAAGTTACCTAAAGCTAGGTTGTATAACCTTTCTGGTCCTGAGAGGCAGGCCATGAAGGATTATATTTCAGAAAGTCTGGCTAAGGGGCATATTAGACCTTCATCTTCACCGGTGGCTGCGGGGTTCTTCTTTGTTAAGAAGAAAGATGGAGGCCTACGCCCTTGCCTGGATTTCCGTGAACTTAATCGGATTACGGTCCGAGATCCGTATCCGCTCCCACTTATTCCCGATCTCTTTAATCAGATCGTGGGCGCCAAATGGTTCTCTAAGTTGGATCTCAGGGGGGCGTACAATCTGATTAGGATGAAGGAGGGGGATGAGTGGAAGACGGCGTTTAACACTCCGGAGGGGCATTATGAGAACCTTGTCATGCCATTCGGTCTGACTAATGCCCCGGCGGTGTTCCAACACTTTGTTAATGACATTTTTCGCCGCCTGGTGGGACAGTTTGTTGTCATATATCTGGATGATATCTTAATTTACTCGCCGGATCTGGTGTCTCATCAGGAGCACGTTAGGCAGGTGTTACAGATCTTGCGGGATAATAAACTGTATGCCAAATGGGAAAAGTGTGTGTTCGCCGTACAGGAACTCCAGTTTTTAGGCTTCCTGGTTTCAGCGTCCGGTTTTCGTATGGACCCTGGGAAAGTGCGGGCAGTTCTTGAGTGGGATCGGCCAGAGAATCTTAAGGCACTACAACGTTTCCTGGGGTTTGCTAATTATTACCGGAAGTTCATTCGTAATTTCTCGTCCATGGTTAAGCCTCTCACAGACATGACTAAAAAGGGGACGGATTTTTCTAGGTGGTCTGACAAGGCTTGTCAAGCATTCTCCTGCTTGAAAAAATGTTTTGCCTCGGCGCCCATACTCATTCAACCTGATGCGTCACAGCCATTCATTGTAGAGGTAGACGCTTCCGAGGTAGGGGTGGGAGCAGTATTGTCACAAGGTTCGTCCCCTGGTAAGTGGCATCCGTGCGCCTTTTTCTCTAAAAAATTGTCGTCCGCTGAGAGGAATTACGATGTCGGCAATAGGGAACTCTTGGCCATTAAGTTAGCTTTTGAGGAGTGGCGCCATTTTTTGGAGGGGGCAGTCCATCCGGTCACCGTCATCACCGATCACAAGAACCTGCTATATCTGGAGTCCGCGAAACGTCTGAATCCCAGACAAGCTAGGTGGTCATTGTTTTTTACCAGGTTTAATTTTGTCGTTACATATCGTCCTGGGTCAAAAAATGTAAAGGCGGATGCCTTATCTCGTAGTTTCCCTGGGGCCGGGAATACGGACGACCCGATTCCTATCCTTCAGGAGGGGGTGGTGGTTTCGGCAGTATGCTCTGAGCTGGAGGAGGTATTGGAGGCTCAGGGGGACGCCCCTGTTGGACCTCCGGGGAGACTGTTTGTTCCAGATCAGTTGCGACAAAAGGTGATCGAGGCACACCATAACTCAGTTTTGGCAGGACACCCGGGGAGTAAAGCAACTGTGGATCTCCTCTCGCGTCGGTTTTGGTGGCCTAACTTACATAAGGAGGTGGTAACTTTTGTCGCGTCCTGTGGGGTTTGTGCGCGCTCTAAGACCTCACATACCTGTCCGTCTGGGGCCCTCTTACCTTTGAAGATCCCGGAGCGTCCTTGGACTCATCTGTCTATGGACTTTATTACGGACCTCCCTCCGTCTTCGGGTAAAACGGTCATACTCGTTGTTGTGGACAGGTTCAGCAAGATGGCACATTTTATCGCTCTTCCGGCTCTCCCTAATGCTAAAACTCTTGCGCAGGTGTTCATTGGGGAGATTGTGAGGCTTCACGGGGTACCCTCCGATGTGGTGTCTGATCGGGGGTCTCAGTTTGTGTCCAAGTTCTGGAAGGCGTTTTGTGCACGGCGGGGGATGCATTTGTCATTCTCATCGGCTTTTCACCCTCAGACCAATGGTCAGACGGAACGTATGAACCAGAGCTTGGAGACATATCTCCGGTGTTTTGTGTCAGAGAACCAGGAGGACTGGGCTTCTTTCTTACCTCTGGCAGAGTTTGCTCTCAATAATAGGCGGAGCGAGTCCACTGGTAAGTCCCCGTTTTTTGGGGCATATGGTTTTCACCCCCAGTTTTGTACTTTCAGTGGGGGGGGCTCTTCGGGGGTTCCTGAGGAGGAACGATTTTCCTCATCACTCGCTTCAGTATGGAGAGGGGTGCTGAAGAATCTGAATACTATGGGGAACCGATACAAACGTATGGCTGATAGGAGGAGAGTGTCTGGTCCGGACCTAAGTGTGAACGATCGGGTATGGTTGTCTACCAGGAATATTAAACTTAAGGTTCCCTCCTGGAAACTGGGTCCCAGGTTCATCGGGCCGTACAGAATCAGTTCTATTATTAATCCGGTGGCATTCCGTCTTGACCTCCCCCCTACGTTTAAAATTCACAACGTGTTCCACAGATCGTTGCTTAAGAGGTATGTGGCGCCGGTGGTACCCTCACCTTTACCTCCCCCTCCAGTGGTGGTCAATGGTAACTTGGAGTTCCAGGTATCGAGGGTCATTGATTCACGCTTTAATCGCCGGTCCCTTCAGTACCTGGTTCATTGGAAAGGGTATGGTCCTGAGGAGAGGATGTGGGTTCCTGCGTCGGATATTAACGCAGACCGATTAGTTCGGGCCTTCCACACGACTCACCCGGATAAACCTGGCCCTGAGGGTCCGGAGGCCCCTCGTAGAAGGGGGGGTACTGTCACGGGTGTGTCGCCACGAAGATCGTCACGATTACACAGCCTGACTTCTCGCAGCTGACTTGTTGGTGCTTTGTGTTTTCGGCAGTGAGGGAGTTAATTCTCTCTCTCTCTGTGCTAGATGAGGTCCAGCCTCGCCCAGCTGCAATCAATGCTGCTGTAGTGAGTCTCCTTCAAATGCCTGCTGGTCTGTTTGGGAAGTGTCGGTGAAAGCATTTCATACAGACTTACAGAGCGGATCGTGGTATTTGGAGTTTCTGAGATAAGTGTATTTGGAGTGTATTTTCCCTTCCTCGCTTTATCATTTATCTCCTTTCCCGTTCGTGTTCCCTCTGTTGTAGTTGTGTAGTTTTTGTATGCAAGGTGGTTTTGGTTTTTCCCTTGTACTGTCTCGTTCGTCTAAGTACTGTGTGTGGGCATATTATTACTTGTCCTCTTTTGTTGTGATCGGGGTCCTTCTCAGGACTAGATTACTTAGGTGCAGGGATCCTCAGGAGGTAGGGGTTACGCTGGTGGCCTGGACCTCTGTACCTTTAACAGTACCTCCAGGTTGAGGGATTAGTCAGGGCCCCAGCTTAGGGTCAGCTTAGGCCCCCTACCTCCAGTATACAGAGACAGCGTGACAGCCGCCTATCCATCACCAGAGATCAGCGGTGACATCACTGAGAATGCCTCCTATCCATCACTAGAGATCAGTGGTGACATCACTGAGAATGCCTCCTATCCATCACTAGAGATCAGTGGTGCCATCACTAAGAATGTCGCCTATCCAGCACCAGAGATCAGCGGTGACATCACTGAGAATGCCGCCCATCCATCACCAGAGATCAGCAGTGACATCACTGAGAATGCCGCCCATCCATCACCAGAGATCAGCGGTGACATCACTGAGAATGCCTCCTATCCATCACCAGAGATCAGCGGTGACATCACTGAGAATGCCGCCTATCCATCACCAGAGATCAGCAGTGACATCACTGAGAATGCTGCCTATCCATCACTAGAGATCAGCGGTGACATCACTGAGAATGCCGCCTATCCATCACCAGAGATCAGCGGTGACATCACTGAGAATGCCGCCTATCCATCACTAGAGATCAGCGGTGACATCACTGAGAATGTCGCCTATCCATCACCAGAGATCAGCGGTGACATCACTGAGAATGCCGCCTATCCATCACCAGAGATCAGCGGTGACATCACTGAGAATGTCGCCTATCCATCACCAGAGATCAGCGGTGACATCACTGAGAATGTCGCCTATCCAGCACCAGAGATCAGCGGTGACATCACTGAGAATGCCGCCCATCCATCACCAGAGATCAGCAGTGACATCACTGAGAATGCCGCCTATCCATCACTAGAGATCAGCGGTGACATCACTGAGAATGCCGCCCATCCATCACCAGAGATCAGCAGTGACATCACTGAGAATGCCTCCTATCCATCACCAGAGATCAGCAGTGACATCACTGAGAATGCCGCCTATCCATCACTAGAGATCAGCGGTGACATCACTGAGAATGCCGCCTATCCATCACTAGAGATCAGCAGTGACATCACTGAGAATGCCTCCTATCCATCACCAGAGATCACAGGTGACATCACTGAGAATGCTGCCTATCCATCACCGGAGATCAGCGGTGACATCACTGAGAATGCCGCCTATCCATCACCAGAGATCAGCGGTGACATCACTGAGAATGCCGCCTATCCATCACTAGAGATCAGCGGTGACATCACTGAGAATGCCGCCTATCCATCACCAGAGATCAGCAGTGACATCACTGAGAATGCCGCCTATCCATCACTAGAGATCAGCGGTGACATCACTGAGAATGCCGCCTATCCATCACTAGAGATCAGCGGTGACATCACTGAGAATGCCGCCTATCCATCACCAGAGATCACAGGTGACATCACTGAGAATGCCGCCTATCCATCACCGGAGATCAGCGGTGACATCACTGAGAATGCCGCCTATCCATCACCAGAGATCAGCGGTGACATCACTGAGAATGCCGCCTATCCATCACTAGAGATCAGCGGTGACATCACTGAGAATGCCGCCTATCCATCACCAGAGATCAGCGGTGACATCACTGAGAATGCCGCCTATCCATCACCAGAGATCAGCGGTGACATCACTGAGAATGCCGCCTATCCATCACCAGAGATCAGCGGTGCCATCACTGAGAATGCCGCCTATCCATCACCAGAGATCAGCGGTGACATCACTGAGAATGCCGCCTATCCATCACCAGAGATCAGCGGTGACATCACTGAGAATGCCGCCTATCCATCACCAGAGATCAGCGGTGACATCACTGAGAATGCCGCCTATCCATCACTAGAGATCAGAGGTGACATCACTGAGAATGCCGCCTATCCATCACTAGAGATCAGAGGTGACATCACTGAGAATGCCGCCTATCCATCACCAGAGATCAGCGGTGACATCACTGAGAATGTCGCCTATCCATCACCAGAGATCAGCGGTGACATCACTGAGAATGTCGCCTATCCATCACCAGAGATCAGCGGTGACATCACTGAGAATGCCGCCTATCCATCACTAGAGATCAGAGGTGACATCACTGAGAATGCCGCCTATCCATCACTAGAGATCAGCGGTGACATCACTGAGAATGCCGCCTATCCATCACTAGAGATCAGAGGTGACATCACTGAGAATGCCGCCTATCCATCACTAGAGATCAGAGGTGACATCACTGAGAATGCCGCCTATCCATCACTAGAGATCAGAGGTGACATCACTGAGAATGCCGCCTATCCATCACTAGAGATCAGCGGTGACATCACTGAGAATGCCGCCTATCCATCACCAGAGATCAGAGGTGACATCACTGAGAATGCCGCCTATCCATCACCAGAGATCAGCGGTGACATCACTGAGAATGCCGCCTATCCATCACTAGAGATCAGCGGTGACATCACTGAGAATGCCGCCTATCCATCACTAGAGATCAGAGGTGACATCACTGAGAATGCCGCCTATCCATCACTAGAGATCAGAGGTGACATCACTGAGAATGCCGCCTATCCATCACTAGAGATCAGCGGTGACATCACTGAGAATGCCACCTATCCATCACCAGAGATCAGCGGTGACATCACTGAGAATGCCGCCTATCCATCACTAGAGATCAGAGGTGACATCACTGAGAATACCGCCTATCCATCACTAGAGATCAGCGGTGACATCACTGAGAATGCCGCCTATCCATCACTAGAGATCAGCGGTGACATCACTGAGAATGCCGCCTATCCATCACTAGAGATCAGCGGTGACATCACTGAGAATGCCGCCTATCCATCACTAGAGATCAGCGGTGACATCACTGAGAATGCCGCCTATCCATCACTAGAGATCAGAGGTGACATCACTGAGAATGCCTCCTATCCATCACTAGAGATCAGAGGTGACATCACTGAGAATGCCGCCTATCCATCACTAGAGATCAGCGGTGACATCACTGAGAATGCCGCCTATCCATCACTAGAGATCAGCGGTGACATCACTGAGAATGCCGCCTATCCATCACCAGAGATCAGCGGTGACATCACTGAGAATGCCGCCTATCCATCACCAGAGATCAGCGGTGACATCACTGAGAATGCCGCCTATCCATCACCAGAGATCAGCGGTGACATCTCTGAGAATGCCGCCTATCCATCACCAGAGATCAGCGGTGACATCACTGAGAATGCCTCCTATCCATCACCAGAGATCAGCGGTGACATCACTGAGAATGCCGCCTATCCATCACCAGAGATCAGCGGTGACATCACTGAGAATGCCTCCTATCCATCACCAGAGATCAGCGGTGACATCTCTGAGAATGCCGCCTATCCATCACTAGAGATCAGCGGTGACATCACTGAGAATGCCGCCTATCCATCACCAGAGATCAGCGGTGACATCACTGAGAATGCCGCCTATCCATCACCAGAGATCAGCGGTGACATCACTGAGAATGCCGCCTATCCATCACCAGAGATCAGCGGTGACATCTCTGAGAATGCCGCCTATCCATCACCAGAGATCAGCGGTGACATCACTGAGAATGCCTCCTATCCATCACCAGAGATCAGCGGTGACATCTCTGAGAATGCCGCCTATCCATCACCAGAGATCAGCGGGGACATCACTGAGAATGCCGCCTATCCATCACCAGAGATCAGCGCTGACATCACTGAGAATGCCGCCTATCCATCACCAGAGATCAGAGGTGACATCACTGAGAATGCCGCCTATCCATCACTAGAGATCAGCGGTGACATCACTGAGAATGCCGCCTATCCATCACCAGAGATCAGCGGTGACATCACTGAGAATGCCGCCTATCCATCACCAGAGATCAGCGGTGACATCACTGAGAATGCCGCCTATCCATCACCAGAGATCAGCGGTGACATCACTGAGAATGCCGCCTATCCATCACCAGAGATCAGCGGTGACATCACTGAGAATGCCTCCTATCCATCACTAGAGATCAGCGGTGACATCACTGAGAATGCCGCCTATCCATCACCAGAGATCAGCGGTGACATCACTGAGAATGCCTCCTATCCATCACTAGAGATCAGCGGTGACATCACTGAGAATGCCGCCTATCCATCACCAGAGATCAGCGGTGACATCACTGAGAATGCCACCTATCCATCACCAGAGATCAGCGGTGACATCACTGAGAATGCCGCCTATCCATCACCAGAGATCAGCGGTGACATCACTGAGAATGCCGCCTATCCATCACCAGAGATCAGCGGTGACATCACTGAGAATGCCGCCTATCCATCACCAGAGATCAGCGGTGACATCACTGAGAATGCCGCCTATCCATCACCAGAGATCAGCGGTGACATCACTGAGAATGCCTCCTATCCATCACCAGAGATCAGCGGTGACATCACTGAGGATGCCTCCTATCCATCACCAGAGATCAGCGGTGACATCACTGAGAATGCCACCTATCCATCACTAGAGATCAGCGGTAACATCACTGAGAATGCCACCTATCCATCACTAGAGATCAGCGGTGACATCACTGAGAATGCCACCTATCCATCACCAGAGATCAGAGGTGACATCACTGAGAATGCCGCCTATCCATCACCAGAGATCAGAGGTGACATCACTGAGAATGCCGCCTATCCATCACCAGAGATCAGAGGTGACATCACTGAGAATGCCTCCTATCCATCACCAGAGATCAGAGGTGACATCACTGAGAATGCCTCCTATCCATCACCAGAGATCAGCGTGACATCACTGAGAATGCCGCCTATCCATCACCAGAGATCACAGGTGACACCACTGAGAATGCCTCCTATCCATCACCAGAGATCAGAGGTGACATCACTGAGAATGCCGCCTATCCATCACCAGAGATCAGCGTGACATCACTGAGAATGCCGCCTATCCATCACCAGAGATCAGAGGTGACATCACTGAGAATGCCTCCTATCCATCACCAGAGATCAGAGGTGACATCACTGAGAATGCCTCCTATCCATCACTAGAGATCAGCGGTGACATCACTGAGAATGCCGCCTATCCATCACCAGAGATCACAGGTGACACCACTGAGAATGCCTCCTATCCATCACCAGAGATCAGAGGTGACATCACTGAGAATGCCGCCTATCCATCACCAGAGATCAGCGTGACATCACTGAGAATGCCGCCTATCCATCACCAGAGATCAGAGGTGACATCACTGAGAATGCCTCCTATCCATCACCAGAGATCAGAGGTGACATCACTGAGAATGCCTCCTATCCATCACCAGAGATCAGCGGTGACATCACTGAGAATGCCGCCTATCCATCACCAGAGATCAGAGGTGACATCACTGAGAATGCCGCCTATCCATCACCAGAGATCAGAGGTGACATCACTGAGAATGCCTCCTATCCATCACCAGAGATCAGAGGTGACATCACTGAGAATGCCTCCTATCCATCACCAGAGATCAGAGGTGACATCACTGAGAATGCCTCCTATCCATCACTAGAGATCAGCGGTGACATCACTGAGAATGCCGCCTATCCATCACTAGAGATCAGCGGTGACATCACTGAGAATGCCGCCTATCCATCACTAGAGATCAGCGGTGACATCACTGAGAATGCCTCCGATCCATCACTAGAGATCAGCGGTGACATCACTGACAATGCCTCCTATCCATCACCAGAGATCAGCGGTGACATCACTGAGAATGCCGCCTATCCATCACCAGAGATCAGAGGTGACATCACTGAGAATGCCGCCTATCCATCACCAGAGATCAGAGGTGACATCACTGAGAATGCCGCCTATCCATCACCAGAGATCAGAGGTGACATCACTGAGAATGCCTCCTATCCATCACCAGAGATGAGAGGTGACATCACTGAGAATGCCGCCTATCCATCACCAGAGATCAGAGGTGACATCACTGAGAATGCCGCCTATCCATCACCAGAGATCAGCAGTGACATCACTGAGAATGCCTCCTATCCATCACCAGAGATCAGCAGTGACATCACTGAGAATGCCTCCTATCCATCACCAGAGATCACAGGTGACATCACTGAGAATGCCTCCTATCCATCACCAGAGATCACAGGTGACATCACTGAGAATGCCTCCTATCCATCACTAGAGATCAGCGGTGACATCACTGAGAATGCCTCCTATCCATCACCAGAGATCAGCGGTGACATCACTGAGAATGCCTCCTATCCATCACCAGAGATCACAGGTGACATCACTGAGAATGCCTCCTATCCATCACCAGAGATCAGCGGTGACATCACTGAGAATGCCGCCTATCCATCACCAGAGATCAGCGGTGACATCACTGAGAATGCTGCCTATCCATCACCAGAGATCAGCGGTGACATCACTGAGAATGCCGCCTATCCATCACCAGAGATCAGAGGTGACATCACTGAGAATGCCGCCTATCCATCACCAGAGATCAGAGGTGACATCACTGAGAATGCCGCCTATCCATCACCAGAGATCAGAGGTGACATCACTGAGAATGCCTCCTATCCATCACCAGAGATCACAGGTGACATCACTGAGAATGCCTCCTATCCATCACCAGAGATCAGCGGTGACATCACTGAGAATGCCTCCTATCCATCACCAGAGATCACAGGTGACACCACTGAGAATGCCTCCTATCCATCACCAGAGATCAGAGGTGACATCACTGAGAATGCCGCCTATCCATCACCAGAGATCAGCGTGACATCACTGAGAATGCCGCCTATCCATCACCAGAGATCAGAGGTGACATCACTGAGAATGCCTCCTATCCATCACCAGAGATCAGAGGTGACATCACTGAGAATGCCTCCTATCCATCACCAGAGATCAGCGGTGACATCACTGAGAATGCCGCCTATCCATCACCAGAGATCAGAGGTGACATCACTGAGAATGCCGCCTATCCATCACCAGAGATCAGAGGTGACATCACTGAGAATGCCTCCTATCCATCACCAGAGATCAGAGGTGACATCACTGAGAATGCCTCCTATCCATCACCAGAGATCAGAGGTGACATCACTGAGAATGCCGCCTATCCCTCACCAGAGATCACAGGTGACATCACTGAGAATGCCGCCTATCCATCACTAGAGATCAGTGGTGACATCACTGAGAATGCCTCCTATCCATCACCAGAGATCAGAGGTGACATCACTGAGAATGCCGCCTATCCATCACCAGAGATCATAGGTGACATCACTGAGAATGCCTCCTATCCATCACCAGAGATCAGAGGTGACATCACTGAGAATGCCTCCTATCCATCACCAGAGATCAGCAGTGACATCACTGAGAATGCCTCCTATCCATCACTAGAGATCAGCGGTGACATCACTGAGAATGCCGCCTATCCATCACTAGAGATCAGCGGTGACATCACTGAGAATGCCTCCTATCCATCACTAGAGATCAGCGGTGACATCACTGACAATGCCTCCTATCCATCACCAGAGATCAGCGGTGACATCACTGAGAATGCCTCCTATCCATCACCAGAGATCAGAGGTGACATCACTGAGAATGCCGCCTATCCATCACCAGAGATCAGAGGTGACATCACTGAGAATGCCTCCTATCCATCACCAGAGATCAGAGGTGACATCACTGAGAATGCCGCCTATCCATCACCAGAGATCAGAGGTGACATCACTGAGAATGCCGCCTATCCATCACCAGAGATCAGCAGTGACATCACTGAGAATGCCTCCTATCCATCACCAGAGATCAGCAGTGACATCACTGAGAATGCCTCCTATCCATCACCAGAGATCACAGGTGACATCACTGAGAATGCCTCCTATCCATCACCAGAGATCACAGGTGACATCACTGAGAATGCCTCCTATCCATCACTAGAGATCAGCGGTGACATCACTGAGAATGCCTCCTATCCATCACCAGAGATCAGCGGTGACATCACTGAGAATGCCTCCTATCCATCACCAGAGATCACAGGTGACATCACTGAGAATGCCTCCTATCCATCACCAGAGATCAGCGGTGACATCACTGAGAATGCCGCCTATCCATCACCAGAGATCAGCGGTGACATCACTGAGAATGCTGCCTATCCATCACCAGAGATCAGCGGTGACATCACTGAGAATGCCGCCTATCCATCACCAGAGATCAGAGGTGACATCATTGAGAATGCCTCCTATCCATCACCAGAGATCACAGGTGACATCACTGAGAATGCCTCCTATCCATCACCAGAGATCAGCGGTGACATCACTGAGAATGCCACCTATCCATCACCAGAGATCAGCGGTGACATCACTGAGAATGCCTCCTATCCATCACCAGAGATCACAGGTGACATCACTGAGAATGCCTCCTATCCATCACCAGAGATCAGCAGTGACATCACTGAGAATGCCACCTATCCATCACTAGAGATCAGCGGTGACATCACTGAGAATGCCGCCTATCCATCACCAGAGATCAGCAGTGACATCACTGAGAATGCCACCTATCCATCACTAGAGATCAGCAGTGACATCACTGAGAATGCCTCCTATCCATCACTAGAGATCAGCGGTGACATCACTGAGAATGCCGCCTATCCATCACCAGAGATCAGTGGTGACATCACTGAGAATGCCGCCTATCCATCACCAGAGATCAGCGGTGACATTACTGAGAATGCTGCCTATCCATCACCAGAGATCAGCGGTGACATCACTGAGAATGCCGCCTATCCATCACCAGAGATCAGCGGTGACATCACTGAGAATGCCTCCTATCCATCACTAGAGATCAGCGGTGACATCACTGAGAATGCCGCCTATCCATCACCAGAGATCAGCGGTGACATCACTGAGAATGCCTCCTATCCATCACTAGAGATCAGCGGTGACATCACTGAGAATGCCGCCTATCCATCACCAGAGATCAGCAGTGACATCACTGAGAATGCCACCTATCCATCACCAGAGATCAGAGGTGACATCACTGAGAATGCCACCTATCCATCACTAGAGATCAGAGGTGACATCACTGAGAATGCCACCTATCCATCACTAGAGATCAGAGGTGACATCACTGAGAATGCCGCCTATCCATCACCAGAGATCAGCGGTGACCCCCTGGTGGGCGCCGTTTTCCTGCTCACCTGGTTGTTTCCGTCCTTGGGTCCAGACTGCAGGGCCCATGCGGACACCACGTTGAACGCTTTGACCACAGTGCATTGTGGGAAGAGGGCGGCCAGCTCCTCAGCGTTGGACGGTCGGTCTACGTTGATCTCCCGGTTGTTGCTGACGTCTATCAGCGTTTTCCCGGTCATGGCGTCTGACAGCGCAGTCAGCGAGGAATAATGCTCCCGATAAACGGCCACAAACAGCATCTGTGCGCGTCTCACGGCCGCCTCCTGGGGCAGCACCTCGACCGCGGCAGGAAAGAGCGCGGAGGTCATCTTCGGATTGCGACTTCCCACCACGACCTTAAATCCGGAATATAAGAGACGCGAAGCCAGAGAGCGGGCGAAGTCCCCGGAGCCCAGGATCCCGATAGTGTCACCACACGACAGCCCGCACGGCGCACAGGACGCGCCACTCTCCCCTCCAAGCAGCGGCCTCGCCATCTCCGATCTCACCATCCCTGCAAGAGAAGTGTTATATACTGATAATGTACGGGCGAAAGACCGCCACAGCAAGACCACCATGTCCACACCGCCAGCCTGTGCAGAGAGGGTCAGCGGGGCACTGCGCCCCAGTCTCGTCCATGTACCGCTTCTATCTACCCTGAGGGGTCATTATACTGTATGGAGGACTATGTGGGGCCATTATTCTGTATGAAGGACTATGTGGGGCCATTATACTGTATGGAGGACTGTGTGGGGCCATTATTCTGTATGAAGGACTATGTGGGGCCCATTATACTGTATGGAGGACTATGTGGGGCCATTATACTGTATGGAGAACTATGTGGGGCCATTATACTGTATGGAGGACTATGCGGGGCCATTATACTGTATGGAGGACTATGTGGGGCCATAATACTGTATGGAGAACTATGTGGGGCCATTATACTGTATGGAGGACTATGTGAGGCCATTATACTGTATGGAGGACTATGTGAGGCCCATTATACTTATGTAGAACTATGTGGGAACATTATACTGTATGGAGGACTCTGTGGGGCCATTATACTGTATGGAGGACTATGTGAGGCCATTATACTGTATGGAGGACTCTGTGGGGCCATAATACTGTATGGAGGACTATGTGAGGCCATTATACTGTATGGAGGACTATGTGAGGCCCATTATACTGTATGTAGAACTATGTGGGAACATTATACTGTATGGAGGACTCTGTGGGGCCATTATACTGTATGGAGGACTATGTGGGGCCATTATACTGTATGGAGAACTATGTGGGGCCATTATACTGTATGGAGGACTATGCGGGGCCATTATACTGTATGGAGGACTATGTGGGGCCATAATACTGTATGTAGAACTATGTGGGGCCATTATACTGTATGGAGGACTATGTGAGGCCATTATACTGTATGGAGGACTATGTGAGGCCCATTATACTGTATGTAGAACTATGTGGGCCCATTATACTGTATGGAGGACTCTGTGGGGCCATTATACTGTATGGAGGACTATGTGGGGCCATAATACTCTATGGAGAACTATGTGGGGCCATTATACTGTATGGAGGACTATGTGAGGCCATTATACTGTATGGAGGACTATGTGAGGCCCATTATACTGTATGTAGAACTATGTGGGCCCATTATACTGTATGGAGGACTCTGTGGGGCCATTATACTGTATGGAGGACTATGTGGGAACATTATACTGGATTGTGTGACTATGTAACATAGCTTTTAAGGTTGAAGGAAGACTAAGTCCATCTACACTGTGTTCCAAATTATTATGCAAATAATATTTTCTCAGATTTTCCCACATTCCCTATATGAATTGCAGTCATTGTAATTTTCCAGTCAAATAACTATTAGAGAACAATTGAAAGGTTTTTGTATAAACTGCCTATGAGAACAGGATATTCTTAAAAGAATAAAAACACTCAAACTGCACTCAAAATGCATGTTCCAAATTATTCTGCACAGCAGAGTTTTCAACCTTTTCATTTTAATAAAGAACAAAAAAATGGTCATTTGTGAAATTATAAGCATTAGCAGGTTGTTAGAAACTGAAATCAAACAGTTTTCACCTCAAAACTTTATTCTAGGTGATGTTACATTTGCACATAGGACCCCTTGTTGGAAAGGAGTTTCTGAACTCTCTCGTCCATTGAATTTGTCAGGTTTTGGATGGTTTCTGCTTCAATTGTTTTGCATGAGGACAGAATACCCTCCCAGAGCTGTTGCTTAGATGTGAACTGCCTCCCGCCATCATAGACACTCCTTTTGATGATGCTCCAGAGGTTCTCAATGGGGTTGAGGTCAGGGGAGCATGGGGGCCACACCATAAGTTTGTCCCCTTTTATGCCCATATCAGCCAGAGATGCAGATGTGTTATGTGCAGCATGAGATGGTGCATTATCATGCATGAAATGATCTTGCTGTGGAATACACGGTTCTTCTTCTTGAACCATGGAAGGAAGTGCTGTTTGAGAAACTCAACATACATTATGGAGTTCATCTTTACCCCTTCAGGGATCCTAAAGGGGCCGACAATCCCTCTCCCCATGATTCCAGCCCAAAACATTACTCCACCTCCTCCTTGTTGGCGCTGTAGCCGTGTTTGCGTGGGGTGTCCATCAACCAGCCATCCTCCACTCCATCCATCTGGACCATCGAGATCATTTCATGCATGATAATGCCCCGTCTCATGCTGCACATAACACATCTGCATCTCTGGCTGATATGGGCATAAAAGGGGACAAACTTATGGTGTGGCACCCATGCTCCCCTGACCTCAACCCCATTGAGAACCTCTGGAGCATCATCAAAAGGAGTGTCTATGATGGCGGGAGGCAGTTCACATCTAAGCAACAGCTCTGGGAGGGTATTCTGTCCTGATGCAAAAGAATTGAAGCAGAAACCATCCAAAACCTGACAAATTCAATGGACGAGAGAGTTCAGAAGCTCCTTTCCAACAAGGGGTCCTATGTGCAAATGTAACATCACCTAGAATAAAGGTTTGAGGTGAAAACTGTTTGATTTCAGTGTGTAATAACCTGCTAATGCTTAGAATTTCACAAATGACCATTTTTTTGTTCTTTATTAAAATGAAAAGGTTGAAAACTCTGCTGTGCAGAATAATTTGGAACATGCATTTTGAGGGCAGTTTGATTGTTTTATTTTTTTTTAAATCTCCTGTTATCATCGGCAGTTTATACAAAAACCTTTCAATTGTTCTCTAATAGTTATATGACTGGAAAATTACAATGACTGCAATTCATATAGGGAATGTGGGAAAATCTGAGAAAATATTATTTGCATAATAATTTGGAATACAGTGTAGTTCACCCCATAGCCGAACATGTTGATCCAGAGGAAGGCAAAAAAAACCCATGTGGCAAACACTAAGCTCCACATTGGGGAAAAAAATTCCTTCCCGACTCCATACGACAATCAGACTAGATCCCTGGATCAACGCCCTATCAAGAAATCTAGTATTTATAACCTGTAATATTATACTTTTCAGGAAAGGCGTCCAGGCCCTTCTTACATGTTAGTAGTGAATCCCTCATCATGCGGCAGAGAGCTCCATAGTCTCACTGCTCTTACAGTAAAGAATCCGCGTCTGTGATTATGATTAACCCTTCTTTCCTCCAGATGTAGAAGATGCCCCCTTGTCCCTGTCTCAGGCCTCAGAGTAAAAAGATCAGTAGAAGGGTCTTTGTACTGTCCCCTCATATACTTGTACATAGTAATAAGATCCCCCCTAAACTAAATAACCCCAAGTGTAATAACCTGTCTTGGTTTTTTGCTGACCCCCCAGTCCTCTAATAACCTGTCTTGGTATAGCAGACCCCCAGTCCTCTAATAACCTGTCTTGGTATAGCAGACTCCCCAGTCCTCTAATAACCTGTCTTGGTATTGCAGACCCCCCAGTCCTCTAATAACCTGTCTTGGTATTGCAGACTCCCCAAATCCTCTAATAACCTGTCTTGGTATTGCAGACCCCCCAGTCCTCTAATAACCTGTCTTGGTATTGCAGACCTCCCAGTCCTCTAATAACCTGTCTTGGTATTGCAGACCCCCCAGTCCTCTAATAACCTGTCTTGGTATTGCAGACCCCCCCAGTCCTCTAATAACCTGTCTTGGTATTGCAGACCCCCCAGTCCTCTAATAACCTGTCTTGGTATTGCAGACCCCCCAGTCCTCTAATAACCTGTCTTGGTATTGCAGACCCCCCAGAAATCTAATAACCTGTCTTGGTATTGCAGAGCCCCCAGTCCTCTAATAACCTGTCTTGGTATTGCAGACCCCCCAGTCATCTAATAACCTGTCTTGGTATTGCAGACCTCCCAGTCCTCTAATAACCTGTCTTGGTATTGCAGACCCCCCAAATCCTCTAATAACCTGTCTTGGTATTGCAGACCCCCCAGTCCTCTAATAACCTGTCTTGGTATTGCAGACCCCCCAGTCCTCTAATAACCCGTCTTGGTATTGCAGACCCCCCAGTCCTCTAATAACCTGTCTTGGTATTGCAGACCCCCCAGTCCTCTAATAACCTGTCTTGGTATTGCAGAGCCCCCCAGTCCTCTAATAACCTGTCTTGGTATTGCTGACCCCACCAGTCCTCTAATAACCTGTCTTGGTATTGCAGACCCCCCAGTCCTCTAATAACCTGTCTTGGTATTGCAGAGCCCCCAGTCCTCTAATAACCTGTCTTGGTATTGCAGAGCCCCCAGTCCTCTAATAACCTTTCTTGGTATTGCAGACCCCGCAGTCCTCTAATAACCTGTCTTGGTATTGCAGACCCCCCAGTCCTCTAATAACCTGTCTTGGTATTGCAGAGCCCCCAGTCCTCTAATAACTTGTCTTGGTATTACAGACCCCCAGTCCTCTAATAACCTGTCTTGGTATTGCAGACCCCCCCGTCCTCTAATAACCTGTCTTGGTATTGCAGACCCCCCCCGTCCTCTAATAACCTGTCTTGGTATTGCAGACCCCCCCCCCCCCATCCTCTAATAACTTGTCTTGGTATTGCAGACCCCCCCGTCCTCTAATAACCTGTCTTGGTATTTCAGACCCCCCAGTCCTCTAATAACCTGTCTAGGTATTGCAGACCCCCCAGTCCTCTAATAACCTGTCTTGGTATTGCAGACCCCCCAGTCCTCTAATAACCTGTCTTGGTATTGCAGACCCCTCAGTCCTCTGATAACCTGTCTTGGTATTGCAGACCCCCCCAGTCCTCTAATAACATGTCTTGGTATTGCAGACCCCCCCCCAGTCCTCTAATAACCTGTCTTGGTATTGCAGACCCCCCCAGTCCTCTAATAACCTGTCTTGGTATTGCAGACCCCCCCAGTCCTCTAATAACCTGTCTTGGTATTGCAGACTCCCCAGTCCTCTAATAACCTGTCTTGGTATTGCAGACCCCCCCGTCCTCTAATAACCTTTCTTGGTATTGCAGACCCCCCAGTCCTCTAATAACCTGTCTTGGTATTGCAGACCCCCCCAGTCCTCTAATAACATGTCTTGGTATTGCAGACCCCCCCAGTCCTCTAATAACCTGTCTTGGTATTGCAGACCCCCCCAGTCCTCTAATAACCTGTCTTGGTATTGCAGACTCCCCCGTCCTCTAATAACCTGTCTTGGTATTGCAGACCCCCCAGTCTTCTAATAACCTGTCTTGGTATTGCAGACCCCCCAGTCCTCTAATAACCTGTCTTGGTATTGCAGACCCCCCAGTCCTCTAATAACCTGTCTTGGTATTGCAGACCCCCCAGTCCTCTAATAACCTGTCTTGGTATTGCAGACCCCCCAGTCCTCTAATAACCTGTCTTGGTATTGCAGACCCCCCAGTCCTCTAATAACCTGTCTTGGTATTGCAGACCCCCAGTCCTCTAATAACCTGTCTTGGTATTGCAGACTTCCCAGTCCTCTAATAACCTGTCTTGGTATTGCAGACCCCCCAGTCCTCTAATAACCTGTCTTGGTATTGCAGACCCCCCAGTCCTCTAATAACCTGTCTTGGTATTGCAGACCCCCCAGTCCTCTAATAATCTGTCTTGGTATTGCAGACCCCTCAATCCTCTAATAACCTGTCTTGGTATTGCAGACCCCCCCAGTCCTCTAATAACCTGTCTTGGTATTGCAGACCCCCCCGTCCTCTAATAACCTGTCTTGGTATTGCAGACCCCCCAGTCCTCTAATAACCTGTCTTGGTATTGCAGACCCCCCAGTCCTCTAATAACCTGTCTAGGTATTGCAGACCCCCCAGTCCTCTAATAACCTGTCTTGGTATTGCAGACCCCTCAGTCCTCTAATAACCTGTCTTGGTATTGCAGACCCCTCAGTCCTCTAATAACCTGTCTTGGTATTGCAGACCCCCCCAGTCATCTAATAACATGTCTTGGTATTGCAGACCCCCCCCCCCCAGTCCTCTAATAACCTGTCTTGGTATTGCAGACCCCCCAGTCCTCTAATAACCTGTCTTGGTATTGCACACCCCCCCAGTCCTCTAATAACCTGTCTTGGTATTGCAGACCCCGCCAGTCCTCTAATAACCTGTCTTTGTATTGCAGACCCCCCAGTCCTCTAATAACCTGTCTTGGTATTGCAGACCCCCCAGTCCTCTAATAACCTGTCTTGGTATTGCAGACCCCCCAGTCCTCTAATAACCTGTCTTGGTATTGCAGACCCCCCAGTCCTCTAATAACCTGTCTTGGTATTGCAGACCCCCCAGTCCTCTAATAATCTGTCTTGGTATTGCAGACCCCTCAATCCTCTAATAACCTGTCTTGGTATTGCAGACCCCCCCAGTCCTCTAATAACCTGTCTTGGTATTGCAGACCCCCCCGTCCTCTAATAACCTGTCTTGGTATTGCAGACCCCCCAGTCCTCTAATAACCTGTCTTGGTATTGCAGACCCCCCAGTCCTCTAATAACCTGTCTAGGTATTGCAGACCCCCCAGTCCTCTAATAACCTGTCTAGGTATTGCAGACCCCCCAGTCCTCTAATAACCTGTCTTGGTATTGCAGACCCCTCAGTCCTCTAATAACCTGTCTTGGTATTGCAGACCCCTCAGTCCTCTAATAACCTGTCTTGGTATTGCAGACCCCCCCAGTCATCTAATAACATGTCTTGGTATTGCAGACCCCCCCCCCCAGTCCTCTAATAACCTGTCTTGGTATTGCAGACCCCCCAGTCCTCTAATAACCTGTCTTGGTATTGCACACCCCCCCAGTCCTCTAATAACCTGTCTTGGTATTGCAGACCCCGCCAGTCCTCTAATAACCTGTCTTTGTATTGCAGACCCCCCAGTCCTCTAATAACCTGTCTTGGTATTGCAGACCCCCCAGTCCTCTAATAACCTGTCTTGGTATTGCAGACCCCCCAGTCCTCTAATAACCTGTCTTGGTATTGCAGACCCCCCAGTCCTCTAATAACCTGTCTTGGTATTGCAGACCCCCCAGTCCTCTAATAATCTGTCTTGGTATTGCAGACCCCTCAATCCTCTAATAACCTGTCTTGGTATTGCAGACCCCCCCAGTCCTCTAATAACCTGTCTTGGTATTGCAGACCCCCCCGTCCTCTAATAACCTGTCTTGGTATTGCAGACCCCCCAGTCCTCTAATAACCTGTCTTGGTATTGCAGACCCCCCAGTCCTCTAATAACCTGTCTAGGTATTGCAGACCCCCCAGTCCTCTAATAACCTGTCTTGGTATTGCAGACCCCTCAGTCCTCTAATAACCTGTCTTGGTATTGCAGACCCCTCAGTCCTCTAATAACCTGTCTTGGTATTGCAGACCCCCCCAGTCATCTAATAACATGTCTTGGTATTGCAGACCCCCCCCCCCCCAGTCCTCTAATAACCTGTCTTGGTATTGCAGACCCCCCAGTCCTCTAATAACCTGTCTTGGTATTGCACACCCCCCCAGTCCTCTAATAACCTGTCTTGGTATTGCAGACCCCGCCAGTCCTCTAATAACCTGTCTTTGTATTGCAGACCCCCCAGTCCTCTAATAACCTGTCTTGGTATTGCAGACCCCCCAGTCCTCTAATAACCTGTCTTGGTATTGCAGACTCCCCAGTCCTCTAATAACCTGTCTTGGTATTGCAGACCCACCCGTCCTCTAATAACCTGTCTTGGTATTGCAGACCCCCCCCGTCCTCTAATAACCTGTCTTGGTATTGCAGACCCACCCCCCCGTCCTCTAATAACTTGTCTTGGTATTGCAGACCCCCCCCCGTCCTCTAATAACCTGTCTTGGTATTGCAGACCCCCCAGTCCTCTAATAACCTGTCTTGGTATTGCAGACCCCCCAGTCCTCTAATAACCTGTCTTGGTATTGCAGACCCCTCAGTCCTCTGATAACCTGTCTTGGTATTGCAGACCCCCCCAGTCCTCTAATAACATGTCTTGGTATTGCAGACCCCCCCCCCAGTCCTCTAATAACCTGTCTTGGTATTGCAGACCCCCCCAGTCCCCTAATAACCTGTCTTGGTATTGCAGACCCCCCCAGTCCTCTAATAACCTGTCTTGGTATTGCAGACTCCCCAGTCCTCTAATAACCTGTCTTGGTATTGCAGACCCCCCTGTCCTCTAATAACCTTTCTTGGTATTGCAGACCCCCCAGTCCTCTAATAACCTGTCTTGGTATTGCAGACCCCCCCAGTCCTCTAATAACCTGTCTTGGTATTGCAGACCCCCCAGTCCTCTAATAACCTGTCTTGGTATTGCAGACCCCCCCAGTCCTCTAATAACCTGTCTTGGTATTGCAGACTCCCCCGTCCTCTAATAACCTGTCTTGGTATTGCAGACCCCCCAGTCTTCTAATAACCTGTCTTGGTATTGCAGACCCCCCAGTCCTCTAATAACCTGTCTTGGTATTGCAGACCCCCCAGTCCTCTAATAACCTGTCTTGGTATTTCAGACCCCCCAGTCCTCTAATAACCTGTCTTGGTATTGCAGACCTCCCAGTCCTCTAATAACCTGTCTTGGTATTGCAGACCCCCCAGTCCTCTAATAACCTGTCTTGGTATTGCAGACCCCCGAGTCCTCTAATAACCTGTCTTGGTATTGCAGACTTCCCAGTCCTCTAATAACCTGTCTTGGTATTGCAGACCCCCCAGTCCTCTAATAACCTGTCTTGGTATTGCAGACCCCCCAGTCCTCTAATAACCTGTCTTGGTATTGCTGACCCCCCAGTCCTCTAATAACCTGTCTTGGCATTGCAGACCCCCCGCCCAGTCCTCTAATAACCTGTCTTGGTATTGCAGACCCCCAGTCCTCTAATACCCTGTCTTGGTATTGCAGACCCCCCAGTCCTCTAATAACCTGTCTTGGTATTGCAGACCCCTCAGTCCTCTAATAACCTGTCTAGGTATTGCAGACCCCCCCCAGTCCTCTAATAACCTGTCTTGGTATTGCAGACCCCCCAGTCCTCTAATAACCTGTCTTGGTATTGCAGACCCCCCAGTCCTCTAATAACCTGTCTTGGTATTGCAGACCCCCCCAGTCCTCTAATAACCTGTCTTGGTATTGCAGACCCCCCCCGTCCTCTAATAACCTGTCTTGGTATTGCAGACCCCCCAGTCCTCTAATAACCTGTCTTGGTATTGCAGACCCCCCAGTCCTCTAATAACCTGTCTAGGTATTGCAGACCCCCCAGTCCTCTAATAACCTGTCTTGGTATTGCAGACCTCCCAGTCCTCTAATAACCTGTCTTGGTATTGCAGACCCCCCAAATCCTCTAATAACCTGTCTTGGTATTGCAGACCCCCCAGTCCTCTAATAACCTGTCTTGGTATTGCAGACCCCCCAGTCCTCTAATAACCTGTCTTGGTATTGCAGACCCCCCAGTCCTCTAATAACCTGTCTTGGTATTGCAGACCCCCCAGTCCTCTAATAACCTGTCTTGGTATTGCAGACCCCCCCAGTCCTCTAATAACCTGTCTTGGTATTGCTGACCCCACCAGTCCTCTAATGACCTGTCTTGGTATTGCAGACCCCCCAGTCCTCTAATAACCTGTCTTGGTATTGCAGAGCCCCCAGTCCTCTAATAACCTTTCTTGGTATTGCAGACCCCGCAGTCCTCTAATAACCTGTCTTGGTATTGCAGACCCCCCAGTCCTCTAATAACCTGTCTTGGTATTGCAGAGCCCCCAGTCCTCTAATAACTTGTCTTGGTATTACAGACCCCCAGTCCTCTAATAACCTGTCTTGGTATTGCAGACCCCCCCGTCCTCTAATAACCTGTCTTGGTATTGCAGACCCCCCCCGTCCTCTAATAACCTGTCTTGGTATTGCAGACCCCCCCCCCCCCATCCTCTAATAACTTGTCTTGGTATTGCAGACCCCCCCGTCCTCTAATAACCTGTCTTGGTATTTCAGACCCCCCAGTCCTCTAATAACCTGTCTAGGTATTGCAGACCCCCCAGTCCTCTAATAACCTGTCTTGGTATTGCAGACCCCCCAGTCCTCTAATAACCTGTCTTGGTATTGCAGACCCCTCAGTCCTCTGATAACCTGTCTTGGTATTGCAGACCCCCCCAGTCCTCTAATAACATGTCTTGGTATTGCAGACCCCCCCCCCAGTCCTCTAATAACCTGTCTTGGTATTGCAGACCCCCCCAGTCCTCTAATAACCTGTCTTGGTATTGCAGACCCCCCCAGTCCTCTAATAACCTGTCTTGGTATTGCAGACTCCCCAGTCCTCTAATAACCTGTCTAGGTATTGCAGACCCCCCCGTCCTCTAATAACCTTTCTTGGTATTGCAGACCCCCCAGTCCTCTAATAACCTGTCTTGGTATTGCAGACCCCCCCAGTCCTCTAATAACATGTCTTGGTATTGCAGACCCCCCCAGTCCTCTAATAACCTGTCTTGGTATTGCAGACCCCCCCAGTCCTCTAATAACCTGTCTTGGTATTGCAGACTCCCCCGTCCTCTAATAACCTGTCTTGGTATTGCAGACCCCCCAGTCTTCTAATAACCTGTCTTGGTATTGCAGACCCCCCAGTCCTCTAATAACCTGTCTTGGTATTGCAGACCCCCCAGTCCTCTAATAACCTGTCTTGGTATTGCAGACCCCCCAGTCCTCTAATAACCTGTCTTGGTATTGCAGACCCCCCAGTCCTCTAATAACCTGTCTTGGTATTGCAGACCCCCCAGTCCTCTAATAACCTGTCTTGGTATTGCAGACCCCCAGTCCTCTAATAACCTGTCTTGGTATTGCAGACTTCCCAGTCCTCTAATAACCTGTCTTGGTATTGCAGACCCCCCAGTCCTCTAATAACCTGTCTTGGTATTGCAGACCCCCCAGTCCTCTAATAACCTGTCTTGGTATTGCAGACCCCCCAGTCCTCTAATAACCTGTCTTGGTATTGCAGACCCCTCAATCCTCTAATAACCTGTCTTGGTATTGCAGACCCCCCCAGTCCTCTAATAACCTGTCTTGGTATTGCAGACCCCCCCGTCCTCTAATAACCTGTCTTGGTATTGCAGACCCCCCAGTCCTCTAATAACCTGTCTTGGTATTGCAGACCCCCCAGTCCTCTAATAACCTGTCTAGGTATTGCAGACCCCCCAGTCCTCTAATAACCTGTCTTGGTATTGCAGACCCCTCAGTCCTCTAATAACCTGTCTTGGTATTGCAGACCCCTCAGTCCTCTAATAACCTGTCTTGGTATTGCAGACCCCCCCAGTCCTCTAATAACATGTCTTGGTATTGCAGACCCCCCCCCCAGTCCTCTAATAACCTGTCTTGGTATTGCAGACCCCCCAGTCCTCTAATAACCTGTCTTGGTATTGCAGACCCCCCCAGTCCTCTAATAACCTGTCTTGGTATTGCAGACCCCGCCAGTCCTCTAATAACCTGTCTTTGTATTGCAGACCCCCCAGTCCTCTAATAACCTGTCTTGGTATTGCAGACCCCCCAGTCCTCTAATAACCTGTCTTGGTATTGCAGACTCCCCAGTCCTCTAATAACCTGTCTTGGTATTGCAGACCCACCCGTCCTCTAATAACCTGTCTTGTTATTGCAGACCCCCCCCGTCCTCTAATAACCTGTCTTGGTATTGCAGACCCCCCCCCCCGTCCTCTAATAACTTGTCTTGGTATTGCAGACCCCCCCGTCCTCTAATAACCTGTCTTGGTATTGCAGACCCCCCAGTCCTCTAATAACCTGTCATGGTATTGCAGACCCCCCAGTCCTCTAATAACCTGTCTTGGTATTGCAGACCCCCCCGTCCTCTAATAACCTGTCTTGGTATTGCAGACCCCCCCAGTCCTCTAATAACATGTCTTGGTATTGCAGACCCCCCCAGTCCTCTAATAACCTGTCTTGGTATTGCAGACCCCCCCCAGTCCTCTAATAACCTGTCTTGGTATTGCAGACCCCCCCAGTCCTCTAATAACCTGTCTTGGTATTGCAGACTCCCCCGTCCTCTAATAACCTGTCTTGGTATTGCAGACCCCCCAGTCTTCTAATAACCTGTCTTGGTATTGCAGACCCCCCAGTCCTCTAATAACCTGTCTTGGTATTGCAGACCCCCCAGTCCTCTAATAACCTGTCTTGGTATTTCAGACCCCCCAGTCCTCTAATAACCTGTCTTGGTATTGCAGACCCCCCAGTCCTCTAATAACCTGTCTTGGTATTGCAGACCCCCGAGTCCTCTAATAACCTGTCTTGGTATTGCAGACTTCCCAGTCCTCTAATAACCTGTCTTGGTATTGCAGACCCCCCAGTCCTCTAATAACCTGTCTTGGTATTGCAGACCCCCCAGTCCTCTAATAACCTGTCTTGGTATTGCAGACCCCCCAGTCCTCTAATAACCTGACTTGGCATTGCAGACCCCCGCCCAGTCCTCTAATAACCTGTCTTGGTATTGCAGACCCCCAGTCCTCTAATACCCTGTCTTGGTATTGCAGACCCCCCAGTCCTCTAATAACCTGTCTTGGTATTGCAGACCCCTCAGTCCTCTAATAACCTGTCTAGGTATTGCAGACCCCCCCCAGTCCTCTAATAACCTGTCTTGGTATTGCAGACCCCCCAGTCCTCTAATAACCTGTCTTGGTATTGCAGACCCCCCAGTCCTCTAATAACCTGTCTTGGTATTGCAGACCCCCCCAGTCCTCTAATAACCTGTCTTGGTATTGCAGACCCCCAGTCCTCTAATAACCTGTCTAGGTATTGCAGACCCCCCAGTCCTCTAATAACCTGTCTTGGTATTGCAGACCCCCCAGTCCTCTAATAACCTGTCTTGGTATTGCAGACCCCTCAGTCCTCTAATAACCTGTCTTGGTATTGCAGACCCCCCAGTCCTCTAATAACCTGTCTTGGTATTGCAGACCCCCCCAGTCCTCTAATAACATGTCTTGGTATTGCAGACCCCCCCCCCCAGTCCTCTAATAACCTGTCTTGGTATTGCAGACCCCCCCAGTCCTCTAATAACCTGTCTTGGTATTGCAGACCCCCCAGTCCTCTAATAACCTGTCTTGGTATTGCAGACTCCCCAGTCCTCTAATAACCTGTCTTGGTATTGCAGACCCCCCAGTCCTCTAATAACCTGTCTTGGTATTGCAGACCCCCCAGTCCTCTAATAACCTGTCTTGGTATTGCAGACTCCCCAGTCCTCTAATAACCTGTCTTGGTATTGCAGACCCCCCTGTCCTCTAATAACCTGTCTTGGTATTGCAGACCACCCAGTCCTCTAATAACCTGTCTTGGTATTGCAGACCCCCCCGTCCACTAATAACCTGTCTTGGTATTGCAGACCCCCCCGTCCTCTAATAACCTTTCTTGGTATTGCAGACCCCCCAGTCCTCTAATAACCTGTCTTGGTATTGCAGACCCCCCAGTCCTCTAATAACCTGTCTTGGTATTGCAGACCCCCCCAGTCCTCTAATAACCTGTCTTGGTATTGCAGACCCCCCCAGTCCTCTAATAACCTGTCTTGGTATTGCAGACCCCCCCAGTCCTCTAATAACCTGTCTTGGTATTGCAGACTCCCCAGTCTTCTAATAACCTGTCTTGGTATTGCAGACCCCCCAGTCCTCTAATAACCTGTCTTGGTATTGCAGACCCCCCAGTCCACTAATAACCTGTCTTGGTATTGCAGACCCCCCAGTCCTCTAATAACCTGTCTTGGTATTGCAGACCCCCCAGTCCTCTAATAACCTGTCTTGGTATTGCAGACCCCCAGTCCTCTAATAACCTGTCTTGGTATTGCAGACCCCCCAGTCCTCTAATAACCTGTCTTGGTATTGCAGACCCCTCAGTCCTCTAATAACCTGTCTTGGTATTGCAGACCCCTCAGTCCTCTAATATCCTGTCTAGGTATTGCAGACCCCCCAGTCCTCTAATAACCTGTCTTGGTATTGCAGACCCCCCAGTCCTCTAATAACCTGTCTTGGTATTGCAGACCCCCCAGTCCTCTAATAACCTGTCTTGGTATTGCAGACCCCCCCCCCCCCCAGTCCTCTAATAACCTGTCTTGGTATTGCAGATCCCCCAGTCCTCTAATAACCTGTCTTGGTATTGCAGACCCCCCCAGTCCTCTAATAACCTGTCTTGGTATTGCAGACCCCCCAGTCCTCTAATAACCTGCCCTGGTATTGCAGACCCCCCCAGTCCTCTAATAACCCGTCTTGGTATTGCAGACTCCCCAGTCCTCTAATAACCTGTCCTGGTATTGCAGACCCCCCCAGTCCTCTAATAACCTGTCTTGGTATTGCAGACCCCCCAGTCCTCTAATAACCTGTCTTGGTATTGCAGACTCCCCAGTCCTCTAATAACCTGTCTTGGTATTGCAGACCTCCCAGTCCTCTAATAACCTGTCTTGGTATTGCAGACCCCCCAAATCCTCTAATAACCTGTCTTGGTATTGCAGACCCCCCAGTCCTCTAATAACCTGTCTTGGTATTGCAGACCCCCCAGTCCTCTAATAACCTGTCTTGGTATTGCAGACCCCCCAGTCCTCTAATAACCTGTCTTGGTATTGCAGACCCCCCCAGTCCTCTAATAACCTGTCTTGGTATTGCTGACCCCCCAGTCCTCTAATAACCTGTCTTGGTATTGCAGACCCCCCAGTCCTCTAATAACCTGTCTTGGTATTGCAGACCCCCCAGTCCTCTAATAACCTTTCTTGGTATTGCAGACCCCGCAGTCCTCTAATAACCTGTCTTGGTATTGCAGACCTCCCAGTCCTCTAATAACCTGTCTTGGTATTACAGACCCCCCAGTCCTCTAATAACCTGTCTTGGTATTGCAGACCCCCCCGTCCTCTAATAACCTGTCTTGGTATTGCAGACCCCCCCGTCCTCTAATAACCTGTCTTGGTATTGCAGACCCCCCCCACCCCCCCGTCCTCTAATAACTTGTCTTGGTATTGCAGACCCCCCCGTCCTCTAATAACCTGTCTTGGTATTGCAGACCCCCCAGTCCTCTAAGAACCTGTCTAGGTATTGCAGACCCCCCAGTCCTCTAATAACCTGTCTTGGTATTGCAGACCCCCCAATCCTCTAATAACCTGTCTTGGTATTGCAGACCCCTCAGTCCTCTGATAACCTGTCTTGGTATTGCAGACCCCCCCAGTCCTCTAATAACATGTCTTGGTATTGCAGACCCCCCCCCAGTCCTCTAATAACCTGTCTTGGTATTGCAGACCCCCCCAGTCCTCTAATAACCTGTCTTGGTATTGCAGACCCCCCCAGTCCTCTAATAACCTGTCTTGGTATTGCAGACTCCCCAGTCCTCTAATAACCTGTCTTGGTATTGCAGACCCCCCCGTCCTCTAATAACCTTTCTTGGTATTGCAGACCCCCCAGTCCTCTAATAACCTGTCTTGGTATTGCAGACCCCCCCAGTCCTCTAATAACCTGTCTTGGTATTGCAAACCCCCCCAGTCCTCTAATAACCTGTCTTGGTATTGCAGACCCCCCCAGTCCTCTAATAACCTGTCTTGGTATTGCAGACTCCCCCGTCCTCTAATAACCTGTCTTGGTATTGCAGACCCCCCAGTCTTCTAATAACCTGTCTTGGTATTGCAGACCCCCCAGTCCTCTAATAACCTGTCTTGGTATTGCAGACCCGCCAGTCCTCTAATAACCTGTCTTGGTATTGCAGACCCCCCAGTCCTCTAATAACCTGTCTTGGTATTGCAGACCCCCCAGTCCTCTAATAACCTGTCTTGGTATTGCAGACCCCCCAGTCCTCTTATAACCTGTCTTGGTATTGCAGACCCCCCAGTCCTCTAATAACCTGTCTTGGTATTGCAGACTTCCCAGTCCTCTAATAACCTGTCTTGGTATTGCAGACCCCTCAGTCCTCTAATAACCTGTCTTGGTATTGCAGACCCCCCAGTCCTCTAATAACCTGTCTTGGTATTGCAGACCCCTCAGTCCTCTAATAACCTGTCTTGGTATTGCAGACCCCTCAGTCCTCTAATAACCTGTCTTGGTATTGCAGACCCCCCCAGTCCTCTAATAACATGTCTTGGTATTGCAGACCCCCCCCCCCCCCAGTCCTCTAATAACCTGTCTTGGTATTGCAGACCCCCCCAGTCCTCTAATAACCTGTCTTGGTATTGCAGACCCCCCCAGTCCTCTAATAACCTGTCTTGGTATTGCAGACCCCCCAGTCCTCTAATAACCTGTCTTTGTATTGCAGACCCCCCAGTCCTCTAATAACCTGTCTTGGTATTGCAGACCCCCCAGTCCTCTAATAACCTGTCTTGGTATTGCAGACTCCCCAGTCCTCTAATAACCTGTCTTGGTATTGCAGACCCACCCGTCCTCTAATAACCTGTCTTGGTATTGCAGACCCCCCCGTCCTCTAATAACCTGTCTTGGTATTGCAGACCCTCCCCCCCCGTCCTCTAATAACTTGTCTTGGTATTGCAGACCCCCCCGTCCTCTAATAACCTGTCTTGGTATTGCAGACCCCCCAGTCCTCTAATAACCTGTCTTGGTATTGCAGACCCCCCAGTCCTCTAATAACCTGTCTTGGTATTGCAGACCCCTCAGTCCTCTGATAACCTGTCTTGGTATTGCAGACCCCCCCAGTCCTCTAATAACATGTCTTGGTATTGCAGACCCCCCCCCCAGTCCTCTAATAACCTGTCTTGGTATTGCAGACCCCCCCAGTCCTCTAATAACCTGTCTTGGTATTGCAGACCCCCCCAGTCCTCTAGTAACCTGTCTTGGTATTGCAGACTCCCCAGTCCTCTAATAACCTGTCTTGGTATTGCAGACCCCCCCGTCGTCTAATAACCTTTCTTGGTATTGCAGACCCCCCAGTCCTCTAATAACCTGTCTTGGTATTGCAGACCCCCCCAGTCCTCTAATAACCTGTCTTGGTATTGCAGACCCCCCCAGTCCTCTAATAACCTGTCTTGGTATTGCAGACCCCCCCAGTCCTCTAATAACCTGTCTTGGTATTGCAGACTCCCCCGTCCTCTAATAACCTGTCTTGGTATTGCAGACCCCCCAGTCTTCTAATAACCTGTCTTGGTATTGCAGACCCCCCAGTCCTCTAATAACCTGTCTTGGTATTGCAGACCCCCCAGTCCTCTAATAACCTGTCTTGGTATTTCAGACCCCCCAGTCCTCTAATAACCTGTCTTGGTATTGCAGACCCCCGAGTCCTCTAATAACCTGTCTTGGTATTGCAGACTTCCCAGTCCTCTAATAACCTGTCTTGGTATTGCAGACCCCCCAGTCCTCTAATAACCTGTCTTGGTATTGCAGACCCCCCAGTCCTCTAATAACCTGTCTTGGTATTGCAGACCCCCCAGTCCTCTAATAACCTGTCTTGGCATTGCAGACCCCCCGCCCAGTCCTCTAATAACCTGTCTTGGTATTGCAGACCCCCAGTCCTCTAATACCCTGTCTTGGTATTGCAGACCCCCCAGTCCTCTAATAACCTGTCTTGGTATTGCAGACCCCTCAGTCCTCTAATAACCTGTCTAGGTATTGCAGACCCCCCCCCAGTCCTCTAATAACCTGTCTTGGTATTGCAGACCCCCCAGTCCTCTAATAACCTGTCTTGGTATTGCAGACCCCCCAGTCCTCTAACAACCTGTCTTGGTATTGCAGACCCCCCCGTCCTCTAATAACCTGTCTTGGTATTGCAGACCCCCCAGTCCTCTAATAACCTGTCTTGGTATTGCAGACCCCCCCGTCCTCTAATAACCTGTCTTGGTATTGCAGACCCCCCAGTCCTCTAATAACCTGTCTTGGTATTGCAGACCCCCCAGTCCTCTAATAACCTGTCTAGGTATTGCAGACCCCCCAGTCCTCTAATAACCTGTCTTGGTATTGCAGACCCCCCAGTCCTCTAATAACCTGTCTTGGTATTGCAGACCCCCCAGTCCTCTAATAACCTGTCTTGGTATTGCAGACCCCTCAGTCCTCTAATAACCTGTCTTGGTATTGCAGACCCCCCAGTCCTCTAATAACCTGTCTTGGTATTGCAGACCCCCCAGTCCTCTAATAACCTGTCTTGGTATTGCAGACCCCCCCAGTCCTCTAATAACCTGTCTTGGTATTGCAGACCCCCCAGTCCTCTAATAACCTGTCTTGGTATTGCAGACCCCCCAGTCCTCTAATAACCTGTCTTGGTATTGCAGACCCCTCAGTCCTCTAATAACCTGTCTTGGTATTGCAGACCCCCCCAGTCCTCTAATAACATGTCTTGGTATTGCAGACCCCCCCCCCCCAGTCCTCTAATAACCTGTCTTGGTATTGCAGACCCCCCCAGTCCTCTAATAACCTGTCTTGGTATTGCAGACCCCCCAGTCCTCTAATAACCTGTCTTGGTATTGCAGACTCCCCAGTCCTCTAATAACCTGTCTTGGTATTGCAGACCCCCCAGTCCTCTAATAACCTGTCTTGGTATTGCAGACCCCCCAGTCCTCTAATAACCTGTCTTGGTATTGCAGACTCCCCAGTCCTCTAATAACCTGTCTTGGTATTGCAGACCCCCCTGTCCTCTAATAACCTGTCTTGGTATTGCAGACCCCCCAGTCCTCTAATAACCTGTCTTGGTATTGCAGACCCCCCCGTCCACTAATAACCTGTCTTGGTATTGCAGACCCCCCCGTCCTCTAATAACCTTTCTTGGTATTGTAGACCCCCCAGTCCTCTAATAACCTGTCTTGGTATTGCAGACCCCCCAGTCCTCTAATAACCTGTCTTGGTATTGCAGACCCCCCCAGTCCTCTAATAACCTGTCTTGGTATTGCAGACCCCCCCAGTCCTCTAATAACCTGTCTTGGTATTGCAGACTCCCCAGTCTTCTAATAACCTGTCTTGGTATTGCAGACCCCCCAGTCCTCTAATAACCTGTCTTGGTATTGCAGACCCCCCAGTCCACTAATAACCTGTCTTGGTATTGCAGACCCCCCAGTCCTCTAATAACCTGTCTTGGTATTGCAGACCCCCCAGTCCTCTAATAACCTGTCTTGGTATTGCAGACCCCCAGTCCTCTAATAACCTGTCTTGGTATTGCAGACCCCCCAGTCCTCTAATAACCTGTCTTGGTATTGCAGACCCCTCAGTCCTCTAATAACCTGTCTAGGTATTGCAGACCCCCCCAGTCCTCTAATAACCTGTCTTGGTATTGCAGATCCCCCAGTCCTCTAATAACCTGTCTTGGTATTGCAGACCCCCCAGTCCTCTAATAACCTGTCTTGGTATTGCAGACCCCCCCCCCAGTCCTCTAATAACCTGTCTTGGTATTGCAGACCCCCCAGTCCTCTAATAACCTGTCTTGGTATTGCAGACCCCCCCAGTCCTCTAATAACCTGTCTTGGTATTGCAGACCCCCCAGTCCTCTAATAACCTGCCCTGGTATTGCAGACCCCCCCAGTCCTCTAATAACCCGTCTTGGTATTGCAGACTCCCCAGTCCTCTAATAACCTGTCCTGGTATTGCAGACCCCCCCAGTTCTCTAATAACCTGTCTTGGTATTGCAGACCCCCCAGTCCTCTAATAACCTGTCTTGGTATTGCAGACTCCCCAGTCCTCTAATAACCTGTCTTGGTATTGCAGACCTCCCAGTCCTCTAATAACCTGTCTTGGTATTGCAGACCCCCCAAATCCTCTAATAACCTGTCTTGGTATTGCAGACCCCCCAGTCCTCTAATAACCTGTCTTGGTATTGCAGACCCCCCAGTCCTCTAATAACCTGTCTTGGTATTGCAGACCCCCCAGTCCTCTAATAACCTGTCTTGGTATTGCAGACCCCCCCAGTCCTCTAATAAACTGTCTTGGTATTGCTGACCCCCCAGTCCTCTAATAACCTGTCTTGGTATTGCAGACCCCCCAGTCCTCTAATAACCTGTCTTGGTATTGCAGACCCCCCAGTCCTCTAATAACCTTTCTTGGTATTGCAGACCCCGCAGTCCTCTAATAACCTGTCTTGGTATTGCAGACCTCCCAGTCCTCTAATAACCTGTCTTGGTATTACAGACCCCCCAGTCCTCTAATAACCTGTCTTGGTATTGCAGACCCCCCCGTCCTCTAATAACCTGTCTTGGTATTGCAGACTCCCCCCACCCCCCCGTCCTCTAATAACTTGTCTTGGTATTGCAGACCCCCCCGTCCTCTAATAACCTGTCTTGGTATTGCAGACCCCCCAGTCCTCTAAGAACCTGTCTAGGTATTGCAGACCCCCCAGTCCTCTAATAACCTGTCTTGGTATTGCAGACCCCCCAGTCCTCTAATAACCTGTCTTGGTATTGCAGACCCCTCAGTCCTCTGATAACCTGTCTTGGTATTGCAGACCCCCCCAGTCCTCTAATAACATGTCTTGGTATTGCAGACCCCCCCCCAGTCCTCTAATAACCTGTCTTGGTATTGCAGACCCCCCCAGTCCTCTAATAACCTGTCTTGGTATTGCAGACTCCCCAGTCCTCTAATAACCTGTCTTGGTATTGCAGACCCCCCCGTCCTCTAATAACCTTTCTTGGTATTGCAGACCCCCCAGTCCTCTAATAACCTGTCTTGGTATTGCAGACCCCCCCAGTCCTCTAATAACCTGTCTTGGTATTGCAAACCCCCCCAGTCCTCTAATAACCTGTCTTGGTATTGCAGACCCCCCCAGTCCTCTAATAACCTGTCTTGGTATTGCAGACTCCCCCGTCCTCTAATAACCTGTCTTGGTATTGCAGACCCCCCAGTCTTCTAATAACCTGTCTTGGTATTGCAGACCCCCCAGTCCTCTAATAACCTGTCTTGGTATTGCAGACCCCCCAGTCCTCTAATAACCTGTCTTGGTATTGCAGACCCCCCAGTCCTCTAATAACCTGTCTTGGTATTGCAGACCCCCCAGTCCTCTAATAACCTGTCTTGGTATTGCAGACCCCCCAGTCCTCTAATAACCTGTCTTGGTATTGCAGACCCCCCAGTCCTCTAATAACCTGTCTTGGTATTGCAGACTTCTCAGTCCTCTAATAACCTGTCTTGGTATTGCAGACCCCCCAGTCCTCTAATAACCTGTCTTGGTATTGCAGACCCCCCAGTCCTCTAATAACCTGTCTTGGTATTGCAGACCCCCCAGTCCTCTAATAACCTGTCTTGGTATTGCAGACCCCCCAGTCCTCTAATAACCTGTCTTGGTATTGCAGACCCCCCCCCCAGTCCTCTAATAACCTGTCTTGGTATTGCAGACTCCCAGTCCTCTAATAACCTGTCTTGGTATTGCAGACCCCCCAGTCCTCTAATAACCTGTCTTGGTATTGCAGACCCCTCAGTCCTCTAATAACCTGTCTAGGTATTGCAGACCCCCCCAGTCCTCTAATAACCTGTCTTGGTATTGCAGACCCCCCAGTCCTCTAATAACCTGTCTTGGTATTGCAGACCCCCCAGTCCTCTAACAACCTGTCTTGGTATTGCAGACCCCCCCCGTCCTCTAATAACCTGTCTTGGTATTGCAGACCCCCCCAGTCCTCTAATAACCTGCCCTGGTATTGCAGACCCCCCCAGTCCTCTAATAACCCGTCTTGGTATTGCAGACTCCCCAGTCCTCTAATAACCTGTCTTGGTATTGCAGACCCCCCAGTCCTCTAATAACCTGTCTTGGTATTGCAGACCCCCCAGTCCTCTAATAACCTGTCTTGGTATTGCAGACCCCCCAGTCCTCTAATAACCTGTCTTGGTATTGCAGACCCCCCAGTCCTCTAATAACCTGTCTTGGTATTGCAGACCCCCCAGTCCTCTAATAACCTGTCTTGGTATTGCAGACCCCCCAGTCCTCTAATAACCTGTCTTGGTATTGCAGACCCCCCAGTCCTCTAATAACCTTGGTCGCTCTTCTCTGCACCCGCTCTAGTTTAGCTATGTCTTTCTTATACACCGGAGACCAGAACTGTACACAGTAGTGTGGTCGCAATAGTGACTTGTATAGAGGTAAAATTATCTTCTCCTCATCAGCATCTCTGCCTCTTTTAATGCATCCCATTATTTTATTTGCCTTTGCAGCAGCTACCTGACACTGGCCACTAAACGTGAGCTTGTCGTCCACCAATACACCCAGGTCTTTTTCAGTGACAGTTTTGCCCAGTGTTTTACAATTACATATAATTATACATTTTATTTCCTCTGCCCAAGTGCATTACCTTACATTTATCCCCATTAAAGCTCATTTGCCATTTATCAGCCCAAGCTTCTAGTTTACATAGATCCTCCTGTAATATAAAATTGTCCTCCTCTGTATTGATTACCCTGCAGAGTTTAGTGTCATCTGCAAATATTGAAATATTACTCTGTATGCCCCCTACAAGGTCATTAATAAATATGTTAAAAAGAAGGGGGCCCAATACTGACCCCTGTGGTACCCCACTGTTAACTGAGACCCAGTATGTGTAGTATCGGCGTCTCTGCCCCCTACAAGGTCATTAATAAATATGTTAGAAAGAAGCCGGCCCAATACTGACCCCTGTGGTACCCCAATACTGACCCCTGTGGTACCCCACTGTTAACTGAGACCCAGTCTGAGTGTTTTCCATTAATAACCACCCTTTGTTTCCTATCACTGAGCCAATTCTTAACCCACATACATATATTTTCCCCTATCCCCATTGTTCTCATTTTATGTATCAACCTTTTGTGTGGAACCGTATCAAAAGCTTTTCAAAAGTCCATATACACAACATCCACTGCATTTCCTTGGTCCAGTCCAGAACTAACCTCCTCATAAAAGCTGATCAGATTAGATTTACAGGAACGGTCCCTCGTAAACCCATGTTGATATTGGGTCATGAGGTTCTTCTTCTTCAGATACTCTAGTATAGCATCTCTTAGGAAACCCTCCAGGATTTTACCCACAGTAGAGGTTAAGCTTACCGGCCTATAATTTCCAAGTTCAGTTTTAGTCCCCTTTTTGAATATTGGCACCACATTTGCTATACGCCAGTCGTGTGGTACAGACCCTGTTATTATGGAATCTTTAAAGATTAAAAATAATGGTCTATCTATGACGTTACTTAATTCCGGCAGTACTCGCGGGTGTATCTCATTCGGGCCCGGGGATTTGTCACCTTTAGTGATTTTTAGACGCCGCCGCACTTGCTGCTAGGTGAAGCAAGTGACATTTACTGGAGAATTTTTGTTATCACTGATCATGTTTTCTGTCATGCGATTTTCTTGTGTAAATACGGTTGAAAAAAAATCATTTAGCATATTGGCTTTTTCCTCATCCTCATCCACCATTTCCCCCAGACTATTTTTAAGGGGGCCAACACTATCATATTTTAGTATTTTACTATTTATGTAGTTAAAGAATATTTTGGGGTTATTTTTACTTTCTCTGGCAATGATTCTCTCTGCCTCAATCTTTGCTGCCTTGATTTGTTTTTTTTACATAATTTATTTAATTTTCTATATTTATTTAATGCCTCATCACTACCTACTTGCTTTAGTTCTTTAAATGCTTTCTTTTTGTCACTTATTGCGCCCCTTACAGCTCTATTTAGCCATAGTGGTTTCCTCCTATTTCTAGCATGTTTATTCCCATAGGGTATATATTGTGCACAGCTCCTATTCAGGATGCTAATAAATGTCTCCCATTTGCTTTGTGTAGCTTTATGTCTCAGGATATCGTCCCAGTTTATTGCACTAAGATCATCTCTTAACCGTTGGAAATTTGCCTTCCTGAAGTTTAGTGTCCTTGTAACCCCTCTACTACACATCTTATTAAATGTTACATGAAAACGTATTATTTTGTGATCACTATTACCCAAGTGACTCCCAACTCGTATATTTGATATGCGGTCTGGCCTATTGGTTAATATTAGGTCTAGCAGTGCCCCCCTTCTTGTTGGGTCCTGAACCAGTTGTGAAAGGTAATTGTCTCTCATAGTAGTCAAAAACCTATTACCTTTGCTTGAACTACAGGTTTCTGTCCCCCAATGTATTTCAGGGTAGTTGAAGTCCCCCATAATAATGACTTCTCCTTGAGTCGCTGCTTCATCTATTTGCTTTACGAGGATATTCTCCGCTACTTCCATTATTTTTGGAGACTTATAACAAACCCCTATCAGTAATTTATTATTTTTCCCCCTCCCCTTATCTCCACCCGCAGGGACTCTACATTTTCATTAGATTCACCTATATCCTCCCGCAAGACAGGTTTTATGGATGATTTTACATATAAACACCCCCCCCTCGCTTGTTTGTACGGTCATTTCTGAACAGACTATAGCCCTGTAAATTAACTGCCCAATCATGGCTCTTGTCCAGCCACGTCTCAGATATCCCTACCATGCCATTATTATTTTCCAACAAAATTAATTCTAATTCCTCCATTTTGTTGGTGAGGCTTCTGGCATTAGTGTACATGCATTTTATGTATCTCTCTGTACCTCTATTCCTTCTTACTATAGTGACTGTTCTAACCCCACCCCCAATTTCTTTATTTGTGCCCAGGTCACTATCTGCACTAACTTCCCCACCTATAAAATGAATACCCCCCCCCAATCCCTAGTTTAAACACTCCTCCAACCTTCTAGCCATTTTCTCCCCCAGCACAGCTGCACCCTCCCCATTAAGGTGCAGCCGGTCCCTAGCGTAGAGTCTGTAGCCAACTGAGAAGTCGGCCCAGTTCTCCAGGAACCCAAATCCCTCCTTCCTACACCAGTTCTTGAGCCACTTATTTATCTCCCTAATCTCCCGTTGCCTCTCTGGCATGGCACGTGGTACCGGTAGTATTTCAGAGAATACCACCTTGGAGGTCCTTGCTTTCAGCTTGCAGCCTAATTCCCTGAAATCATCTTTAAGGACCTTCCACCTACCTGTAACTTTGTCATTTGTGCCAATGTGCACCATGACCGATGGGTCCTCACCAGCCCCTCCCAGTAAACTGTCAACCCGATCAGCGATGTGCCGAACGCGAGCGCCAGGTAGGCAGCACACTGTTCGACGATCCCTGTCTTTTTGACAGATTGCCCTATCTGTTCCCCTAATAATTGAGTCCCCCACTACCAGCACCTGCCTTGCCTGCCCTACTCTCCTATTTCCCTCTTTACTGGAGCTGACACTCCTCCGGCTTTCAGGGGACATGCCTTGCTGCAGTAGTGCTACCCCTGTACCATCACTCCCCTCATCTGCCAACTTTGTAAACTTATTGGGGTGTGCCAGATCAGGACTAGCCTCCCTGGCACTCTTCCCTCTACCACCCCTTCTGTCACCCAACTAGCGACCTCACTGTCCTGCTGCTCCCGACTACCACCCTCCCCCACATCTACCCCAGTGAGCAGCTGCTCAGTGAGCAGCAGACTCCTTTCCATGTTGTCAATGGATCTCAGTGTTGCCAGCTGCTCATTTAGATCCAGTATCTGGGCTTCCAAACGCACAACGTGCACACATCTCGCGCAGCAGTAAGCAACCCCGACCGGCTGTTCAAGGAATGCATACATGTGGCAAGATGTACACTGGATAGCATTGTCAATAATGGAGCTCATTTCCTAATGGGGACTACAATAGACAGAATGTTAAGTAAAAAGAAAAGTAAAGAATTAATGAAATACAGACAATTCAGTCCAAAGTCCTCCCTTCCAAACTCCCTGAATCCAAAGTCACTGAAAAACAAGTCACACACTTACTTTCGTTCGCACTTACGCTCGTGACACACGCAGCTCGTTCACACTCGCAAACTAAGAGATTTAAAGAGTTTTTTATTTTTTTTTCCCTTTTCCAGCAATGCACCCTACAGCTCAATGCACTTCCAAAGGCAATGTGGGGCCATTATTCTGTATGGAGGACTATGTGGTGCCATTATACTATATGAAGGACTATGTGGGGCCCATTATACTATATAGAGGACTATGTGGGGCCATTATACTGTATGGAGGACTATGTGGGGCCATTATACTGTATGGAGGACTATGTGGGGCCATTATTCTGTATGGAGGCCTATGTGGGGCCATTATTCTTTATGGAGGACTATGTGGGGACCATTATACTGTATGGAGGGCTATGTGGGACCATTATACTGTATGGAGGACTACGTGGGACCATTATACTGTATGGAGGACTACGTGGGGCCATTATACTGTATGGAGGACTATGTGGGGCCATTATACTGTATGGAGGACTATGTGGGGCCATTATTCTGTATGGAGGACTATGTGGGGACCACTATACTGTATGGAGGACTATATGGAGCTCATTATACTGTACTGAGGACTATGTGGGGCCATTATACTGTGTGGAAGACTATATGGGGCCATTATACTGTATGGAGGACTATATGGGGCAATTATACTGTATGGAGGACTATGTGGGGCCATTATACTGTATGGAGGACTATATGGGGCCATTATACTGTATGGAGGACTATATGGGGCTCAGTATACTGTATGGAGGACTATTTGGGGCTATTACACTGTATATAGGGCTGTGTGGAGCGAGTAGTCTGGATTGTGTGCTCACAATTCTGGACGAAATAACGACTGTGATGACCCCTGACACATATATGATAATGGAGGGCGGTAGTGATGTGTGATACACGGTGTATGTGATAGTGGAGGGCGGTAGTGATGTGTGGTACACGGTGTATGTGATAGCGGAGGGCGGTAGTGATGGGTGATACACGGTGTATGTGGTAGCGGAGGGCGGTAGTGATGTGTGATACACGGTGTATGTCGTAGCGGAGGGCGGTAGTGATGTGTGATACACGGTGTATGTGATAGCGGAGGGAGGTAGTGATGTGTGTGATACACGGTGTATGTGATAGTGGAGGGCGGTAGTGATGTGTGATACACGGTGTATGTGATAGTGGAGGGCGGTAGTGATGTGTGATACACGGTGTATGTGATAGTGGAGGGCGGTAGTGATGTGTGATACACGGTGTATGTGATAGTGGAGGGCGGTAGTGATGTGTGATACACGGTGTATGTGATAGTGGAGGGAGGTAGTGATGTGTGATACACGGTGTATGTGATAGCGGAGGGCGGTAGTGATGTGTGATACACAGTGTATGTGATAGTGGAGGGCGGTAGTGATGTGTGATACACGGTGTATGTGATAGTGGAGGGCGGTAGTGATGTGTGATACACAGTGTATGTGATAGTGGAGGGCGGTAGTGATGTGTGATACACGGTGTATGTGATAGTGGAGGGCGGTGGTGACATGTGATACACGGTGTATGTGATAGTGGAGGGCGGTAGTGATGTGTGATACACGGTGTATGTGATAGTGGAGGGCGGTAGTGATGTGTGATACACGGTGTATGTGATAGTGGAGGGCGGTAGTGATGTGTGATACACGGTGTATGTGATAGTGGAGGGCGGTAGTGATGTGTGATACACGGTGTATGTGATAGCGGAGGGCGGTAGTGATGTGTGATACACGGTGTATGTGATAGTGGAGGGCGGTAGTGATGTGTGATACACGGTGTATGTGATAGTGGAGGGCAGTAGTGATGTGTGATACACGGTGTATGTGATAGTGGAGGGCGGTAGTGATGTGTGATACACGGTGTATGTGATAGTGGAGGGCAGTAGTGATATGTGATACACGGTGTATGTGATAGTGGAGGGCGGTAGTGATGTGTGATACACGGTGTATGTGATAGTGGAGGGCAGTAGTGATGTGTGATACACGGTGTATGTGATAGTGGAGGGCGGTAGTGATGTGTGATACACGGTGTATGTGATAGTGGAGGGCGGTATTGATGTGTGATACACGGTGTATGTGATAGTGGAGGGCGGTAGTGATGTGTGATACACGGTGTATGTGATAGTGGAGGGCAGTAGTGATGTGTGATACACGGTGTATGTGATAGTGGAGGGCAGTAGTGATATGTGATACACGGTGTATGTGATAGTGGAGGGCAGTAGTGATGTGTGATACACGGTGTATGTGATAGTGGAGGGCGGTAGTGATGTGTGATACACGGTGTATGTGATAGTGGAGGGCGGAAGTGATATGTGATACACGGTGTATGTGATAGTGGAGGGCAGTAGTGATATGTGATACACGGTGTATGTGATAGTGGAGGGCAGTAGTGATGTGTGATACACGGTGTATGTGATAGTGGAGGGTGGTAGTGATGTGTGATACACGGTGTATGTGATAGTGGAGGGCAGTAGTGATATGTGATACACGGTGTATGTGATAGTGGAGGGCGGTAGTGATGTGTGATACACGGTGTATGTGATAGTGGAGGGCAGTAGTGATGTGTGATACACGGTGTATGTGATAGTGGAGGGCAGTAGTGATGTGTGATACACGGTGTATGTGATAGTGGAGGGCGGTAGTGATGTGTGATACACGGTGTATGTGATAGTGGAGGGCAGTAGTGATATGTGATACACGGTGTATGTGATAGTGGAGGGCAGTAGTGATATGTGATACACGGTGTATGTGATAGCGGAGGGCAGTAGTGATGTGTGATACACG
Source organism: Phyllobates terribilis (assembly GCF_046119375.1). Classification (NCBI taxonomy): domain Eukaryota; kingdom Metazoa; phylum Chordata; class Amphibia; order Anura; family Dendrobatidae; genus Phyllobates; species Phyllobates terribilis. Next base: position 193,579,017 of record NW_027362769.1, on the reverse strand, counting down.
GTGTATGTGATAGTGGAGGGCAGTAGTGATATGTGATACACGGTGTATGTGATAGTGGAGGGCAGGAGTGATATGTGATACACGGTGTATGTGATAGTGGAGGGCAGTAGTGATATGTGATACACGGTGTATGTGATAGCGGAGGGCAGTAGTGATGTGTGATACACGGTGTATGTGATAGTGGAGGGCGGTAGTGATGTGTGATACACGGTGTATGTGATAGTGGAGGGCAGTAGTGATGTGTGATACACGGTGTATGTGATAGTGGAGGGCGGTAGTGATGTGTGATACACGGTGTATGTGATAGTGGAGGGCGGTATTGATGTGTGATACACGGTGTATGTGATAGTGGAGGGCGGTAGTGATGTGTGATACACGGTGTATGTGATAGTGGAGGGCGGTAGTGATGTGTGATACACGGTGTATGTGATAGTGGAGGGCGGTAGTGATGTGTGATACACGGTGTATGTGATAGTGGAGGGCGGTAGTGATGGGTGATACACGGTGTATGTCATAGTGGAGGGCGGTAGTGATGTGTGATACACGGTGTATGTGATAGTGGAGGGCGGTAGTGATGTGTGATACACGGTGTATGTGATAGTGGAGGGCGGTAGTGATGTGTGATACACGGTGTATGTGATAGTGGAGGGCGGTAGTGATGTGTGATACACGGTGTATGTGATAGTGGAGGGCGGTAGTGATGTGTGATACACGGTGTATGTGATAGTGGAGGGCAGTAGTGATGTGTGATACACGGTGTATGTGATAGTGGAGGGCGGTATTGATGTGTGATACACGGTGTATGTGATAGTGGAGGGCGGTAGTGATGTGTGATACACGGTGTATGTGATAGTGGAGGGTGGTAGTGATGTGTGATACACGGTGTATGTCATAGTGGAGGGCGGTAGTGATGTGTGATACACGGTGTATGTGATAGCGGAGGGTGGTAGTGATGTGTGATACACGGTGTATGTCATAGTGGAGGGCGGTAGTGATGTGTGATACACGGTGTATGTGATAGTGGAGGGTGGTAGTGATGTGTGATACACGGTGTATGTGATAGTGGAGGGCGGTAGTGATGTGTGATACACGGTGTATGTCATAGTGGAGGGCGGTAGTGATGTGTGATACACGGTGTATGTGATAGTGGAGGGTGGTAGTGATGTGTGATACACGGTGTATGTCATAGTGGAGGGCGGTAGTGATGTGTGATACACGGTGTATGTGATAGCGGAGGGCGGTAGTGATGTCTGATACACTGTGTATGTGATAGTGGAGGGCGGTAGTGATGTGTGATACACGGTGTATGTGATAGTGGAGGGCGGTAGTGATGGGTGATACACGGTGTATGTGATAGTGGAGGGCGGTAGTGATGGGTGATACACGGTGTATGTGATAGCGGAGGGAGGTAGTGATGTGTGATACACGGTGTATGTGATAGTGGAGGGCGGTAGTGATGTGTGATACACGGTGTATGTGATAGTGGAGGGCGGTAGTGATGTGTGATACACGGTGTATGTGATAGCGGAGGGCGGTAGTGATGTGTGTGATACACGGTGTATGTGATAGCGGAGGGCGGTAGTGATGTGTGATACACGGTGTATGTGATAGTGGAGGGCGGTAGTGATGTGTGATACACGGTGTATGTGATATTGGAGGGCGGTAGTGATGTGTGATACACGGTGTATGTGATAGCGGAGGGCGGTAGTGATGTGTGATACACGGTGTATGTGATAGTGGAGGGCGGTAGTGATGTGTGATACACGGTGTATGTGATAGCGGAGGGCGGTAGTGATGTGTGATACACGGTGTATGTGATAGTGGAGGGCGGTAGTGATGGGTGATACACGGTGTATGTGATAGTGGAGGGCGGTAGTGATGGGTGATACACGGTGTATGTGATAGTGGAGGGAGGTAGTGATGTGTGATACACGGTGTATGTGATAGTGGAGGGCGGTAGTGATGTGTGATACACGGTGTATGTGATAGTGGAGGGAGGTAGTGATGTGTGATACACGGTGTATGTGATAGTGGAGGGAGGTAGTGATGTGTGATACACGGTGTATGTGATAGTGGAGGGCGGTAGTGATGGGTGATACACGGTGTATGTGATAGTGGAGGGCGGTAGTGATGGGTGATACACGGTGTATGTGATAGCGGAGGGCGGTAGTGATGGGTGATACACGGTGTATGTGATAGTGGAGGGCGGTAGTGATGGGTGATACACGGTGTATGTGATAGCGGAGGGCGGTAGTGATGTGTGATACACGGTGTATGTGATAGTGGAGGGAGGTAGTGATGTGTGATACACGGTGTATGTGATAGTGGAGGGCGGTAGTGATGGGTGATACACGGTGTATGTGATAGTGGAGGGCGGTAGTGATGTGTGATACACGGTGTATGTGATAGCGGAGGGCGGTAGTGATGTGTGATACACGGTGTATGTGATAGTGGAGGGAGGTAGTGATGTGTGATACACGGTGTATGTGATAGTGGAGGGAGGTAGTGATGTGTGATACACAGTGTATGTGATAGCGGAGGGAGGTAGTGATGTGTGATACACGGTGTATGTGATAGCGGAGGGCGGTAGTGATGGGTGATACACGGTGTATGTGATAGCGGAGGGCGGTAGTGATGGGTGATACACGGTGTATGTGATAGTGGAGGGAGGTAGTGATGTGTGATACACGGTGTATGTGATAGCGGAGGGCGGTAGTGATGGGTGATACACGGTGTATGTGATAGTGGAGGGAGGTAGTGATGTGTGATACACGGTGTATGTGATAGCGGAGGGCGGTAGTGATGGGTGATACACGGTGTATGTGATAGTGGAGGGCGGTAGTGATGTGTGTGATAGCGGAGGGTGGTAGTGATGTGTGATACACGGTGTATGTGATAGTGGAGGGAGGTAGTGATGTGTGATACACGGTGTATGTGATAGCGGAGGGCGGTAGTGATGTGTGATACACGGTGTATGTGATAGTGGAGGGCGGTAGTGATGGGTGATACACGGTGTATGTGATAGTGGAGGGAGGTAGTGATGTGTGATACACGGTGTATGTGATAGCGGAGGGCGGTAGTGATGTGTGATACACGGTGTATGTGATAGTGGAGGGAGGTAGTGATGTGTGATACACAGTGTATGTGATAGTGGAGGGAGGTAGTGATGTGTGATACACGGTGTATGTGATAGTGGAGGGCGGTAGTGATGTGTGTGATACGCGGTGTATGTGATAGCGGAGGGCGGTAGTGATGTGTGATACACGGTGTATGTGATAGCGGAGGGAGGTGGTGATGTGTGTGATACGCGGTGTATGTGATAGCGGAGGGCGGTAGTGATGTGTGATACACGGTGTATGTGATAGTGGAGGGAGGTAGTGATGTGTGATACACGGTGTATGTGATAGCGGAGGGCGGTAGTGATGGGTGATACACGGTGTATGTGATAGTGGAGGGAGGTAGTGATGTGTGATACACGGTGTATGTGATAGCGGAGGGCGGTAGTGATGTGTGATACACGGTGTATGTGATAGTGGAGGGTGGTAGTGATGTGTGATACACGGTGTATGTGATAGTGGAGGGAGGTAGTGATGTGTGATACACGGTGTATGTGATAGTGGAGGGCGGTAGTGATGTGTGATACACGGTGTATGTGATAGTGGAGGGCGGTAGTGATGTGTGATACACGGTGTATGTGATAGCGGAGGGCGGTAGTGATGTGTGATACACGGTGTATGTGATAGTGGAGGGCGGTAGTGATGTGTGATACACGGTGTATGTGAGAGTGGAGGGCGGTAGTGATGTGTGATACACGGTGTATGTGATAGCGGAGGGCGGTAGTGATGTGTGATACACGGTGTATGTGATAGCGGAGGGCGGTAGTGATGTGTGTGATACACGGTGTATGTGATAGCGGAGGGCGGTAGTGATGTGTGATACACAGTGTATGTGATAGCGGAGGGCGGTAGTGATGTGTGTGATACATGGTGTATGTGATAGCGGAGGGCGGTAGTGATGTGTGATACACGGTGTATGTGATAGCGGAGGGCGGTAGTGATGTGTGTGATACATGGTGTATGTGATAGCGGAGGGCGGTAGTGATGTGTGATACACGGTGTATGTGATAGCGGAGGGTGGTAGTGATGTGTGTGATACACGGTGTATGTGATAGTGGAGGGCGGTACTGATGTGTGATACACGGTGTATGTGATAGTGGAGGGCGGTAGTGATGTGTGTGATACACGGTGTATGTGATAGTGGAGGGCGGTAGTGATGTGTGTGATACACGGTGTATGTGATAGCGGAGGGTGGTAGTGATGTGTGTGATACACGGTGTATGTGATAGTGGAGGGCGGTAGTGATGTGTGTGATACACGGTGTATGTGATAGCGGAGGGTGGTAGTGATGTGTGTGATACACGGTGTATGTGATAGTGGAGGGCGGTACTGATGTGTGATACACGGTGTATGTGATAGTGGAGGGCGGTAGTGATGTGTGTGATACATGGTGTATGTGATAGCGGAGGGCGGTAGTGATGTGTGTGATACACGGTGTATGTGATAGTGGAGGGTGGTAGTGATGTGTGTGATACACGGTGTATGTGATAGTGGAGGGCGGTACTGATGTGTGATACACGGTGTATGTGATAGTGGAGGGCGGTAGTGATGTGTGTGATACACGGTGTATGTGATAGCGGAGGGTGGTAGTGATGTGTGTGATACACGGTGTATGTGATAGTGGAGGGCGGTAGTGATGTGTGATACACGGTGTATGTGATAGTGGAGGGTGGTAGTGATGTGAGTGATACATGGTGTATGTGATAGTGGAGGGTGGTAGTGATGTGTGATACACGGTGTATGTGATAGTGGAGGGTGGTAGTGATGTGTGTGATACATGGTGTATGTGATAGTGGAGGGTGGTAGTGATGTGTGATACACGGTGTATGTGATAGTGGAGGGCGGTAGTGATGTGTGATATACGGTGTATGTGATAGTGGAGAGCGGTAGTGATGTGTGATACACGGTGTATGTGATAGTGGAGGGCGGTAGTGATGTGTGATATACGGTGTATGTGATAGTGGAGGGCGGTAGTGATGTGTGATACACGGTGTATGTGATAGTGGAGGGTGGTAGTGATGTGTGATACACGGTGTATGTGATAGCGGAGGGCGGCAGTGATGTGTGATACATGGTGTATGTGATAGTGGAGGGTGGTAGTGATGTGTGATACACAGTGTATGTGATAGTGGAGGGCGGTAGTGATGTGTGATACACGGTGTATGTGATAGCGGAGGGTGGTAGTGATGTGTGTGATACACGGTGTATGTGATAGTGGAGGGTGGTAGTGATGTGTGTGATACATGGTGTATGTGATAGCGGAGGGCGGTAGTGATGTGTGATACACGGTGTATGTGATAGCGGAGGGTGGTAGTGATGTGTGTGATACATGGTGTATGTGATAGCGGAGGGCGGTAGTGATGGGTGATACACAGTGTATGTGATAGTGGAGGCCGGTAGTGATGGGTGATACACGGTGTATGTGATAGCGGAGGGCGGTAGTGATGTGTGATACACGGTGTATGTGATAGTGGAGGGCGGTAGTGATGTGTGATACACGGTGTATGTGATAGCGGAGGGCGGTAGTGATGGGTGATACACGGTGTATGTGATAGCGGAGGGCGGTAGTGATGTGTGATACACGGTGTATGTGATAGTGGAGGGCGGTAGTGATGGGTGATACACGGTGTATGTGATAGCGGAGGGCGGTAGTGATGTGTGATACACGGTGTATGTGATAGCGGAGAGCGATAGTGATGTGTGATACACGGTGTATGTGATAGTGGAGGGCGGTAGTGATGTGTGATACACGGTGTATGTGATAGTGGAGGCTGGTAGTGATGTGTGATACACGGTGTATGTGATAGCGGAGGGCGGTAGTGATGGGTGATACACGGTGTATGTGATAGCGGAGGGCGGTAGTGATGTGTGATACACGGTGTATGTGATAGCGGAGAGCGATAGTGATGTGTGTGATACACGGTGTATGTGATAGCGGAGGGCGGTAGTGATGTGTGATACACGGTGTATGTGATAGTGGAGGGCGGTAGTGATGTGTGATACACGGTGTATGTGATAGCGGAGGGCGGTAGTGATGTGTGATACACGGTGTATGTGATAGTGGAGGGCGGTAGTGATGAGTGATACACGGTGTATGTGATAGCGGAGAGCGATAGTGATGTGTGTGATACACGGTGTATGTGATAGTGGAGGCTGGTAGTGATGTGTGATACACGGTGTATGTGATAGTGGAGGGCGGTAGTGATGTGTGATACACGGTGTATGTGATAGTGGAGGGCGGTAGTGATGTGTGATACACGGTGTATGTGATAGTGGAGGGCGGTAGTGATGGGTGATACACGGTGTATGTGATAGTGGAGGGCGGTAGTGATGGGTGATACACGGTGTATGTGATAGTGGAGGGCGGTAGTGATGTGTGATACACGGTGTATGTGATAGTGGAGGGAGGTAGTGATGTGTGATACACGGTGTATGTGATAGCGGAGGGAGGTAGTGATGGGTGATACACGGTGTATGTGATAGCGGAGGGCGGTAGTGATGTGTGATACACGGTGTATGTGATAGCAGAGAGCGATAGTGATGTGTGTGATACACGGTGTATGTGATAGTGGAGGGCGGTAGTGATGGGTGATACACGGTGTATGTGATAGCGGAGGGCGGTAGTGATGTGTGATACACGGTGTATGTGATAGTGAAGGGCGGTAGTGATGTGTGATACACGGTGTATGTGATAGCGGAGAGCGATAGTGATGTGTGTGATACACGGTGTATGTGATAGTGGAGGCTGGTAGTGATGTGTGATACACGGTGTATGTGATAGTGGAGGGCGGTAGTGATGTGTGATACACGGTGTATGTGATAGTGGAGGGCGGTAGTGATGTGTGATACACGGTGTATGTGATAGTGGAGGGTGGTAGTGATGTGTGATACACGGTGTATGTGATAGTGGAGGGCGGTAGTGATGTGTGATACACGGTGTATGTGATAGTGGAGGGTGGTAGTGATGTGTGATACACGGTGTATGTGATAGCGGAGGGAGGTAGTGATATGTGATACACGGTGTATGTGATAGTGGAGGGAGGTAGTGATGTGTGATACACGGTGTATGTGATAGTGGAGGGCGGTAGTGATGTGTGATACACGGTGTATGTGATAGTGGAGGGAGGTAGTGATGTGTGATACACGGTGTATGTGATAGTGGAGGGCGGTAGTGATGTGTGATACACGGTGTATGTGATAGTGGAGGGCGGTAGTGATGTGTGATACACGGTGTATGTGATAGTGGAGGGCGGTAGTGATGTGTGATACACGGTGTATGTGATAGTGGAGGGCGGTAGTGATGTGTGATACACGGTGTATGTGATAGTGGAGGGCGGTAGTGATGTGTGATACACGGTGTATGTGATAGTGGAGGGCGGTAGTGATGTGTGATACACGGTGTATGTGATAGTGGAGGGCGGTAGTGATGTGTGATACACGGTGTATGTGATAGTGGAGGGCGGTAGTGATGTGTGATACACGGTGTATGTGATAGTGGAGGACGGTAGTGATGTGTGAGATACGGTGTATGTGATAGTGGAGGGCGGTAGTGATGTGTGATACACGGTGTATGTGATAGTGGAGGGCGGTAGTGATGTGTGATACACGGTGTATGTGATAGTGGAGGGTGGTAGTGATGTGTGATACACGGTGTATGTGATAGTGGAGGGCGGTAGTGATGGGTGATACACGGTGTATGTGATAACGGAGGGAGGTAGTGATGTGTGATACACGGTGTATGTGATAGTGGAGGGCGGTAGTGATGTGTGATACACGGTGTATGTGATAGTGGAGGGCGGTAGTGATGGGTGATACACGGTGTATGTGATAGCGGAGGGAGGTAGTGATGTGTGATACACGGTGTATGTGATAGTGGAGGGAGGTAGTGATGTGTGATACACGGTGTATGTGATAGTGGAGGGCGGTAGTGATGTGTGATACACGGTGTATGTGATAGTGGAGGGCGGTAGTGATGTGTGTGATAGCGGAGGGCGGTAGTGATGTGTGATACACGGTGTATGTGATAGCGGAGGGCGGTAGTGATGTGTGATACACGGTGTATGTGATAGTGGAGGGCGGTAGTGATGGGTGATACACGGTGTATGTGATAGTGGAGGGCGGTAGTGATGTGTGATACACGGTGTATGTGATAGCGGAGGGCGGTAGTGATGGGTGATACATGGTGTATGTGATAGTGGAGGGCGGTAGTGATGGGTGATACACGGTGTATGTGATAGTGGAGGGCGGTAGTGATGTGTGATACACGGTGTATGTGATAGTGGAGGGCGGTAGTGATGTGTGATACACGGTGTATGTGATAGTGGAGGGCGGTAGTGATGTGTGATACACAGTGTATGTGATAGTGGAGGGCGGTAGTGATGTGTGATACACTGTGTATGTGATAGTGGAGGGCGGTAGTGATGTGTGATACACGGTGTATGTGATAGTGGAGGGAGGTAGTGATGTGTGTGATACACGGTGTATGTGATAGTGGAGGGCGGTAGTGATGTGTGATACACGGTGTATGTGATACCGGAGGGCGGTAGTGATGTGTGATACACGGTGTATGTGAAAGTGGAGGGCGGTAGTGATGTGTGATACACGGTGTATGTGATAGTGGAGGGTGGTAGTGATGTGTGATACACGGTGTATGTGAAAGTGGAGGGCAGTAGTGATTGGTGATACACGGTGTATGTGATACTGGAGGGCGGTAGTGATGTGTGTGTCATAGTGGAGGGTGGTAGTGATGTGTGATACACGGTGTATGTGACAGCGGAGGGCGGTAGTGATGTGTGATACACGGTGTATGTGACAGCGGAGGGCGGTAGTGATGTGTGATACACGGTGTATGTGATAGCGGAGGGCGGTAGTGATGTGTGATACACGGTGTATGTGATAGTGGAGGGCGGTAGTGATGTGTGTGATAGCGGAGGGCGGTAGTGATGTGTGATACACGGTGTATGTGATAGTGGAGGGCGGTAGTGATGTGTGTGACAGCGGAGGGCGGTAGTGATGTGTGATACACGGTGTATGTGATAGTGGAGGGCGGTAGTGATGTGTGATACACGGTGTATGTGATAGTGGAGGGCGGTAGTGATGTGTGATACACGGTGTATGTGATAGTGGAGGGCGGTAGTGATGTGTGATACACGGTGTATGTGATAGCGGAGGGCGGTAGTGATGTGTGATACACGGTGTATGTGATAGTGGAGGGCGGTAGTGATGTGTGATACACGGTGTATGTGATAGTGGAGGGCGGTAGTGATGTGTGATACACGGTGTATGTGATAGTGGAGGGCGGTAGTGATGTGTGATACACGGTGTATGTGATAGTGGAGGGCGGTAGTGATGTGTGATACACGGTGTATGTGATAGTGGAGGGCGGTAGTGATGTGTGTGATACACGGTGTATGTGATAGTGGAGGGCGGTAGTGATGGGTGATACACGGTGTATGTGATAGTGGAGGGCGGTAGTGATGTGTGATACACGGTGTATGTGATAGCGGAGGGCGGTAGTGATGTGTGATACACGGTGTATGTGATAGTGGAGGGCGGTAGTGATGTGTGATACACGGTGTATGTGATAGTGGAGGGCGGTAGTTATGTGTGATACACGGTGTATGTGATAGCGGAGGGTGGTAGTGATGTGTGATACACGGTGTATGTGATAGTGGAGGGCGGTAGTGATGTGTGATACACGGTGTATGTGATAGTGGAGGGCGGTAGTGGTGTGTGATACACGGTGTATGTGATAGTGGAGGGTGGTAGTGATGTGTGATACACGGTGTATGTGATAGTGGAGGGTGGTAGTGATGTGTGATACACGGTGTATGTGATAGTGGAGGGTGGTAGTGATGTGTGATACATGGTGTATGTGATAGTGGAGGGCGGTAGTTATGTGTGATACACGGTGTATGTGATAGTGGAGGGCGGTAGTGATGTGTGATACACGGTGTATGTGATAGTGGAGGGTGGTAGTGATGTGTGATACACGGTGTATGTGATAGTGGAGGGAGGTAGTGATGTGTGATACACGGTGTATGTGTAGCACCCTGAGGATTCGGTTGCTACAGGAGTATTACACCTCAAGCCAGAGGTGTGGTATTCCACTCCCGGGTAAGGATGGAGTGTGGAGCTGGGCTCAGTTAGCTGCATGCACTACATACATCCCATTTCCGGGGGACAGATCAATGGTACTCCCACTAGAGAAATGTGCAGGTACGACAGTGTCTGTCCCTGGCTGGAGTGGGAGGGGGGTGGAACATCCCAGTAGTGTAGGGGCAGATAGGGGGAGCAGTCTGGGTAAGGCTAGGAGCTCATTGGGTGCTGGTCACCTGAGCTCACACATAGAGGGAGTATATAAGGTGGGCACCATCTTAGATCAGGGTCAGTCAGTCTTTTGCAGAGTCAGAGGAAGAGAGCAGAGAAGAAGAGCAGCTCCAAGGCCCAGAGAGAGAGAGGAGAAAGAAGGACCCAGAGGGGGAGAAGAGAGAACTCCAAGAACCCAAGATTAGAGCAGAGGGTGAAGAGTTGGCGCAAGGGTACCGGATCCCAAGCTGGTGGAGGGCCCTAATCCTTAGCCAGAGACCGGAGGTCGTGGGCAGGATCTGCCACGACCACCCACTAAATCCACCCGGAAGGCAAACCAAGAATAGGGTCAGGGAACCCAGAGACAAGGGTTTACCAACAAGAGGCCCGAGGGAGCCGGACTTAGGTGGATCCCTGGTGGGGAAGGCCAGAGAGGAGGACAAGTCAGAAAGGGAGCTCAGGACCACGCTCCAGAATCACCTGGGGGTTGGCCGAGTCCAGGACCTGGTGGACGCAGCACGGCTCGGGTGGTCACTCAAGGCCGGAGTGACCAACACAAAAGCAGTAAGTAAAACCCTGAACTGCACAGCCCGACTCCGAGTCTTATTACCGCTCTCACAGCACCACCACAACCACCACCCTCTACAACTGACCCCCTGAGGCTATACCCCTCCCGTTGGGGGTTATACTACCAGAGCTGCACAAACACCACCAGCCTCAGCGGACCCTGCTGCAGCGGCGGCCGTATTGACCGCAATTCAACGGGTGGCGTAGTCGACACTAAAGAACATCCAGCAACATCTGTAGGACTGCCACACACTGAGCTTGACACCCTGGGCACGGACCGGGTCACCGCCACTCGGAGACTACAACCCCCATCTGATCCGGCTCCGGGTATCCCCCTAACAACACTGGCCCAGGGGGCGCGTCATATGTGATAGCGGAGGGAGGTAGTGATGTGTGATACACGGTGTATGTGATAGCGGAGGGCGGTAGTGATGGGTGATACACGGTGTATGTGATAGCGGAGGCCGGTAGTGATGTGTGATACACGGTGTATGTGATAGCGGAGGGCGATAGTGATGGGTGATACACGGTGTATGTGATAGCGGAGGGCGATAGTGATGTGTGATACACGGTGTATGTGATAGCGGAGGCCGGTAGTGATGTGTGATACACGGTGTATGTGATAGTGGAGGCTGGTAGTGATGTGTGATACACGGTGTATGTGATAGCGGAGGGCAGTAGTGATGTGTGATACACGGTGTATGTGATAGCGGAGGGCGATAGTGATGTGTGATACACGGTGTATGTGATAGTGGAGGGAGGTAGTGATGTGTGATACACGGTGTATGTGATAGTGGAGGGCGGTAGTGATGTGTGATACACGGTGTATGTGATAGTGGAGGGAGGTAGTGATGTGTGATACACGGTGTATGTGATAGTGGAGGGGGGTAGTGATGTGTGATACACGGTGTATGTGATAGTGGAGGGCGGTAGTGATGGGTGATACACGGTGTATGTGATAGTGGAGGGCGGTAGTGATGGGTGATACACGGTGTATGTGATAGTGGAGGGCGGTAGTGATGTGTGTGATACACAGTGTATGTGATAGCGGAGGGCGGTAGTGATGTGTGATACACGGTGTATGTGATAGCGGAGGGAGGTAGTGATGTGTGATACACGGTGTATGTGATAGTGGAGAGAGGTAGTGATGTGTGATACACGGTGTATGTGATAGCGGAGGGAGGTAGTGATGTGTGATACACGGTGTATGTGATAGTGGAGGGAGGTAGTGATGTGTGATACACGGTGTATGTGATAGCGGAGGGAGGTAGTGATGTGTGATACACGGTGTATGTGATAGTGGAGGGTGGTAGTGATGTGTGATACACGGTGTATGTGATAGCGGAGGGAGGTAGTGATGTGTGATACACGGTGTATGTGATAGCGGAGGGCGGTAGTGATGTGTGATACACGGTGTATGTGATAGTGGAGGGAGGTAGTGATGTGTGATACACGGTGTATGTGATAGTGGAGGGAGGTAGTGATGTGTGATACACGGTGTATGTGATAGTGGAGGGAGGTAGTGATGTGTGATACACGGTGTATGTGATAGTGGAGGGAGGTAGTGATGTGTGATACACGGTGTATGTGATAGTGGAGGGAGGTAGTGATGTGTGATACACGGTGTATGTGATAGTGGAGGGCGGTAGTGATGTGTGATACACGGTGTATGTGATAGTGGAGGGCGGTAGTGATGTGTGATACACAGTGTATGTGATAGCGGAGGGAGGTAGTGATGTGTGATACACGGTGTATGTGATAGTGGAGGGAGGTAGTGATGTGTGATACACGGTGTATGTGATAGTGGAGGGCGGCAGTGATGTGTGATACACGGTGTATGTGATAGTGGAGGGCGGTAGTGATGTGTGATACACGGTGTATGGCGGTAGTGATGTGTGATACACGGTGTATGTGATAGTGGAGGGCGGTAGTGATGTGTGATACACGGTGTATGTGATAGTGGAGGGCGGTAGTGATGTGTGATACACGGTGTATGGCGGTAGTGATGTGTGATACACGGTGTATGTGATAGTGGAGGGCGGTAGTGATGTGTGATACACGGTGTATGTGATAGTGGAGGGCGATAGTGATGTGTGTGATACACGGTGTATGTGATAGCGGAGGGCGGTAGTGATGGGTGATACACGGTGTATGTGATAGTGGAGGGCGGTAGTGATGTGTGATACACGGTGTATGTGATAGTGGAGGGCGATAGTGATGTGTGTGATGCACGTTGTATGTGATAGTGGAGGGAGGTGGTGATGTGTGATACATGGTGTATGTGATAGCGGAGGGAGGTAGTGATGTGTGATACACGGTGTATGTGATAGTGGAGGGCGGTAGTGATGTGTGTGATACACGGTGTATGTGATAGTGGAGGGCGATAGTGATGTGTGTGATGCACGTTGTATGTGATAGCGGAGGGCGGTAGTGATGTGTGTGATACACGGTGTATGTGATAGTGGAGGGCGATAGTGATGTGTGTGATACACGGTGTATGTGATAGTGGAGGGTGGTAGTGATGTGTGTGATACACGGTGTATGTGATAGCGGAGGGCGGTAGTGATGTGTGATACACGGTGTATGTGATAGTGGAGGTCGGTAGTGATGTGTGATACACGGTGTATGTGATAGTGGAGGGCGGTAGTGATGTGTGATACACGGTGTATGTGATAGTGGAGGTCGGTAGTGATGTGTGATACACAGTGTATGTGATAGCGGAGGGCGATAGTGATGTGTGTGATGCACGGTGTATGTGATAGTGGAGGGAGGTAGTGATGTGTGATACACGGTGTATGTGATAGCGGAGGGCGATAGTGATGTGTGTGATACACGGTGTATGTGATAGTGGAGGGAGGTAGTGATGTGTGATACACGGTGTATGTGATAGTGGAGGGCGGTAGTGATGTGTGATACACGGTGTATGTGATAGTGGAGGGCGGTAGTGATGTGTGATACACGGTGTATGTGATAGCGGAGGGCGATAGTGATGTGTGATACACAGTGTATGTGATAGCGGAGGGAGGTAGTGATGTGTAATACACGGTGTATGTGATAGCGGAGGGCGGTAGTGATGTGTGATACACGGTGTATGTGATAGCGGAGGGCGATAGTGATGTGTGATACACAGTGTATGTGATAGCGGAGGGAGGTAGTGATGTGTGATACACGGTGTATGTGATAGCGGAGGGCGGTAGTGATGTGTGATACACGGTGTATGTGATAGCGGAGGGTGGTAGTGATGTGTGTGATGCACGTTGTATGTGATAGCGGAGGGCAATAGTGATGTGTGTGATACACGGTGTTTGTGATAGCGGAGGGCAATAGTGATGTGTGTGATGCACGTTGTATGTGATAGCGGAGGGCAATAGTGATGTGTGTGATACACGGTGTATGTGATAGTGGAGGGCGGTAGTGATGGGTGATACACGGTGTATGTGATAGCGGAGGGCGATAGTGATGTGTGTGATACACGGTGTATGTGATAGCGGAGGGCGGTAGTGATGTGTGTTATACACGTTGTATGTGATAGCGGAGGGCAATAGTGATGTGTGTGATACACGGTGTATGTGATAGTGGAGGGCGGTAGTGATGTGTGATGCACGTTGTATGTGATAGCGGAGGGCAATAGTGATGTGTGTGATACACGGTGTATGTGATAGCGGAGGGCGATAGTGATGTGTGTGATACACGTTGTATGTGATAGCGGAGGGCGATAGTGATGTGTGTGATACACGGTGTATGTGATAGTGGAGGGCGGTAGTGATGTGTGATGCACGTTGTATGTGATAGCGGAGGGCAATAGTGATGTGTGTGATACACGGTGTATGTGATAGTGGAGGGCGGTAGTGATGGGTGATACACGGTGTATGTGATAGCGGAGGGCGATAGTGATGTGTGTGATACACGGTGTATGTGATAGCGGAGGGCGGTAGTGATGTGTGATACACGGTGTATGTTATAGTGGAGGGCGGTAGTGATGTGTGATACACGGTGTATGTGATAGTGGAGGGCGGTAGTGATGTGTGATACACGGTGTATGTGATAGCGGAGGGCGGTAGTGATGTGTGATACACGGTGTATGTGATAGTGGAGGTCGGTAGTGATGTGTGATACACAGTGTATGTGATAGCGGAGGGCGATAGTGATGTGTGTGATGCACGGTGTATGTGATAGTGGAGGGAGGTAGTGATGTGTGATACACGGTGTATGTGATAGCGGAGGGCGATAGTGATGTGTGATACACAGTGTATGTGATAGTGGAGGGCGGTAGTGATGTGTGATACACGGTGTATGTGATAGCGGAGGGCGGTAGTGATGTGTGATACACGGTGTATGTGATAGTGGAGGTCGGTAGTGATGTGTGATACACGGTGTATGTGATAGCGGAGGGAGGTAGTGATGGGTGATACACGGTGTATGTGATAGTGGAGGGTGGTAGTGATGTGTGATACACGGTGTATGTGATAGCGGAGGGCGGTAGTGATGGGTGATACACGGTGTATGTGATAGTGGAGGGTGGTAGTGATGTGTGATACACGGTGTATGTGATAGCGGAGGGCGGTAGTGATGTGTGATACACGGTGTATGTGATAGTGGAGGGAGGTAGTGATGTGTGATACACGGTGTATGTGATAGTGGAGGGAGGTAGTGATGTGTGATACACGGTGTATGTGATAGCGGAGGGCGATAGTGATGTGTGTGATGCACGTTGTATGTGATAGTGGAGGGCGGTAGTGATGTGTGATACACGGTATATGTGATAGCGGAGGGCGATAGTGATGTGTGTGATGCACGTTGTATGTGATAGTGGAGGGCGGTAGTGATGTGTGATACACGGTGTATG
This sequence comes from Phyllobates terribilis, assembly GCF_046119375.1. NCBI lineage: Eukaryota > Metazoa > Chordata > Amphibia > Anura > Dendrobatidae > Phyllobates > Phyllobates terribilis. Next base: position 193,563,180 of record NW_027362769.1, on the reverse strand, counting down.
TGATAGTGGAGGGCGGTAGTGATGTGTGATACACGGTGTATGTTATAGTGGAGGGCGGTAGTGATGTGTGATACACGGTGTATGTGATAGTGGAGGGCGGTAGTGATGTGTGATACACGGTGTATGTGATAGTGGAGGGCGGTAGTGATGTGTGATACACGGTGTATGTGATAGTGGAGGGTGGTAGTGATGTGTGTGATACACGGTGTATGTGATAGTGGAGGGTGGTAGTGATGTGTGATACACGGTGTATGTGATAGTGGAGGGTGGTAGTGATGTGTGATACACGGTGTATGTGATAGTGGAGGGTGGTAGTGATGTGTGATGCACGGTGTATGTGATAGTGGAGGGCGGTAGTGATGTGTGATACACGGTGTATGTGATAGTGGAGGGCGGTAGTGATGTGTGATACACGGTGTATGTGATAGTGGAGGGTGGTAGTGATGGGTGATGCACGGTGTATGTGATAGTGGAGGGCGGTAGTGATGTGTGATACACGGTGTATGTGATAGCGGAGGGCGGTAGTGATGTGTGATACACGGTGTATGTGATATCGGAGGGCGGTAGTGATGTGTGATACACGGTGTATGTGATAGCGGAGGGCAGTAGTGATGGGTGATGCACGGTGTATGTGATAGCGGAGGGCAGTAGTGATGTGTGATACACGGTGTATGTGATAGCGGAGGGCGGTAGTGATGTGTGATACACGGTGTATGTGATAGCGGAGGGCGGTAGTGATGTGTGATACACGGTGTATGTGATAGCGGAGGGCGGTAGTGATGTGTGATACACAGTGTATGTGATAGTGGAGGGCGGTAGTGATGGGTGATACACGGTGTATGTGATAGCGGAGGGCAGTAGTGATGTGTGATACACGGTGTATGTGATATCGGAGGGCGGTAGTGATGTGTGATACACGGTGTATGTGATAGTGGAGGGCGGTAGTGATGTGTGATACACAGTGTATGTGATAGTGGAGGGCGGTAGTGATGGGTGATACACGGTGTATGTGATAGCGGAGGGCAGTAGTGATGTGTGATACACGGTGTATGTGATATCGGAGGGCGGTAGTGATGTGTGATACACGGTGTATGTGATAGTGGAGGGCGGTAGTGATGGGTGATACACGGTGTATGTGATAGCGGAGGGCAGTAGTGATGTGTGATACACGGTGTATGTGATATCGGAGGGCGGTAGTGATGTGTGATACACGGTGTATGTGATAGTGGAGGGTGGTAGTGATGGGTGATGCACGGTGTATGTGATAGTGGAGGGCGGTAGTGATGTGTGATACACGGTGTATGTGATAGCGGAGGGCAGTAGTGATGTGTGATACACGGTGTATGTGATATCGGAGGGCGGTAGTGATGTGTGATACACGGTGTATGTGATAGCGGAGGGCAGTAGTGATGGGTGATGCACGGTGTATGTGATAGTGGAGGGCGGTAGTGATGTGTGATACACGGTGTATGTGATAGTGGAGGGCGGTAGTGATGGGTGATACACGGTGTATGTGATAGTGGAGGGTGGTAGTGATGTGTGATACACGGTGTATGTGATAGCGGAGGGCGGTAGTGATGTGTGATACACGGTGTATGTGATAGTGGAGGGCGGTAGTGATGGCTGATACACGGTGTATGTGATAGTGGAGGGCGGTAGTGATGTGTGATATACGGTGTATGTGATAGTGGAGGGCGGTATTAATGTGTGATACACGGTGTATGTGATAGTGGAGGGCGGTAGTGATGTGTGATACACGGTGTATGTGATAGCGGAGGGCGGTAGTGATGTGTGATACACGGTGTATGTGATAGTGGAGGGCGGTAGTGATGGGTGATACACGGTGTATGTGATAGTGGAGGGCGGTAGTGATGTGTGATACACGGTGTATGTGATAGTGGAGGGCGGTAGTGATGGCTGATACACGGTGTATGTGATAGTGGAGGGCGGTAGTGATGTGTGATATACGGTGTATGTGATAGTGGAGGGCGGTATTAATGTGTGATACACGGTGTATGTGATAGCGGAGGGCGGTAGTGATGTGTGATACACGGTGTATGTGATAGCGGAGGGCGGTAGTGATGTGTGATACATGGTGTATGTGATAGTGGAGGGTGGTAGTGTTGTGTGATACACGGTGTATATGATAGTGGAGGGCGGTAGTGATGTGTGATACACGGTGTATGTGATAGTGGAGGGCAGTAGTGATGGGTGATACACTGTGTATGTGATAGTGGAGGGCGGTAGTGATGTGTGTGATAGTGGAGGGCGGTAGTGATGTGTGATACACGGTGTATGTGATAGTGGAGGGCGGTAGTGATGTGTGATACACGGTGTATGTGATAGTGGAGGGCGGTAGTGATGTGTGATACACGGTGTATGTGATAGTGGAGGGTGGTAGTGATGTGTGATACACGGTGTATGTGATAGCGGAGGGTGGTAGTGATGTGTGATACACGGTGTATGTGATAGCAGAGGGTGGTAGTGATGTGTGATACACGGTGTATGTGATAGCGGAGGGTGGTAGTGATGTGTGATACACGGTGTATGTGATAGTGGAGGGCGGTAGTGATGTGTGATACACGGTGTATGTGATAGCGGAGGGCGGTAGTGATGTGTGATACACGGTGTATGTGATAGCGGAGGGCGGTAGTGATGTGTGATACACGGTGTATGTGATAGTGGAGGGTGGTAGTGATGGGTGATACACGGTGTATGTGATAGTGGAGGGCGGTAGTGATGTGTGATACACGGTGTATGTGATAGTGGAGGGCGGTAGTGATGTGTGATACACGGTGTATGTGATAGCAGAGGGCGGTAGTGATGTGTGATACACGGTGTATATGATAGCGGAGGGCGGTAGTGATGTGTGATACACGGTGTATGTGATAGTGGAGGGCGGTAGTGATGTGTGATACACGGTGTATGTGATAGCAGAGGGCGGTAGTGATGTGTGATACACGGTGTATATGATAGCGGAGGGCGGTAGTGATGTGTGATACACGGTGTATGTGATAGTGGAGGGCGGTAGTGATGGGTGATACACGGTGTATGTGATAGCGGAGGGCGGTAGTGATGTGTGATACACGGTGTATGTGATAGTGGAGGGTGGTAGTGATGTGTGATACACGGTGTATGTGACAGTGGAGGGTGGTAGTGATGTGTGATACACGGTGTATGTGATAGTGGAGGGTGGTAGTGATGTGTGATACACGGTGTATATGATAGTGGAGGGCGGTAGTGATGTGTGATACACGGTGTATATGATAGTGGAGGGCGGTAGTGATGTGTGATACACGGTGTATGTGATAGCGGCGGGCGGTAGTGATGTGTGATACACGGTGTATGTGATAGTGGAGGGCGGTAGTGATGTGTGATACACGGTGTATGTGATAGTGGAGGGCGGTAGTGATGTGTGATACACGGTGTATGTGATAGTGGAGGGCGGTAGTGATGTGTGATACACGGTGTATGTGATAGTGGAGGGCGGTAGTGATGTGTGATACACGGTGTATGTGATAGTGGAGGGCAGTAGTGATGGGTGATACACTGTGTATGTGATAGTGGAGGGCGGTAGTGATGTGTGTGATAGTGGAGGGCGGTAGTGATGGGTGATACACTGTGTATGTGATAGTGGAGGGCGGTAGTGATGTGTGATACACGGTGTATGTGATAGTGGAGGGCGGTAGTGATGTGTGATACACGGTGTATGTGATAGTGGAGGGCGGTAGTGATGTGTGATACACGGTGTATGTGATAGTGGAGGGCGGTAGTGATGTGTGATACACGGTGTATGTGATAGTGGAGGGCGGTAGTGATGTGTGATACACGGTGTATGTGATAGTGGAGTGCGGTAGTGATGTGTGATACACGGTGTATGTGATAGTGGAGGGCGGTAGTGATGTGTGATACACGGTGTATATGATAGTGGAGGGCGGTAGTGATGTGTGATACACGGTGTATGTGATAGTGGAGGGCGGTAGTGATGTGTGATACACGGTGTATGTGATAGTGGAGGGCGGTAGTGATGTGTGATACACGGTGTATGTGATAGTGGAGGGAGGTAGTGATGTGTGTGTGATAGTGGAGGGCGGTAGTGATGTGTGATACACGGTGTATATGATAGTGGAGGGCGGTAGTGATGTGTGATACATGGTGTATGTGATAGCAGAGGGTGGTAGTGATGTGTGATACACGGTGTATGTGATAGTGGAGGGCGGTAGTGATGTGTGATACACGGTGTATGTGATAGTGGAGGGCGGTAGTGATGTGTGTGTCATAGTGGAGGGCGGTAGTGATGTGTGATACACGGTGTATATGATAGTGGAGGGCGGTAGTGATGTGTGATACACGGTGTATGTGATAGTGGAGGGCAGTAGTGATGGGTGATACACTGTGTATGTGATAGTGGAGGGCGGTAGTGATGTGTGTGATAGTGGAGGGCGGTAGTGATGGGTGATACACTGTGTATGTGATAGTGGAGGGCGGTAGTGATGTGTGATACACGGTGTATGTGATAGTGGAGGGCGGTAGTGATGTGTGATACACGGTGTATGTGATAGTGGAGGGCGGTAGTGATGTGTGATACACGGTGTATGTGATAGTGGAGGGCGGTAGTGATGTGTGATACACGGTGTATGTGATAGTGGAGGGCGGTAGTGATGTGTGATACACGGTGTATGTGATAGTGGAGTGCGGTAGTGATGTGTGATACACGGTGTATATGATAGTGGAGGGCGGTAGTGATGTGTGATACATGGTGTATGTGATAGCAGAGGGTGGTAGTGATGTGTGATACACGGTGTATGTGATAGTGGAGGGCGGTAGTGATGTGTGATACACGGTGTATGTGATAGTGGAGGGCGGTAGTGATGTGTGATACACGGTGTATGTGATAGTGGAGGGAGGTAGTGATGTGTGTGTGATAGTGGAGGGCGGTAGTGATGTGTGATACACGGTGTATATGATAGTGGAGGGCGGTAGTGATGTGTGATACATGGTGTATGTGATAGCAGAGGGTGGTAGTGATGTGTGATACACGGTGTATGTGATAGTGGAGGGCGGTAGTGATGTGTGATACACGGTGTATGTGATAGTGGAGGGCGGTAGTGATGTGTGTGTGATAGTGGAGGGCGGTAGTGATGTGTGATACACGGTGTATATGATAGTGGAGGGCGGTAGTGATGTGTGATACATGGTGTATGTGATAGCAGAGGGTGGTAGTGATGTGTGATACACGGTGTATGTGATAGTGGAGGGCGGTAGTGATGGGTGATACACGGTGTATGTGATAGTGGAGGGTGGTAGTGATGTGTGATACACGGTGTATGTGATAGTGGAGGGTGGTAGTGATGTGTGATACACGGTGTATGTGATAGTGGAGGGTGGTAGTGATGTGTGATACACGGTGTATGTGATAGTGGAGGGCGGTAGTGATGTGTGATACACGGTGTATGTGATAGTGGAGGGTGGTAGTGATGTGTGATACACGGTGTATGTGATAGCGGAGGGCGGTAGTGATGTGTGATACACGGTGTATGTGATAGTGGAGGGAGGTAGTGATGTGTGTGATACACGGTGTATGTGATAGTGGAGGGCGGTAGTGATGTGTGATACACGGTGTGTGTGATAGTGGAGGGAGGTAGTGATGTGTGATACACGGTGTATGTGATAGTGGAGGGCGGTAGTGATGTGTGATACACGGTGTATGTGATAGTGGAGGGCGGTAGTGATGTGTGATACACGGTGTATGTGATAGTGGAGGGCGGTAGTGATGTGTGATACACGGTGTGTGTGATAGTGGAGGGTGGTAGTGATGTGTGATACACGGTGTATGTGATAGCAGAGGGTGGTAGTGATGTGTGATACACGGTGTATGTGATAGTGGATTGCGGTAGTGATGTGTGATACACGGTGTATGTGATAGTGGAGGGTGGTAGTGATGTGTGATACACGGTGTATGTGATAGCAGAGGGTGGTAGTGATGTGTGATACACGGTGTATGTGATAGTGGAGGGCGGTAGTGATGTGTGATACACGGTGTATGTGATAGCGGAGGGTGGTAGTGATGGGTGATACACGGTGTATGTGATAGTGGAGGGCGGCAGTGATGTGTGATACACGGTGTATGTGATAGTGGAGGGTGGTAGTGATGGGTGATACACGGTGTATGTGATAGTGGAGGGCGGTAGTGATGTGTGATACACGGTGTATGTGATAGCGGAGGGCGGTAGTGATGTGTGATACACGGTGTATGTGATAGTGGAGGGAGGTAGTGATGTGTGATACACGGTGTATGTGATAGCGGAGGGCGGTAGTGATGGGTGATACACGGTGTATGTGATAGTGGAGGGCGGTAGTGATGTGTGATACACGGTGTATGTGATAGCGGAGGGCGGTAGTGATGTGTGATACACGGTGTATGTGATAGTGGAGGGAGGTAGTGATGTGTGATACACGGTGTATGTGATAGCGGAGGGCGGTAGTGATGTGTGATACACGGTGTATGTGATAGTGGAGGGAGGTAGTGATGTGTGATACACGGTGTATGTGATAGCAGAGGGTGGTAGTGATGGGTGATACACGGTGTATGTGATAGTGGAGGGCGGTAGTGATGTGTGATACACGGTGTATGTGATAGCGGAGGGCGGTAGTGATGTGTGATACACGGTGTATGTGATAGTGGAGGGAGGTAGTGATGTGTGATACACGGTGTATGTGATAGCGGAGGGCGGTAGTGATGTGTGATACACGGTGTATGTGATAGTGGAGGGAGGTAGTGATGTGTGATACACGGTGTATGTGATAGTGGAGGGCGGTAGTGATGTGTGATACACGGTGTATGTGATAGCGGAGGGCGGTAGTGATGTGTGATACACGGTGTATGTGATAGTGGAGGGAGGTAGTGATGTGTGATACACGGTGTATGTGATAGTGGAGGGAGGTAGTGATGTGTGTGATAGCGGAGGGCGGTAGTGATGTGTGATACACGGTGTATATGATAGTGGAGGGCGGTAGTGATGTGTGTGATAGCGGAGGGCGGTAGTGATGTGTGATACACGGTGTATATGATAGTGGAGGGCGGTAGTGATGTGTGATACACGGTGTATGTGATAGCGGAGGGCGGTAGTGATGTGTGATACACGGTGTATGTGATAGTGGAGGGCGGTAGTGATGTGTGTGATAGCGGAGGGCGGTAGTGATGTGTGATACACGGTGTATGTGATACCGGAGGGCGGTAGTGATGTGTGATACACGGTGTATGTGATAGTGGAGGGCGGTAGTGATGTGTGTGATAGCGGAGGGCGGTAGTGATGGGTGATACACGGTGTATGTGATAGTGGAGGGTGGTAGTGATGTGTGATACACGGTGTATGTGATAGTGGAGGGCGGTAGTGATGTGTGATACACGGTGTATGTGATAGTGGAGGGTGGTAGTGATGTGTGTGATACACGGTGTATGTGATAGTGGAGGGCGGTAGTGATGTGTGATACACAGTGTGGCCACGGCCCGCTATCAGTATTTGATCAGTATTCGGTCAGTATTTGTTCTCAGGAGGGGGTGATAAATGCAGAATTGGTGACTTGTTTCTATTCTACCTTTTCTCTGATTGTTCCTCACCTGGTTTTGGCTCCAACTCCTGAGAAAAAATACTGACCGAATACTGACCGGATACTGATAGTGGGGCCGTGACCTATGTACCAGTATCACCTTCCTGTGGGCTCAAAGCCTCCACTGCAGCTTTAGTAGCCATTTCCCCCTGCTTGTCAGTGCAGGCTGTTGCTCACAGCTTTAGCTGCTGCCTGTGATGATGAAGTATCTGGGTGCGATTTCTGTGGAGACCAGATGTCAAGAAAAGACGAGAAGTGTTTATTTAATGTAATGTCAGGGGAATATTGAGAAAATATTATCAATTTCTCCCAAAACTCTGAAGCCCCTCTCACCCTTCCCTCATCCCTCATCTGTCACAAGAGGAGAGCTGACAGTCCAGCATCTGTCTCTCTGCAAATTATCACCTCTAGTAGAAGTGACTTGTACAGCTATAACCTAATTAAAATGTGAGGGTCTTTCTCCCTGGCAGAAACAAGGGGTGATTAGACACAGGCTGGCGATCAATTTACATGTAACTGTTGAAACTTGATTCCCAGGACGTCAAAGGGAGTTTTAGCCGAAGCCCCAGTCCGATTGGAGCCGATATGAATTATGGAATAACTGATGTCCATAATTCTGATAATAATGGGACCCATATTTTTAGTGTTATGGTCAGCCAAGGATCAAAATGCTTATTTTTTCGTAGCCGTAAGCCCTTCTGGGGAGCTGTAGCGCAAAATTAACAAAATAGCAGATCAAAACTACACCATGCATGGTCTCTAAATGAAGATAAATTCATAACGGAAAATATGGAGTCGCTTGCAAGCTTCTGCGAGCAACCAGGAATAAGTTATTGCGCATGTAAGATATTTAAATTAAATCATGAAGGTTGGAGCCCGAGCCCACATGATGTCAATATAGGGGTGTGTGGGCCAGTCTCCCTCTTCAACATGAAAGAGCTGAATGAAGATTGATCCATATTATTTGCCAGGGGGGTATAGATACTATAAGCAACAGATCCTGTTCGATAACAGTCTAATCAAATCGGGGAGAGCCTCCTCCAGCTATATTGAATCGTCTCAGTGATCGTATAGTAAGTTTCTTCTTTAATCCTGATTTATTTTGTGTAACTGCTTATGTATTGTAACGTCTCTCTTTGTAAAATCTTTGTAAATTTTAATAAACACTGCCTCCCTTTTGGATTAAATATAATATTTAATAGTCCTGTTTCATTTGCCCTGTAATCATTCCCCTCCCCGAAGCCATATATGCTACCAGAAAGCAGGCGTCCGACCAGGCCTGTATTATAGTTCAAACTCGGCCGGTGGTGGCAGAGGATAATAATAAGTGGGCTATCGTGAAGCTGACAGTGACCGTACGGGGCGTGTGCACATATTCCACGTGTTGGAGCCCAGAGGTGTGACGCCATACGCTTTCTGCTCGCTTGCCGATAGCTGCTCAGTGAGTAGTCTGGATCGTGTGCTTGCGAATCTCTGCTCAATCCTGTGAATAATAGACAGAGTGATGGCAGAGCGAGGTATTGTGTGATCTCCCCAGTGTCCTCCCTGTGCGTCCCTGACACGTAAATGTGAGAGATGCCCGCCCAACCCCAAGAAGGAGGAGAAGCTGCAAAGCATGAAGATGCCTAGAGAAGAAGACACTGGAAGATGGGAGGAAGCCATGACCTGCTGGGACAGCAGGACAGACCCCTCAAATCAGGACAGACCCAATAAATGTGAGACAGTTTGGAGCCATGTCATATCAGTACACTGCCCAATCATCCAACTCACCAAGCAAGTATACAGGAGGAGTGGTACTGTGCAGTATATATATATATATACAGGACAGGAGGAGTGGTACTGTGCAGTATATATATACAGGACAGGAGGAGTGGTACTGTGCAGTGTATATATACAGGACAGGAGAAGTGGTACTATGCAGTGTGTATATACAGGACTGGAGGAGTGGTACTGTGCAGTGTATATATACCGAACAGGAGAAGTGGTACTGTGCAGTGTATATATACAGGACAGGAGGAGTCGTACTGTGCAGTGTATATATACAGGACAGGAGGAGTGGTACTGTACAGTGTATATATACAGGACAGGAGGAGTGGTACTGTGCAGTGTATATATACAGGAGGAGTGGTACTGTGCAGTGTATATATACAGGACAGGAGGAGTGGTACTGTACAGTGTATATATACAGGACAGGAGGAGTGGTACTGTGCAGTGTATATATACAGGACAGGAGGAGTGGTACTGTGCAGTGTATATATACAGGACAGGAGGAGTGGTACTGTGCAGTGTATATATACAGGACAGGAGGAGTGGTACTGTGCAGTGTATATATACAGGACAGGAGGAGTGGTACTGTGCAGTGTATATACACAGGACAGGAGGAGTGGCGCTGAGAGTAGCACCTGCCTCCTGAGCTCAAGCACTTCCAGGAGGAGGGTCGTCATCTGGTTCTCTTCTCCCCAGGGAGAGGCAGGCCTACTGGGAGGCCGGCATGGCTTCCCAGCCTCCTATCCCCCGGTCTATGCCGGCGGGGGAGAAGGAGCCTCAACAACCGGCCCAGGAGGGAGTGAGGAGATCGGGAAGGGTGAGGAAGAATACATCCACCTGCTCCAACCCCGAGACTGTTCACCGCCAGCCCAGAGAGGGAGACCGGGGCACCCCAGGCCCCAGGAACAAGAGCCCAGCAAGATCCTGGGGGGATATGAGCTCCAGCGAGTCCACAAGTTCCTTCTCCTCCCGAGTGGTCGCCACGTTGCGAGAGTACGAGGACGCCGGCAAAGCACTAACCCAGCTGAAAGAGGAGCTGAGGGAGGCCCGGGTCCTGAACACCAGGGCGTCCAACAAGGAAAGACCCGCGACCTCCCAGAGGTTTAAAGCCCTCAGAGACGAGGTGGTCAGGTTAGTGCTCCTCCGGGAAGGGATTGAGAAAAGCGCAGGTCCCTTCCTGGAGAGGTTTAAGAACCAGCGGCGGTTCTCAGAAATGAAGGGGTTAAACACCTCAGGAGAACCGCCAGCCGGCGTCCTTAGTGAAGAGGAGGAGGAGGATGAAGAGGTGACTGGAGTCTCAGTTGCTGGAGCCAGTGAGGGGCAGAGCCGGAGTTCCAGTAGTCTCCCTGCAGGGCAGAGGACTCCGACAGCAGAGGCTGGAGTGTCGGGGGAGGAGAAGGAAGGAGGACTGCTGAGGGAGATCCGACTGCTGGAGTCTCCAGTGGACCTGACGCGGTTTTCCTTCGGTGAGGACAAACCAGTGGAGGAGACCAAGAGGAGGAAGAGGAAGACCGGAGGAGCTGCACAGGAGGTGGTGAGTTATAAGTATGTACCAATGTCTGATGTTGCACCTGCCACCTTCTGTTTAAACCCCACCAAACCTAAAGGCACGGGCTCTGCAGTGGGCTCGAGGCAGAGGCAAGGTGGGGAGAGGAGGAGAACGTCCGGCGATGCTGCCATCTGTGCGGGGAACAGTGCAGGGGGCGAGGCTGTGGAGGTACTCACAGCGCCGGACATAGGAAGTTCTGTGGAGTTTCCCACCCTGCCCTCTGCGGCTAAGCCGGTTATCACCGGGGCTGGGGGGGCAGGGAAGGATGTGAAAAAAACACCTGTGAGGAACACTGGGCACACTGCTGCGACAGGGGGGCAGTGTGCCCCAGCGCCCAAAAAGGACACTAAGACCCCAAAGTCTGTGGGTGCAGGGCGGGCAGAGGTGCCGAGGAAACAGTCTGGCCAGAACAAGGACCAAAATGCTGCAGTAGAGGGGCGGGGCGCTCCAGGAGACGACCTGCAGAAAGCCAGCAGCAACCAAAAGAAAACGGGTGTGGTGCTGCAGGGAAGGGAGTCTCTGGGAGTGCTCCCCTCCCCCGGCCCAGCAGGTGTGAGTGCAGAGACACCAGACACAAGGGAGGAAGGAATGGAGGTGACTGTGGAAGGTGCAGAGAACAGCAGAGGTAATGGGGTGACAAGTAAAGGGAATGGAAATAGTGGTGCAGTGAATGATGGGAGTAATGGTGGAGCAGATGGTGAGAGTAATGGTGGAGCAAATGATGAGAGTAGTAGGAATGGTGGAATTAGTGGTACAGTGAATGATGATGCAGCAAATGGTGGGGGTAGTGGTGCAGTGAATGATGATGTAGCAAATGGTGGGGGTAGTGGTGGAATGAATGCTGGGAGTTGTGGTGTAGCAAATGTTGGGGGTAGTGGTGTAATGAATGATGGGAGTAATGGTCCTGCGAATGGTGTGAGTAGTAGTGGAGTGAACGATGGGAGTAATGGTCCTGCGAATGGTGTGAATAGTACTGGAGTGAATGGTGGGAGCAGCACTGGTGTTGGTGGGGGGGGAAGTATGCGCTGGTCCCGCTGCCCCCCCAGCATTGGCGGGGGCTTCAGCCCAAAGCTATTCAGGAGCTGTCAGTGCTGGGGGTAGTAGTGCGCCCTCATCTGGTGGCCCTGGGGATGGTGACTTGCAACAGCAGCTCCTGGACGCCCTGAGGAGAGGGGAGAGCTCCATCACTGTAGAGGGGAGGGAGGTTGATCTGTCTTTCTGGATAGAGAGACATGGTCTTTCAGCCTTCCGAGATAGAGGGGCAGAGACTGTCTGGTCTCTGCCGACAACGGGGCAGAGGAGTAACCGTAGGAACGTGGTCCGTCTCCAGTGGGTAAGCAAGGATTCCTGTCCTGATAGGTCGAAGGTGGTTGAGCTCCTGCTGGGGATGGGCTTTGCGGCATATGACATCTTTGCCTTGATCCATCCCTACGGGACCTCCTACTTCGATGTCAGCTTCGTGAGACCGGAGGGCCTTGAGCTTTTCTGGTCTCGCCATGAGCTGGCTCGGAGTCGCCCCGAATGGCATGGTCTCTTTCCCCTGGCAATAACCCGCCAAGATTCAGTCAGGAAAGTGACCGTTTTGACTAGTAACGAGTCGCTTTCCTGTATGGACATTACCACCTGGGTGAGTCGATACGGAGAGGTCACCAATATTCCCGAAAAGAATCTGGATGACCATGGTATCTGGTCAGGGGCCTGGACCTTCATGGTGAGATTGAAGGTTTCGGGAAACACTGTTACCCATATCCCCTCCTCAACCTTTTTGGGGAGGGATAGGATCTTGATTTTCTACCGGGGGCAGCCTAAGGTCTGTCACAGGTGCGGCAGTCCCACACACTTCAGTGCGCAGTGTACCACCCAGAAATGCGCACTGTGTGGGGACCTTGGTCATCTTGCTGCTGCCTGTCGCAGGATTAGGTGTAACTTGTGTGGTGACCTCGGTCACCCGTTCAGTCGCTGTCCGCGTTCCTTTGTCAATGCGGTCCTGAAAGCGGCGAGTGCGGGACAGGCGAAAGCTGGAACTAATCTTGCCGGTGAAGGGACCAGTAGGGGCGGGGGAGGCAGGGAACCGGTGAGGAGCAAGCTGCCGCCATCCACCATCAGGCGGCAGGAGAAGCGCCGTGGGGACAGGGGGCAGGGAGTAATGTCCCTAAACTCTGACCCAGGTACTTCACTTGCAGCTGAGGATCCTAAAGACAGTGAATTGAGCGAGGAAGTCAAGAGACTTGAAAGGGAAGAGCGAGAGGACGCCACGTCTTCCCAGGAACCCTCTTCTGGTGACAGTCTAGATGAGGGAGAGGGGGTGTGGTCACAGAAAAAGAAAAAGGGTAACAGAAAAACGGCCAGAGGTAGGAGGGGGACCAGGTCTCGAGCTGCCTCTTTGGAGTGCGACCCCTCTGACTCTCTGGCCGTGATCCAAGCGCCATTGGAGGGTTCAGCCGCCCCCCCCTCTGGTGGATCTCTCCAACCGGTTCGGGGCTCTCCAGGACCTCCCTCTGGAGGGGGGAAGTGGGGACCCGGGGCCGGAGGTTGCGGACAAGGTGGTTGGGGCTCAGGAGATGGCTGGGTCTTCCTCTCGGGGGGCAAATACAAAGCCCTCTGGGGGGACGACTAACCCAGGACCACCAGACGAGGGCAAGAATGTATGTAAGGAGAGAATGGACGAGTCTGTTTGTCTTAAGCGCACTAAAAACCCGTCATTATCGGAGGAAGAGGTTGGGACTGTCAGTGGTGGGAAGAAAAAGGCTATCTAATTCAATCAATCATGATGGCGGCACCCACCCCGTTGACGCTGGCAACTATTAATGTTTGCAGCATAAAGTCAGATGCGGCAAGGTACACGGCCTTTCATTTTCTCGGCCAACTTGACGCCGACATTTTGTTTTTGCAGGAGACCAGGTTGACCGATATATCAACCTTGCATAAAGCAAGGCGGGAGTGGAGGCATGGGCCCTCCTACTGGTCTCTTGCGGCCGAGCCGTATAGCGGGGTGGCGGTCCTTTTTAAGACCGCAGCGGTTGAATGCAGACGAGTGATCGAATTAGAAATGGGGAGATGCTTGATCCTAGATGTCTCCATGGGGGGGCAAGAGCTTCGGCTCATTAACATCTATGGTTCCCAGTCCAAGTGGGACCGCAAATGTCTCTTCCTGAAGATCAAACCTTTTTTATTTTCGAGTCGGCAGGTGGTCTTCGGAGGGGATTTCAACAATGTCACGAGATCCTGTGATAGAGGAGGTTCCGGAGACCGGCTGGCTTATGACTGCGTCGCGTTAAACAGGATAGTGAGTGAGGCTCGCCTGGTGGATGTCCACATCCGGCACAACCCGGGCGACACGGGATTCACCTTTTTTAGAGGTAGTCAGTGCAGGTCTAGGCTAGACAGGTTTTATTTGAAGGAGGAGGCCGTCTCTTCACCGTTGTCGGTTGTGGAGGTGGAGTTCTCCGATCACTGTTTGATTATGTTTTCTCTGAACGTTACAGAGACTCCTCGGATGGGAAGAGGCTATTGGAAGCTGAATTCGTCACTCCTTGAGGAAGAAGCTGTGAGACGGTCTTTTGAGGAATTCTTTCAGAGCCAGGTACCATTGCTGGGCCTAAGTAACACTAAGTCAGAGTGGTGGGAGATGTTCAAACATCGGGTGGCGAGATTCTTCCGGCAGCTCTCGAACCTCAGAAGCCTGAACAGGGATCGCCTGTATCAGAGCCTGAGGAGGAAACTCGAGCATCTTGTCTCGACTGGAGGTAGCCGCGAGGAGATCTCCAGAGTGAAGTCCTTGCTGAAGAGCTGTCAGTACAATAGGCACGCATCTTTGGTTTTCGAGAGGGACTACGGGAAGTACTGCTCGCCCGACCCTTACAGAAACTGTAAGATGTCAGTGAATAGTAAGATAGTGACGGGGCTGGTGGACAGTACGGGGTCCCTGAGAAGGTCCAGATCAGGGATCTTGGAGGTTGTCAGTTCCTACTACTCGCACCTCTTGGGAAGGAGGGAGCTTGATCGTGACGGGATGTCGGCTTTCCTGGCTGAATCTGTTCCTGAGCCAGGGGCTGACTTCTCGCTGGGCGATTTGGCAGAAGCGATCAAAGAAGAGGAAGTGAGACTGGCGATCGATGGGCTTAGGCCCAAAAAGTCGCCAGGTCCGGATGGCTTAACATCCGAGTTCTTTAGGACCTTTAGGGACTCTTTGGTCCCCCTCTTGACTCAGGTGTTTAACGAGTGTCTCTCCTCGGGCACTCTGCCGAGATCATTAAGGAGGTCAGCTTTGATCATTTTGTCAAAGGGTAAGGATCCGTCACGCATTGAGAACTGGCGTCCCATAGCGCTTCTCAATGTGGACAGGAAGATTTTGGCTAAGATACTTTTCAACAGGCTGGTGAAGTTTGCACCCCGGCTCCTTTCGGAGGTTCAGCACTGTTGCGTTCCTGGCCGTAGCACTTTTAGTGCTGTTCTAGGTGTCCGAGAGGCCGTGGAGCAAGGCAGGGCGGGCCTCTGGAAGGGGTTCTTGCTGACCCTGGATCAGGCAAAAGCCTTTGATCGGGTTAACCACGAGTACCTCTGGTCCACTCTTTTGAGGTATGGTCTGCCTGGAGGGTTTGTGGACTGGCTTAAGACTTTGTATGCAGGGGCTGAGACTTTCCCTCTGGTGAATGGGTGGATTGGACGACCTTTTGGGGTAGGATCCGGTGTCCGTCAGGGCTGTCCTCTTAGCCCTTTGCTTTACGCGTTTGCGATCGATCCCTTCCTCAGAAGGATCGATTGTAGACCGTTGGCGGGGGTGCGGATGGGCGGGGCGGCGCCGGAGACTATCCTGAGGGTGGTGGCCTACGCGGACGATGTCACCGTCTTTGTTTCTTCGCAAGAGGAGGCAGCAGCGGTGATGTCAGAAGTGGAGCGCTACTCGGAGGCATCCGGGTCCAAGGTCAGCCAGGATAAGTGTGAGAGTCTCTGGCTGGGAGGCGGAGATCCCGGGTTTGATCTTCCGGACACCCTCCCCGAACCCCAAGAACATGCCAAAGTCCTGGGCATCGAATTCGGCCAGGGTGATTACCCCACGAAAAACTGGGAAGGCAGAATCAAAAGTGTCGCCCAAAGAGTGGACCAATGGAGGGGTTGGTCTTTGACCCTGAGGGAAAGGGTTGGCCTGTGCAAAGCTTTCCTGCTCCCCTTGCTAATCTACCTGGGCAGCGTCTGTGTCTTGCCAGAGCCTCTCTGGACACGGGTCTACAGTCTGTTCTTCCAGATGTTATGGGGGAACAGACTGAACCTAGTCAAGCGGGAGGTCACTTACCGCACGAGGAGACTAGGGGGTTTGAATATGGTGAACCCCGTGGTGTTCCTAGTGAACACTTTCTTGAAGGTGAACGTGGCAAACCTCTGGAAAGAGAGGGCTCCTCCGTGGGTATTCTCCTGCAAGGGATGGTTTCAGCCTTTCTTCCAGGAATGGGAGACAGGGGGAAGATTGAAGGATCTTCGCACACCACACGGGCATCTCCCGGCTTATGTTACCCCGGTTCTGAAAATGATCCGCCGGTGGGGTCTGGGAATGTGGGAGGTGAGGTCCCTCCCGAGGAAACTCCTCGATATGAGGGTCTTGCTTTCTCATTTTCAGAGTCCATTGGCCCTCAAAGACTGCCCAAGTCGGGATCTGGAGGTTGGGTTGAGTTTGTTAAATTCTACCAGGATCCCCGAGAAGTACTGGGACTTGACTTGGCGCTGCTTCCATGGTAAGCTGTATGTGAGGGACAATTTGAAGTACAGGAGCTCCGAGGACAGGAATTGCCCCCGTGAGGCTTGTGCTAACGTGCTGGAAAGCATGGAGCACTTCCTGCTTCATTGTCCCTTTAATACAGAGGTGTACAACAGGGTGGGGGCTTCCATTGGTTGGCCGCGGCTGGCTACTCTGTCCTATGCCGGGTGGGCCTATGGAGCGTTCGGAGACCTTGGGAGAAGGGACCGAGACACTTTATTCATAGTCAGCGCAGTGGTGAGGTATTTCACGTGGAACGCACGAGTTTTAGTCTCGACGCAGAGTAAAATCCTCCATGTAGATGAAGTCTGTAGGAACATCCTAGGTGACCTGGTGAAGGTACGTTCTCTGGAGTATGAAAGACTGGGTGCCCGGAGGGCGGCCCGTCTATGGAGGGGCTTTTCCTTCAGGGTGCCTTAGTCCGGTAGTACTCCTATATCCTGGTGGTGGGCCGATGTCTTTTCACCCTAGATTTTTGTTTTGTATTTCTGTCTCCTGAATAGAAGGTTTGCCGGCATCGAACTTGAGCCTCGGATGGTGAGTGTGTAGGTTGTGTTCTGTATATATTGTATATAATGTATAATAGGGGGTTTTAGTTAGGTTGGGTGGGGGATTTGGGGGGGTTTTCATCGGCGGTGATAAGAGGACTGATCTGGCCTGGTTCAGGCCCCGCCTGGGGAAAAACTTTGGGGCCTGATCCTAGCTCGGAGTAATCCTGAACTTTGTGGCCAGAGCTGGATCAGGGGTGGTGGGATAGTTAGTGTAGGGCTGTGTTTTATGTATATATTAAAAATTACAAAAAAAAATATAAAATATAAAAAAAAAAAAAAAAAAATTGTTCATGTCACTATTGTATATCTTGTTATTTTTGGTTTTCTGTGGTGTGAATGAGGTGCGGTAAGGGGGTGACTAAGGTCAGGCAGTGGGACCAGTAGGTCAGTGTTAGTTCCCGGTTGTATATACGGTATATTAGGTTTAGTGTTTTATTGTATATAATCTTGTATATAGGACGGTGTTTTATGTGTATATAGGACGGTGTGAGCGTTGTGTGGGATTGTATATAGTAGTATGAATGAAGCTGGGTCGGGGGTCTTATAGGTTTTATAATAGTTATTTCCTGTATATATATATATATATATATTCCTGCGGTGATTTATTTTGTTTCTATTTTCTGTGATTTGTCGTCTTGTTTTGTTCTTATGTTCGGTGTCCTGTAATGTATTATTGTTCTGTCATGTACTGTATATATACAGGAGGAGGGGTACTGTGCAGTGTATATATACAGGACAGGAGGAGTGGTACTGTGCAGTGTATATATACAGGACAGGAGGAGTGGTACTGTGCAGTGTATATATACAGGAGGAGCGGTACTGTGCAGTGTATATATACAGGACAGGAGGAGTGGTACTGTGCAGTGTATATATACAGGAGGAGTGGTACTGTGCAGTGTATATATACAGGAGGAGTGGTGCTGTGCAGTGTATATATACAGGAGGAGTGGTGCTGTGCAGTGTATATATACAGGAGGAGTGGTACTGTGCAGTGTATATATACAGGACAGGAGGAGCTGTACTGTGCAGTGTATATATACAGGAGGAGTGGTGCTGTGCAGTGTATATATACAGGAGGAGTGGTACTGTGCAGTGTATATATACAGGACAGGAGGAGTGGTACTGTGCAGTGTATATATACAGGAGGAGCGGTACTGTGCAGTGTATATATACAGGAGGAGTGGTACTGTGCAGTGTATATATACAGGACAGGAGGAGTGGTACTGTGCAGTGTATATATACAGGACAGGAGGAGTGGTACTGTGCAGTGTATATATACAGGACAGGAGGAGTGGTACTGTGCAGTGTATATATACAGGAGGAGTGGTACTGTGCAGTGTATATATACAGGACAGGAGGAGTGGTACTGTGCAGTGTATATATACAGGACAGGAGGAGTGGTACTGTGCAGTGTATATATACAGGAGGAGTGGTACTGTGCAGTGTATATATACAGGACAGGAGGAGCTGTACTGTGCAGTGTATATATACAGGAGGAGTGGTGCTGTGCAGTGTATATATACAGGAGGAGTGGTACTGTGCAGTGTATATATACAGGACAGGAGGAGTGGTACTGTGCAGTGTATATATACAGGAGGAGCGGTACTGTGCAGTGTATATATACAGGAGGAGTGGTACTGTGCAGTGTATATATACAGGACAGGAGGAGTGGTACTGTGCAGTGTATATATACAGGACAGGAGGAGTGGTACTGTGCAGTGTATATATACAGGACAGGAGGAGTGGTACTGTGCAGTGTATATATACAGGAGGAGTGGTACTGTGCAGTGTATATATACAGGACAGGAGGAGTGGTACTGTGCAGTGTATATATACAGGACAGGAGGAGTGGTACTGTGCAGTGTATATATACAGGAGGAGTGGTACTGTGCAGTGTATATATACAGGACAGGAGGAGTGGTACTGTGCAGTGTATATATACAGGACAGGAGGAGTGGTACTGTGCAGTGTATATATATACAGGACAGGAGGAGTGGTACTGTGCAGTGTATATATACAGGACAGGAGGAGTGGTACTGTGCAGTGTATATATACAGGACAGGAGGAGTGGTACTGTGCAGTGTATATATACAGGACAGGAGGAGTGGTACTGTGCAGTGTATATATACAGGACAGGAGGAGTGGTACTGTGCAGTGTATATATACAGGAGGAGTGGTACTGTGCAGTGTATATATACAGGACAGGAGGAGTGGTACTGTGCAGTGTATATATATACAGGACAGGAGGAGTGGTACTGTGCAGTGTATATATACAGGACAGGAGGAGTGGTACTGTGCAGTGTATATATACAGGAGGAGTGGTACTGTGCAGCGTATATATACAGGACAGGAGGAGTGGTACTGTGCAGTGTATATATACAGGACAGGAGGAGTGGTACTGTGCAGTGTATATATACAGGACAGGAGGAGTGGTACTGTGCAGTGTATATATACAGGAGGAGTGGTACTGTGCAGCGTATATATACAGGACAGGAGGAGTGGTACTGTGCAGTGTATATATACAGGACAGGAGGAGTGGTACTGTGCAGTGCATATATACAGGACAGGAGGAGTGGTACTGTGCAGTGTATATATAGAGGACAGGAGGAGTGGTACTGTGCAGTGTATATATAGAGGACAGGAGGAGTGGTACTGTGCAGTGTATATATAGAGGACAGGAGGAGTGGTACTGTGCAGTGTATATATACAGGACAGGAGAAGTGGTACTGTGCAGTGTATATATACAGGACAGGAGGAGTGGTACTGTGCAGTGTATATATACAGGACAGGAGGAGTGGTACTGTGCAGTGTATATATACAGGACAGGAGAAGTGGTACTGTGCAGTGTATATATACAGGACAGGAGGAGTGGTACTGTGCAGTGTATATATACAGGACAGGAGGAGCAATACTGTGCAGTGAATATATACAGGACAGGAGGAGTGGTACTGTGCAGTGTATATATACAGGACAGGAGGAGTGCTACTGTGCAGTGTATATATACAGGACAGGAGGAGTGGTGCTGTGCAGTGTATATATACAGGACAGGAGGAGTGGTACTGTGCAGTGTATATATATACAGGACAGGAGGAGTGGTACTGTGCAGTGTATATATACAGGACAGGAGGAGTGGTACTGTGCAGTGTATATATACAGGAGGAGTGGTACTGTGCAGTGTATATATACAGGACAGGAGGAGTGGTACTGTGCAGTGTATATATACAGGACAGGAGGAGTGGTACTGTGCAGTGTATATATACAGGACAGGAGGAGTGGTACTGTGCAGTGTATATATACAGGACAGGAGGAGTGGTGCTGTGCAGTGTATATATACAGGACAGGAGGAGTGGTACTGTGCAGTGTATATATACAGGACAGGAGGAGTGGTGCTGTGCAGTGTATATATACAGGACAGGAGGAGTGGTACTGTGCAGTGTATATATACAGGACAGGAGGAGTGGTACTGTGCAGTGTATATATACAGGACAGGAGGAGTGGTGCTGTGCAGTGTATATATACAGGACAGGAGGAGTGGTACTGTGCAGTGTATATATACAGGACAGGAGGAGTGGTGCTGTGCAGTGTATATATACAGGACAGGAGGAGTGGTACTGTGCAGTGTATATATACAGGACAGGAGGAGTGGTACTGTGCAGTGTATATATACAGGACAGGAGGAGTGGTACTGTGCAGTGTATATATACAGGAGGAGTGGTGCTGTGCAGTGTATATATACAGGACAGGAGGAGTGGTACTGTGCAGTGTATATATACAGGAGGAGTGGTGCTGTGCAGTGTATATATACAGGACAGGAGGAGTGGTACTGTGCAGTATATATATATATATATATATATATATATACAGGACAGGAGGAGTGGTACTGTGCAGTGTATATATACAGGACAGGAGGAGTGGTACTGTGCAGTGTATATATACAGGACAGGAGGAGTGGTACTGTACAGTGTATATATACAGGAGGAGTGGTACTGTGCAGTGTATATATACAGGACAGGAGGAGTGGTACTGTGCAGTGTATATATACAGGACAGGAGGAGTGGTAATGTGCGGTGTATATATACAGGACAGGAGAAGTAGTACTGTACAGTGTATATATACAGCACAGGAGGAGTGGTACTGTGCAATGTATATATACAGGACAGGAGGAGTGGTACTGTGCAGTGTATATATACAGGAGGAGTGGTACTGTGCAGTGTATATATACAGGAGGAGTGGTACTGTGCAGTGTATATATACAGGACAGGAGGAGTGGTACTGTGCAGTGTATATATACAGGACAGGAGGAGTGGTACTGTGCAGTGTATATATACAGGAGGAGTGGTACTGTGCAGTGTATATATACAGGACAGGAGGAGTGGTACTGTGCGGTGTATATATACAGGACAGGAGGAGTGGTACTGTGCAGTGTATATATACAGGACAGGAGGAGTGGCGCTGAGAGTAGCACCTGCCTCCTGAGCTCAAGCACTTCCAGGAGGAGGGTTGTCGTCTGCCTCTCTTCTCCCCAGGGAGAGGCAGGCTTACTGGGAGGCCGGCATGGCTTCCCAGCCTCCTATCCCGCGGTCTATGCCGGCGGGGGAGAAGGAGCCTCAACAACCGGCCCAGGAGGGAGTGAGGAGATCGGGAAGGGTGAGGAAGAATACATCCACCTGCTCCAACCCCGAGACTGTTCACCGCCAGCCCAGAGAGGGAGACCGGGGCACCCCAGGCCCCAGGAACAAGAGCCCAGCAAGATCCTGGGGGGAGATGAGCTCCAGCGAGTCCACAAGTTCCTTCTCCTCCCGAGTGGTCGCCACGTTGCGAGAGTACGAGGACGCCGGCAAAGCACTAACCCAGCTGAAAGAGGAGCTGAGGGAGGCCCGGGTCCTGAACACCAGGGCGTCCAACAAGGAGAGACCCGCGACCTCCCAGAGGGTTAAAGCCCTCAGAGACGAGGTGGTCAGGTTAGTGCTCCTCCGGGAGGGGATTGAGAAAAGCGCAGGTCCCTTCCTGGAGAGGTTTAAGAACCAGCGGCGGTTCTCAGAAATGAAGGGGTTAAACACCTCAGGAGAACCGCCAGCCGGCGTCCTTAGTGAAGAGGAGGAGGAGGATGAAGAGGTGACTGGAGTCTCAGTTGCTGGAGCCAGTGAGGGGCAGAGCCGGAGCTCAAGTGGTCTCCCTGCAGGGCAGAGGACTCCCACAGCAGAGGCTGGAGTGTCGGGGGAGGAGGAGGAAGGAGGACTGCTGAGGGAGATCCGACTGCTGGAGTCTCCAGTGGACCTGACGCAGTTTTCCTTCGGTGAGGACAAACCAGTGGAGGAGACAGGGAAGAGGAAGAAGAAGAAGACTGGAGGAGCTGCACAGGAGGTGGTGAGTTATAAGTATGTACCAATGTCTGATGTTGCACCTGCCACCTCCTGTTTAAACCCCACCAAACCTAAAGGCACGGGCTCTGCAGTGGGCTCGAGGCAGAGGCAAGGTGGGGAGAGGAGGCGGACGTCCGGCGATGCTGCCATCTGTGCGGGGAACAGTGCAGGGGGCGAGGCTGTGGAGGTACTCACAGCGCCGGACATAGGGAGTTCTGTGGAGTTTCCCACCCTGCCCTCTGCGGCTAAGCCGGTTATCACCGGGGCTGGGGGGGCAGGGAAGGATGTGAAAAACACATCAGCAAAGAACACTGGGCACACTGCTGCGACAGGGGGGCAGTGTGCCCCAGCGCCCAAAAAGGACAGTAAGACCCCAAAGTCTGTGGGTGCAGGGCGGGCAGAGGTGTCGAGAAAACAGTCTGGCCAAAACAAGGACCAAAATGCTGCAGTAGGGGGGCGGGGCGCTCCAGCAGACGACCTGCAGAAAGCCAGCAGCAACCAAAGGGAAACGGGTGTGGTGCTGCAGGGAAAGGAGTCTCTGGAAGTGCTCCCCTCCCCCGGCCCAGCAGGTGTGAGTGCAGAGACACCAGACACAAGGGAGGAAGGAATGGAGGTGACTGTGGAAGGTGCAGAGAACAGCAGAGGTAATGGGGTGACAAGTAAAGGGAATGGAAATAGTGGTGCAGTGAATGATGGGAGTAATGGTGGAGCAGATGGTGAGAGTAATGGTGGAGCAGATGATGAGAGTAGTAGGAATGGTGGAATTAGTGGTACAGTGAATGATGATGCAGCAAATGGTGGGGGTAGTGGTGCAGTGAATGATGATGTAGCAAATGGTGGGGGTAGTGGTGGAATGAATGCTGGGAGTTGTGGGAATGGTGGGAGTTGTGGTGTAGCAAATGTTGGGGGTAGTGGTGTAATGAATGGTGGGAGTAATGGTCCTGCGAATGGTGTGAGTAGTAGTGGAGTGAACGATGGGAGTAATGGTCCTGCGAATGGTGTGAATAGTACTGGAGTGAATGGTGGGAGCAGCACTGGTGTTGGTGGGGGGGAAGTAGGTGCTGGTCCCGCTGCCCCCCCAGCATTGGCGGGGGCTTCAGCCCAAAGCTATTCAGAAGCTGTCAGTGCTGGGGGTAGTAGTGCGCCCTCGTCTGGTGGCCCTGGGGATGGTGACTTGCAACAGCAGCTCCTGGACGCCCTGAGGAGAGGGGAGAGCTCCATCACTGTAGAGGGGAGGGAGGTTGATCTGTCTTTCTGGATAGAGAGACATGGTCTTTCAGCCTTCCGAGATAGAGGGGCAGAGACTGTCTGGTCTCTGCCGACAACGGGGCAGAGGAGTAACCGTAGGAACGTGGTCCGTCTCCAGTGGGTAAGCAAGGATGTCTGTCCTGATAGGTCGAAGGTGGTTGAGCTCCTGCTGGGGATGGGCTTTGCGGCATATGACATCTTTGCCTTGATCCATCCCTATGGGACCTCCTACTTCGATGTCAGCTTCGTGAGACCGGAGGGCCTTGAGCTTTTCTGGTCTCGCCATGAGCTGGCTCGGAGTCGCCCCGAATGGCATGGTCTCTTTCCCCTGGCAATAACTCGCCAAGATTCAGTCAGGAAAGTGACCGTTCTGACTAGTAACGAGTCGCTTTCCTGTATGGACATTACCACCTGGGTGAGTAGATACGGAGAGGTCACCAATATTCCCGAAAAGAATCTGGATGATCATGGTATCTGGTCAGGGGCCTGGACCTTCATGGTGAGATTGAAGGTTTCGGGAAACACTGTTACCCATATCCCCTCCTCAACCTTTTTGGGGAGGGATAGGATCTTGATTTTCTACCGGGGGCAGCCTAAGGTCTGTCACAGGTGCGGTAGCCCCACACACTTCAGTGCGCAGTGTACCACCCAGAAATGCGCACTGTGTGGGGACCTCGGTCATCTTGCTGCTGCCTGTCGCAGGATTAGGTGTAACTTGTGTGGTGACCTCGGTCACCCGTTCAGTCGCTGTCCACGTTCCTTCGCCAATGCGGTCCTGAAAGCGGCGAGTGTGGGACAGGCGCAAGCCGGGACTAATCTTGCCGGTGAAGGGACCAGTAGGGGCGGGGGAGGCAGGGATCCGGTGAGGAGCAAGCTGCCGCCATCCACCATCAGGCGGCAGGAGAAGCGCCGTGGGGACAGGGGGCAGGGAGTAATGTCCCTAAACTCTGACCCAGGTACTTCACTTGCAGCTGAGGATCCTAAAGACAGTGAATTGAGCGAGGAAGTCAAGAGACTTGAAAGGGAAGAGCGAGAGGACGCCACGTCTTCCCAGGAACCCTCTTCTGGTGACAGTCTAGATGAGGGAGAGGGGGAGTGGTCACAGAAAAAGAAAAAGGGTAACAGGAAAACGGCCAGAGGTGGGAGGGGGACCAGGTCTCGAGCTGCCTCTTTGGAGTGCGACCCCTCTGACTCTCTGGCAATGATCCAAGCGCCATTGGAGGGTTCAGCCGCCCCCCCTCTGGTGGATCTCTCCA
Source organism: Phyllobates terribilis (assembly GCF_046119375.1). Lineage (NCBI taxonomy): Eukaryota > Metazoa > Chordata > Amphibia > Anura > Dendrobatidae > Phyllobates > Phyllobates terribilis. Next base: position 193,538,083 of record NW_027362769.1, on the reverse strand, counting down.
ACCGGTTCGGGGCTCTCCAGGACCTCCCTCTGGAGGGGGGAAGTGGGGACCCGGGGCCGGAGGTTGCGGACAAGGTGGTTGGGGCTCAGGAGATGGCTGGGTCTTCCTCTCGGGGGGCAAATACAAAGCCCTCTGGGGGGATGACTAACCCAGGACCACCAGACGAGGGCAAGAATCTATGTAAGGAGAGAATGGATGAATCTGTTTGTCTTAAGCGCACTAAAAACCCGTCATTATCAGAGGAAGAGGTTGGGACTGTCAGTGGTGGGAAGAAAAAGGCTATCTAATTCAATCAATCATGATGGCGGCACCCACCCCGTTGACGCTGGCAACTATTAATGTTTGCAGCATAAAGTCAGATGCGGCAAGGTACACGGCCTTTCATTTTCTCGGCCAACTTGACGCCGACATTTTGTTTTTGCAGGAGACCAGGTTGACCGATATATCAACCTTGCATAAAGCAAGGCGGGAGTGGAGGCATGGGCCCTCCTACTGGTCTCTTGCGGCCGAGCCGTATAGCGGGGTGGCGGTCCTTTTTAAGACCGCAGCGGTTGAATGCAGACGAGTGATCGAATTAGAAATGGGGAGATGCTTGATCCTAGATGTCTCCATGGGGGGACAAGAGCTTCGGCTCATTAACATCTATGGTTCCCAGTCCAAGTGGGACCGCAAATGTCTCTTCCTGAAGATCAAACCTTTTTTATTTTCGAGTCGGCAGGTGGTCTTCGGAGGGGATTTCAACAATGTCACGAGATCCTGTGATAGAGGAGGTTCCGGAGACCGGCTGGCTTATGACTGCGTCGCGTTAAACAGGATAGTGAGTGAGGCTCGCCTGGTGGATGTCCACATCCGGCACAACCCGGGCGACACGGGATTCACCTTTTTTAGAGGTAGTCAGTGCACGTCTAGGCTAGATAGGTTTTATTTGAAGGAGGAGGCCGTCTCTTCGCCGTTGTCGGTTGTGGAGGTGGAGTTCTCCGATCACTGTTTGATTATGTTTTCTCTCAACGTTACAGAGACTCCTCGGATGGGAAGAGGCTATTGGAAGCTGAATTCATCACTCCTTGAGGAAGAAGCTGTAAGACGGTCTTTTGAGGAATTCTTTCAGAGCCAGGTACCATTGCTGGGCCTAAGTAACACTAAGTCGGAGTGGTGGGAGATGTTCAAACATCGGGTGGCGAGATTCTTCCGGCAGCTCTCGAACCTCAGAAGCCTGAACAGGGATCGCCTGTATCAGAGCCTGAGGAGGAAACTCGAGCATCTTGTCTCGACTGGAGGTAGCCGCGAGGAGATCTCCAGAGTGAAGTCCTTGCTGAAGAGGTGTCAGTACGATAGGCACGCATCTTTGGTTTTCGAGAGGGACTACGGGAAGTACTGCTCGCCCGACCCTTACAGAAACTGTAAGATGTCAGTGAATAGTAAGATAGTGACGGGGCTGGTGGACAGTACGGGGTCCCTGAGAAGGTCCAGATCAGGGATCTTGGAGGTTGTCAGTTCCTACTACTCGCACCTCTTGGGAAGGAGGGAGCTTGATCGTGACGGGATGTCGGCTTTCCTGGCTGAATCCGTTCCTGAGCCAGGGGCTGACCTCTCGCTGGGCGATTTGGCAGAAGCGATCAAAGAAGAGGAAGTGAGACTGGCGATCGATGGGCTTAGGCCCAAAAAGTCGCCAGGTCCGGATGGCTTAACATCCGAGTTCTTTAGGACCTTTAGGGACTCTTTGGTCCCCCTCTTGACTCAGGTGTTTAACGAGTGTCTCTCCTCGGGCACTCTGCCGAGATCATTAAGGAGGTCAGCTTTGATCATTTTGTCAAAGGGTAAGGATCCGTCACGCATTGAGAACTGGCGTCCCATAGCACTTCTCAATGTGGACAGGAAGATTTTGGCTAAGATACTTTTCAACAGGCTGGTGAAGTTTGCACCCCGGCTCCTTTCGGAGGTTCAGCACTGTTGCGTTCCTGGCCGTAGCACTTTTAGTGCTGTTCTAGGTGTCCGAGAGGCCGTGGAGCAAGGCAGGGCGGGCCTCTGGAAGGGGTTCTTGCTGACCCTGGATCAGGCAAAAGCCTTTGATCGGGTTAACCACGAGTACCTCTGGTCCACTCTTTTGAGGTATGGTCTGCCTGGAGGGTTTGTGGACTGGCTTAAGACCTTGTATGCAGGGGCTGAGACTTTCCCTCTGGTGAATGGGTGGATTGGACGACCTTTTGGGGTAGGATCCGGTGTCCGTCAGGGCTGTCCTCTTAGCCCTTTGCTTTACGCGTTTGCGATCGATCCCTTCCTCAGAAGGATCGATTGTAGACCGTTGGCGGGGGTGCGCATGGGCGGGGCGGCGCCGGAGACTATCCTGAGGGTGGTGGCCTACGCGGACGATGTCACCGTCTTTGTTTCTTCGCAAGAGGAGGCAGCAGCGGTGATGTCAGAAGTGGAGCGCTACTCGGAGGCATCCGGGTCCAAGGTCAGCCAGGATAAGTGTGAGAGTCTCTGGCTGGGAGGCGGAGATCCTGGGTTTGATCTTCCGGACACCCTCCCCGAACCCCAAGAACATGCCAAAGTCCTGGGCATCGAATTCGGCCAGGGTGATTACCCCACGGAAAACTGGGAAGGCAGAATCAAAGGTGTCGCCCAAAGAGTGGACCAATGGAGGGGTTGGTCTTTGACCCTGAGGGAAAGGGTTGGCCTGTGCAAAGCTTTCCTGCTCCCCTTGCTAATCTACCTGGGCAGCGTCTGTGTCTTGCCAGAGCCTCTCTGGACACGGGTCTACAGTCTGTTCTTCCAGATGTTATGGGGGAACAGACTGAACCTAGTCAAGCGGGAGGTCACTTACCGCACGAGGAGACTAGGGGGTTTGAATATGGTGAACCCCGTGGTGTTCCTAGTGAACACTTTCTTGAAGGTGAACGTGGCAAACCTCTGGAAAGAGAGGGCTCCTCCGTGGGTATTCTCCTGCAAGGGATGGTTTCAGCCTTTCTTCCAGGAATGGGAGACAGGGGGAAGATTGAAGGATCTTCGCACACCACACGGGCATCTCCCGGCTTATGTTACCCCGGTTCTGAAAATGATCCGCCGGTGGGGTCTGGGAATGTGGGAGGTGAGGTCCCTCCCGAGGAAACTCCTCGATATGAGGGTCTTGCTTTCTCATTTTCAGAGTCCATTGGCCCTCAAAGACTGCCCAAGTCGGGATCTGGAGGTTGGGTTGAGTTTGTTAAATTCTACCAGGATCCCCGAGAAGTACTGGGACTTGACTTGGCGCTGCTTCCATGGTAAGCTGTATGTGAGGGACAATTTGAAGTACAGGAGCTCCGAGGACAGGAATTGCCCCCGTGAGGCTTGTGCTAACGTGCTGGAAAGCATGGAGCACTTCCTGCTTCATTGTCCCTTTAATACAGAGGTGTACAACAGGGTGGGGGCTTCCATTGGTTGGCCGCGGCTGGCTACTCTGTCCTACGCCGGGTGGGCCTATGGAGCGTTCGGAGACCTTGGGAGAAGGGACCGAGACACTTTATTCATAGTCAGCGCAGTGGTCAGGTATTTCACGTGGAACGCACGAGTTTTAGTCTCGACGCAGCGTAAAATCCTCCATGTAGATGAAGTCTGTAGGAACATCCTAGGTGACCTGGTGAAGGTACGTTCTCTGGAGTATGAAGGACTGGGTGCCCGGAGGGCGGCCCGTCTCTGGAGGGGCTTTTCCTTCAGGGTGCCTTAGTCCGGTAGTACTCCTATATCCTGGTGGTGGGCTGATGTCTTTTCACCCTAGATTTTTGTTTTGTATTTCTGTCTCCTGAATAGAAGGTTTGCCGGCATCGAACTTGAGCCTTGGATGGTGAGTGTGTAGGTTGTGTTCTGTATATATTGTATATAATGTATAATAGGGGTTTTTAGTTAGGTTGGGTGGGGGATTTGGGGGGGTTCTTCATCAGCGGTGATAAGAGGACTGATCTGGCCTGGTCCAGGCCCCGCCTGGGGAAAAACTTTGGGGCCTGATCCTAGCTCGGAGTAATCCTGAACTTTGTGGCCAGAGCTGGATCAGGGGTGGCGGGATAGTTAGTGTAGGTCTGTGTTTTATGTATATATATTAAAAATTACAAAAAAAATATAAAATATAAAAAAAAAAAAAAAATTGTTCATGTCACTATTGTATATATTGTTATTTTTGGTTTTCTGTGGTGTGAATGAGGTGCGGTAAGGGGGTGACTAAGGTCAGGCAGTGGGACCAGTAGGTCAGTGTTAGTTCCCGGTTGTATATACGTTATATTAGGTTTAGTGTTTTATTGTATATAATCTTGTATATAGGACGGTGTTTTATGTGTATATAGGACGGTGTGAGCGTTGTGTGGGATTGTATATAGTAGTATGAATGAAGCTGGGTCGGGGGTTTTATAGGTTTTATAATAGTTATTTCCTGTATATATATATATATATATTCCTGCGGTGATTTATTTTGTTTCTATTTTCTGTGATTTGTCGTCTTGTTTTGTTCTTATGTTCGGTGTCCTGTAATGTATTATTGTTCTGTCATGTACTGTATATATACAGGAGGAGTGGTACTGTGCAGTGTATATATACAGGACAGGAGGAGTGGTATTGTGCAGTGTATATATACAGGACAGGAGGAGTGGTACTGTGCAGTGTATATATACAGGACAGGAGGAGCGGTACTGTGCAGTGTATATATACAGGAGGAGTGGTACTGTGCAGTGTATATATACAGGGGGAGCTGTACTGTGCAGTGTATATATACAGGAGGAGTGGTACTGTGCAGTGTATATATACAGGACAGGAGGAGTGGTACTGTGCAGTGTATATATACAGGACAGGAGGAGTGGTACTGTGCAGTGTATATATACAGGACAGGAGGAGTGGTACTGTGCAGTGTATATATACAGGACAGGAGGAGTGGTACTGTGCAGTGTATATATACAGGACAGGAGGAGTGGTACTGTGCAGTGTATATATACAGGACAGGAGGAGTGGTACTGTGCAGTGTATATATACAGGACAGGAGGAGCGGTACTGTGCAGTGTATATATACAGGACAGGAGGAGTGGTACTGTGCAGTGTATATATACAGGACAGGAGGAGTGGTACTGTGCAGTGTATATATACAGGAGGAGCTGTACTGTGCAGTGTATATATACAGGACAGGAGGAGTGGTATTGTGCAGTGTATATATACAGGACAGGAGGAGCGGTACTGTGCAGTGTATATATACAGGACAGGAGGAGTGGTACTGTGCAGTGTATATATACAGGAGGAGTGGTACTGTGCAGTGTATATATACAGGAGGAGTGGTACTGTGCAGTGTATATATACAGGACAGGAGGAGTGGTACTGTGCAGTGTATATATACAGGAGGAGTGGTACTGTGCAGTGTATATATACAGGAGGAGTGGTACTGTGCAGTGTATATATACAGGAGGAGTGGTACTGTGCAGTGTATATATACAGGAGGAGTGGTGCTGTGCAGTGTATATATACAGGACAGGAGGAGTGGTACTGTGCAGTGTATATATACAGGAGGAGTGGTACTGTGCAGTGTATATATACAGGACAGGAGGAGTGGTGCTGTGCAGTGTATATATACAGGACAGGAGGAGTGGTACTGTGCAGTGTATATATACAGGACAGGAGGAGAGGTACTGTGCAGTGTATATATACAGTACAGGAGGAGTGGTACTGTGCAGTGTATATATACAGGACAGGAGGAGTGGTACTGTGCAGTGTATATATACAGGAGGAGTGGTACTGTGCAGTGTATATATACAGAACAGGAGGAGTGGTACTGTGCAGTGTATATATACAGGAGGAGTGGTACTGTGCAGTGTATATATACAGGACAGGAGGAGTGGTACTGTGCAGTGTATATATACAGGAGGAGTGGTACTGTGCAGTGTATATATACAGAACAGGAGGAGTGGTGCTGTGCAGTGTATATATACAGGACAGGAGGAGTGGTACTGTGCAGTGTATATATACAGGACAGGAGGAGAGGTACTGTGCAGTGTATATATACAGTACAGGAGGAGTGGTACTGTGCAGTGTATATATACAGGACAGGAGGAGTGGTACTGTGCAGTGTATATATACAGGAGGAGTGGTACTGTGCAGTGTATATATACAGAACAGGAGGAGTGGTACTGTGCAGTGTATATATACAGGAGGAGTGGTACTGTGCAGTGTATATATACAGGACAGGAGGAGTGGTACTGTGCAGTGTATATTTACAGGAGGAGTGGTACTGTGCAGTGTATATATACAGGACAGGAGGAGTGGTGCTGTGCAGTGTATATATACAGGACAGGAGGAGAGGTACTGTGCAGTGTATATATACAGTACAGGAGGAGTGGTACTGTGCAGTGTATATATACAGGACAGGAGGAGTGGTGCTGTGCAGTGTATATATACAGGAGGAGTGGTACTGTGCAGTGTATATATACAGGACAGGAGGAGAGGTACTGTGCAGTGTATATATACAGTACAGGAGGAGTGGTACTGTGCAGTGTATATATACAGGACAGGAGGAGTGGTGCTGTGCAGTGTATATATACAGGACAGGAGGAGTGGTACTGTGCAGTGTATATATACAGGAGGAGTGGTACTGTGCAGTGTATATATACAGGAGGAGTGGTACTGTGCAGTGTATATATACAGGAGGAGCTGTACTGTGCAGTGTATATATACAGGAGGAGCTGTGCTGTGCAGTGTATATATACAGGACAGGAGGAGTGGTACTGTGCAGTGTATATATACAGGAGGAGTGGTACTGTGCAGTGTATATATACAGGAGGAGCTGTACTGTGCAGTGTATATATACAGGAGGAGCTGTACTGTGCAGTGTATATATACAGGAGGAGCTGTACTGTGCAGTGTATATATACAGGACAGGAGGAGTGGTACTGTGCAGTGTATACACAGAATAGTAGAGATAATGAGAGTTACTTACAGCATAGGAGTAGTAGTACTTGCGGCACTGGCTTCTCTGTGTTGCAGATGGGTTTGTTGGAGATTCTCCCTTTATCTCTACATCCTGATGATGGGTGTGAGCACAGGGCGGGGGAGAAACTGATCAGGACACTGATAAAATGAGTGTAGGGGATCTTATATACAGTGGCTTGCAAAAGTATTCACCCCTTGGCATTTTTTCATGTTTTGCTGCCTCAGTACCTGGAATTTCTGTGTTTTTGAGGGTCTGCATCAGTTCTTGTAAAGAACCTGCTGACAACTGTGAATGTTTGTTTTTCTTTTTATTGTGAAGCAAACAACAAATAGGACTGTGAAGACCTGGGGTCTTTGGGGTCTTCTGTAGACGTAACGCTACTCAGACAACACAGGGTGAGGGTAACACAGCGTGACAATACTTTACAGAACCACAAAGCGGACAATAAACACATAGAACAGTCCCAGCAAATACCCAAGATGGTGAAACATTACACAGTCTCACCCTTCCTTCTCCCCCGCCTGGGATAGAACAACTGCGACTCTGGAGACTTCCAGGACCGACTACCTCAACCAGTGGCCCCCTGCTTCTGGCGGGCCCCCACAGAGAGGAGGTAGCGGCAAGCTTAGGAAGCTAGCAGCAAGCTTAGGAAGCTAGCAATCCATCGAGGTACAAGGCCAGGAGACCCAAGGGTCTCACTCTGGCCTCTCCGAGAGTTTCCATGGGGCCAGAAGACCACTTGGTCCCAATCTGGCTTCTCCGAATGTCTCCGTGGGTTCAAGGTGACTGGAGGGTCCCACCTGGCAACCCGAAACAACATATCCATGGGGCCAGGTGACTTCATCGTTCCAACCTAATCTCCCCAAAAGTATCCATGGTCAATGGATCAGATCTGTATCCTTCCAGGCCATGTACCCTTAGGCTGGAATAATTTAGAATCCAAATCTGTGTCTCTCTAGATCAAGCCATGTCACCAAGATACTCTCCTGAAGAGTCTGTCTCATCTTTGATTCTCCCTTTCTATTTTCTTTTCAGCAGGATGGAAAAACCCTTTTTTATATTTATATATGTGGCTAAGGTCATCAGTCACAGGTCAGACGTAAAGGTGCAGGGCTCACTCAGGTCTCATTGAGCATTTATTCAATTTACATAGTTGATATAGTAGGGGGACTCTTTAAATCAACATCCAGCTGGCTTTAGTACAATATGCATTTAGCATAGTAACAAACATCATTGTTTCACCTGGAGTCACTGTCCTTGACCAGCCAAAGAAACACACATACATTCACAAAGCAACACAAGCACAATAGTGTATTTCTCTTGGCTTAACAAATCTCGAAGTCTGGTTGATTAAGACTAGTAGCTGTTTCGTCACAAGGACTAAATAACTGTAAACTTCAGTGTGCACAGCTATTCACCCCCTTAAAGTCAGTACTTTGTGGAGCCTCCTTTTGCAGCAATCACAGCTGTAAGTCACTTTGGATAAGTCTCGACCTGCTTTCCACATCTGGCCACTGGGATTTTTGCACATTCCTCAAAGCAAAACTGCTCCAGCGCCTTCAGGTTAGATGGTTTCTTCTGGTGAACAGCAATCTTCACGTCTGAACACAGATTCATTGGATTAAGGTCTGGGAAGAAAACATTTACATGTTTCCCCTTACACCATTTGAGTGTTGCTTTGGCAGAATGCTTTGGGTCATTGTGTTGTTGGAAGGTGAACCTCCATCCCAGTCTCAAATCACTGACACCCTGAAACAGGTTTTGCTCAAGAGTATCCCTGTATTTCGCCCCATTCGTCTTCCCCTCAAGTTGGACTATTTTCCATGTCCCTGCTACTGAAAAACACCCCAGAGCATGATGCTGCCACCACCACGTTTCACTGTGGTGATGGTGTTCTTGGGGTGATGAGCTGTGTTGCTTTGGCGCCAGCGTTTACTTTGGTGGCCAAAAAGTTACATTTCTCATCTGATCACTGCACTTTCCTTCATACATTTGGAGAGTCTCCCACATGGGTTCGGCAAACTCAAAACGAGCCTTACAATTTTTGCTGGTAAGTAAAAGCTTTTTTCTGCCCACTCTTCCACAAAGGCCACCTCTATGGAGTGAACGGCTTATTGTGGTCATATGGACAGATACTCCAGTCTCTGCTTGGGAACTCTGCGGCTCCTTCAGGGTCACCTTTGGTCTCTGTGCTGCCTCTCTAACTAATGCCCTCTTTCCCGGGCTTAGAGTTTTGGTGGGCGCCCTCTCTTGGCAGGTTTGTTGTGGTACCATGTTCTTTCCATTTGATGATAATGGATTTGATGGTGCTCCGGGGGATCATCCGATATTGGGAGATTATTATTATAACCCAACCCTGACATGTACTTCTCAACAACTTTGTCCCCAACTTCTTTGGAGATCTCCTTGGTCTTCATGGTGTTGTTTGGAGATCTCCTTGGTCTTCATGGTGTTGTTTACAAGACGTTATATACGGTGTGTGGTGTACAAGACGTTATATACGGTGTGTGCGGTGTATGGGACATTATATACGGTGTGTGTGGTGTACAAGACGTTATATACGGTGTGTGTGGTGTATGGGACGTTATATACGGTGTGTGGTGTACAAGACGTTATATACGGTGTGTGCGGTGTATGGGACGTTATATACGGTGTGTGTGGTGTACAAGACGTTATATACGGTGTGTGTGGTGTATGGGACATTATATACGGTGTGTGGTGTACAAGACGTTATATACGGTGTGTGCGGTGTACAAGATGTTATATACGGTGTGTGCGGTGTATGGGACGTTATATACGGTGTGTGTGGTGTATGGGACGTTATATACGATGTGTGTGGTGTACAAGACATTATATACGGTGTGTGCGGTGTATGGGACGTTGTGTACGGTGTGTGTGGTGTACGGGACGTTATATACGGTGTGCGGTGTATGGGACGTTATATACGGTGTGTGCGGTGTATGGGACGTTATATACGGTGTGCGGTGTATGGGACGTTATATACGGTGTGTGCGGTGTACAAGATGTTATATACGGTGTGTGCGGTGTATGGGACGTTATATACGGTGTGTGTGGTGTATGGGACGTTATATACGGTGTGTGCGGTGTACGGGACGTTATATATGGTGTGTGCGGTGTACAAGATGTTATATACGGTGTGTGTGGTGTACGGGACGTTATATACGGTGTGTGCGGTGTACAAGATGTTATATACGGTGTGTGCGGTGTACAAGATGTTATATACGGTGTGTGTGGTGTATGGGACGTTATATACGGTGTGTGTGGTGTATGGGACGTTATATACGGTGTGTGGTGTACAAGATGTTATATACGGTGTGTGCGGTGTATGGGACGTTATATACGGTGTGTGCGGTGTATGGGACGTTGTATACGGTGTGTGTGGTGTATGGGACGTTATATACGGTGTGTGCGGTGTACAAGATGTTATATACGGTGTGTGCGGTGTATGGGACGTTATATACGGTGTGTGCGGTGTATGGGACGTTATATACGGTGTGTGGTGTACAAGATGTTATATACGGTGTGTGTGGTGTATGGGACGTTATATACGGTGTGTGTGGTGTATGGGACGTTATATACGGTGTGTGGTGTACAAGATGTTATATACGGTGTGTGCGGTGTATGGGACGTTATATACGGTGTGTGCGGTGTACAAGATGTTATATACGGTGTGTGCGGTGTATGGGACGTTATATACGGTGTGTGCGGTGTACAAGATGTTATATACGGTGTGTGCGGCGTATGGGACGTTACATACTGTGTGTGGTGTACAAGACGTTATATACGGTGTGTGGTGTATGGGACGTTATATACGGTGTGTGGTGTATGGGACGTTATATACAGTGTGTGCGGTGTATGGGACGTTATATACGGTGTGTGGTGTACGGGACGTTATATACGGTGTGTGGTGTACAAGATGTTATATACGGTGTGTGCGGCGTATGGGACGTTACATACGGTGTGTGCGGTGTACGGGACGTTATATACGGTGTGTGGTGTACAAGACGTTGTAGCGTCGGCGTCCCTGCCTCCTGCTAGGCAGGGACGCTGTTCCCCTCACCTCTCCGCTCTGTGCCCGGCGTCCTCCTCCCGCTCTGCTGGCAGCGTGCGCTGCTTCCCGGCCACGGTGCTTAGGGCGCGCGCGCACTCCCCCTCTCTTAAAGGGGCCGCGCGCGCCGTCCTAAGGAGTCCCCGGCCAGTGGCCGGAGGACTTCACCATATATAAGGCACCTCCTCCAAAATGGAGGTGCCCGAGCAATGTTGTTGCAAAGCCTTCACTCTGCTTCAGCCCTCAGGTCCCGTTACCAGTTACCTGCCAGTCACCTGCCAGATTCCTGCTTGATACCTGCCAGATATCCGTTTACCTGCTTGCAAGCCTGCGGTCCGACGGTCTGCCTTCCGACACCTGTCAGTCTGTCTATGGACCAGCCTGCCCGCTCACCTGGGAGCGCTCATCTGCTACCTGCCTGCTAGTCTACCTGGAGGCTCCGCCGTCACTTGCCGTGACCACCTGCCTGTCCAGAGACTCTTGTCTGCTCACCTGGGAGCGCTCATCTGCTACCTGCCTGCTAGCCTACCTGGAGGCTCCGCCGTCACTTGCCGTGACCACCTGCCTGTCCAGAGACTCTCGCCTGCTCACCTAGGAGCGCTCACCTGCTACCTGCCTGCTAGCCTACCTGGAGGCTCTGCCGTCACTAGCCGTGACCACCTGCCTGTCCAGAGACTGTCCCTGTCACTTGCCATGAGTACCCGTCCTTCTACCCAGAGACTGTCCCTGTCACTTGCCGTGACTACCTGCCCTTCTACCCAGAGACTGTCCCTGTCACTTGCCGTGATTACCTGCCCGTCTTCCCTGGGAGCCACCAGCTTCCTTACAAGGACCGCCCCCTTGTATAGTTGCTCAGAGGTTCCGCCTCCCAGACCCGTTACAGTTTGCTCGGGCCATGGAATCCGGTGGCTCCCAAGCTCCCTCGCTCTCGGACCTATGTCATGAACTGTCCCGTTAGAGGTCCCAACAGGAGTCCATCCTGAGTCACCTGCGGAGTGTCAACTCTCGCCTGGACACTCTGTCTGCTCCACCTGCAACCACCGCTAGTGTCATGACTCGCAACCCGGCAGCCCACCAATACCATGGTATCCTGTCCCGGACCCCGGCTTTCTGCACCTCCTCGTTTCGGAGGTGACTCCGCTCAAGCTCGGGGCTTCATAAACCAGTGCACCCTGCACTTTGAACTCTTGTCCCACCAGTTTATCTCCGACCGGTCCAAAGTAGCCTTTATCATGTCCCACCTCACGGGGGAGGCTCTGGCTCGGCTAAATCCTCTGTGGGAGAGAGGAGATCCCCTGGTGTCCGACCTGCCAGCCTTTCTCACGGCTTTCCGGAAAGTCTTCGACGAACCCGGACGGAAGACCTCATCCGCATCGTCTCTGCTACGCCTCCGTCAAGGAGATCTCACCGTGGGCCAATATGCCATACGGTTCAGTACCCTTGCTTCGGAGCTGGCCTGGGATTACGACGCTCTGGTGTCTGTCTTCTGGGAGGGTCTGTCCGGCCGTATTAAAGATGAACTCGCCGGTCGGGACATTCCTACCACTCTCGACGACTTAATAACACTTGCCACCCTGATTGACATCCGATTCCAGGAGCGCGCCAAAGAGGTCACCCGTGAGAGGAGGTTTCCACGTCTAGCCCCCACCTTCCAGAAACCCGTCACTCCCTCCGTTACTCCCCAGGCACACTCACCTGAGCCTATGCAGGTCGACCAGACCAAGATGGTCAAAACCCGTCAAGACTTACGCCGTGCCGAGGGGAGCTGCTTCTACTGTGGCAGTAAGGAGCACCGGATCCGTTCCTGCCCAGAGAGGTCGGGAAACGTCTGTGTCTAGGATCGCTCATAGAGGTCGCCCTAGACAAAAGTAAACCCTCTCCATCTCTGATGCTGTCAGTCTCTATCACCTGCGGAGAGAACCGCTATTTCGAACTGGCTCAACTTGACTCAGGAGCTGCTGGAAATCTCATTTCTCAGTCTCTGGTAGAGAAATACCGCATTCCCACCAAACCTCTGGCTGTACCTTTATCTGTCGCCACCGTGGATGGGGGCCTCTTACCACATCCCATCCAACTCATCACCGAATCCATAACTCTGCAGGTGGGAATGCTGCATTCTGAGAGCATCTCCTTTCATGTTCTGCCTGGACTCTCTCACGCACTCTTGTTAGGCCTACCTTGGCTCCAGAAACATGCACCCGTGCTTGACTGGCAGACCGGAGAAGTCCTTCGCTGGGGACAGGACTGCCATAGGACTTGTCTAGTTCCCGTTCATCCTGCTCGTCCTTCTCCTACCCCAGTCAGTCTACCCGGTCTACCGGTTCCCTATTGGTCTTATGCGGATGTCTTCAATAAAAAAGAAGCAGAGACATTACCCCCTCATAGACCATACGATTGTCCAATCGACCTGATACCCGGCTCTACTCCTCCCCGTGGGCGTATCTACCCTTTGTCCGCAGCGGAGACCCGGTCCATGTCAGAATATATTGAGGAGAATCTGGCCCGGGGATTTATCCGGAAATCTACCTCCCCGGCGGGAGCAGGCTTCTTCTTCGTCAAAAAGAAGGACGGCTCACTCCGTCCATGTATAGATTATAGAGGCCTTAACCAGATTACAGTGAAGAATAAATACCCCCTCCCGCTCATTCCTGAATTATTTGACCGCCTGAGGGGGGCTAGAATCTTCTTCAAACTGGACCTCCGTGGGGCGTATAACCTGGTCCGTATCCGTCAGGGGGATGAGTGGAAGACGGCATTCAACACCCGGGACGGCCACTATGAGTACCTTGTAATGCCCTTCGGTCTCTGTAACGCTCCTGCCGTCTTTCAAGAGTTGGTCAATGACATCTTCCGTGACCTTCTCTACTCCTGCGTGGTGGTGTACCTGGACGACATCTTGGTCTTCTCTCCGGACCTTCCTACTCACCGGAGGGATGTTCGTCAGGTCCTGCTCAGGCTCAGGCAGAACCACCTCTACGCTAAATATGAGAAGTGCATCTTTGAGCAGACCTCTCTTCCATTTCTGGACTACATAATCTCTCAGACCGGCCTACAAATGGATCCTGAGAAACTGTCTGCCATCCAGAAGTGGCCCCGACCAGAGGGGTTGAAGGCTATTCAGCGGTTCCTGGGCTTCGCCAACTACTACCGCCTCTTCATACCGCACTTCTCTTCCCGGACTGCCCCTATCTCTGCGCTCACCCGTAAGGGTACTAATCCCAGAAGATGGCCGCCCGAAGCTGAGGAGGCCTTTCTTTCCTTAAAACAGGCCTTCTCCTCCGCCCCGGTGCTGCATCGTCCGGACGGCAACAAACAATTCTTCCTAGAAGTTGACGCTTCCTCCTCCGGAGCCGGGGAGGTACTTACCCAAAAGTCATCTTCCAGAAGAATGGTAACCTGCGTTTTTTTCTCCAAACTCTTCTCCTCTTCTGAGCGCAACTATTCTATTGGAGACCGTGAATTGTTAGCCATTAAGCTGGCACTGGAGGAGTGGCGTTACCTGCTCGAGGGGGCTCTTCACCCGGTAATAATTTACACGGACAACAAGAACTTGGCTTACCTTCAGAGCGCCCAGAGACTTAACCCGCGCCAAGCCCGGTGGTCCTTGTTTTTTGCCCGCTTTGATTTTGTTCTTCATTTTCGCCCGGCAGACAAAAACATCAAAGCTGACGCCTTGTCCCGATCCTTCCTGGTATCTGATCTAGAGGAGGAACCTAAGCACATCATTGATCCCGCCAGAGTAATGCAAGTGGCTCCCGTGAATCTAAATCGTCTCCCTCCCGGTAAGACGTTTGTAACTGTACCTGATCGGAAGAAGGTCCTACACTGGGGTCACTCGTCTAAGCTAGCTGGCCACGCCGGTCAGAAAAAGACCCTCCAGCTCATTACCCGGCATTACTGGTGGCCTACCCTGCACAAGGATGTAATAGACTTTGTTTCTGCCTGTGTGTCCTGCGCCCGCAACAAAGTTCCGAGACACCTGCCAGCCGGTCGCCTTCTTCCTCTTCCAGTACCTGCTGCCCCGTGGCAGCATATTGCTATGGACTTTATAACGGATCTTCCTGTCTCTGCCGGTTGTACGGTCATTTGGGTGGTCGCTGATCGCTTCTCCAAGATGGCGCACTTCATTCCCCTGCCGGGTCTCCCGTCTGCACCCGAACTGGCTAAAGACTTTATCCGCCACATCTTCCGTCTTCATGGCCTGCCTCTCCACATCGTGTCGGATCGTGGGGTTCAGTTCACCTCACGCTTCTGGAGAGCCACATGTAAGTTGCTTGACGTCACTCTGGACTTCTCCTCCGCTTACCATCCACAGTCCAATGGTCAAGTGGAGCGGATCAATCAGAACCTGACCAGTTACCTCCGGCACTTCGTTAATGCCCACCATTCGGACTGGGTGGATCTCTTACCATGGGCCGAGTTCTCTTACAATAATCACGAGAGCGAATCTTCCTCCAAATCCCCGTTTTTTGTAGTCTTCGGTCAGCATCCTCGGATCCCATTTCCCATCTCCACCTCGGTGGACAATCCGGCTGCGGAATCTCTCGTTCGCGAATTCTCCTCCATTTGGGAGAGTACCCGATCCGCACTCCTTTAGTCGTCCGAACGGATGAAGAGACACGCCGACAAAAAACGCCTGGATCCTCCACAATTCCGTCCTGGAGATAAAGTCTGGCTCTCATCTAAATATGCCTCCTGCTAGGCAGGGACGCTGTTCCCCTCACCTCTCTGCTCCGTGCCCGGTGTCCTCCTCCCGCTCTGCTAGCAGCGCACGCTGCTTCCCGGCCACAGTGCTTAGGGCGCGCGCGCGCGCTCCCCCTCTCTTAAAGGGGCCGCGCGCAGTCCTAAGGAGTCCCCGGCCAATGGCCGGAGGACTTCACCATATATAAGGCACCTCCTCCAAAATGGAGGTGCCCGAGCAATGTTGTTGCAAAGCCTTCACTCTGCTTCAGCCCTCAGGTCCTGTTACCAGTTACCTGCCAGTCACCTGACAGATTCCTGCTTGATACCTGCCAGATATCCATTTACCTGCTTGCTAGCCTGAGGTCCGACGGTCTGCCTTCCGACACCTGTCAGTCTGTCTATGGACCAGCCTGCCTGCTCACCTGGGAGCACACACCTGCTACCTGCCTGGAGGCTCCGCCGTCACTTGCCGTGACCACCTGCCTGTCCAGAGACTGTCCCTGTCACTTGCCGTGATTACCTGCCCGTCTTCCCTGGGAGCCACCCGCTTCCTTACAAGGACCGCCCCCTTCTATAGTTGCTCAGAGGTTCCGCCTCCCAGACCCGTTACAGACGTTATATACGGTGTGTGGTGTATGGGACGTTATATACGGTGTGTGCGGTGTACCGGACGTTATATACGGTGTGTGTGGTGTACGGGACGTTATATACGGTGTGCGGTGTACAAGACGTTATATACGGTGTGTGTAGTGTATGGGACGTTATATACGGTGTGCGGTGTACAAGACGTTATATACGGTGTGTGTGGTGTATGGGACGTTATATACGGTGTGCGGTGTACAAGACGTTATATACGGTGTGTGTGGTGTACGGGACGTTATATACGGTGTGCGGTGTATAGGACGTTATATACGGTGTGCAGTGTACGGGACGTTATATACGGTGTGTGTGGTGTATGGGATGTTATATACAGTGTGTGCGGTGTACGGGACGTTATATACGGTGTGTGCGGTGTACGGGACGTTATATACGGTGTGTGCGGTGTACGGGACGTTATATACGGTGTGTGCGGTGTACGGGACGTTATATACGGTGTGTGCGGTGTACGGGACGTTATATACGGTGTGTGCGGTGTACGGGACGTTATATACGGTGTGTGTGGTGTACAAGACGTTATATACGGTGTGTGGTGTACAAGACGTTATATACGGTGTGTGCGGTGTATGGGACGTTATATACGGTGTGTGCGGTGTACGGGACGTTATATACGGTGTGTGCGGTGTATGGGACGTTATATACAGTGTGTGGTGTATGGAACGTTATATACGGTGTGTGCGGTGTATGGGACGTTATATACAGTGTGTGGTGTATGGGACGTTATATACGGTGTATGGGACGTTATATACGGTGTGCGGTGTACAAGACGTTATATACGGTGTGTGCGGTGTACAAGACTTTATATACGGTGTGCGGTGTACAAGACGTTATATACGGTGTGTGCGGTGTATGGGACGTTATATACGGTGTGTGCGGTGTATAAGACGTTATATACGGTGTGTGCGGTGTATGTGACGTTATATACGGTGTGTGGGATGTTATATACGGTGTGTGGTGTACAAGACATTATAAACGGTGTGTGTGGTGTATGGGACGTTATATACGGTGTGTGCGGTGTATGGGACGTTATATACGGTGTGTGTGGTGTATGGGATGTTATATACGGTGTGTGGTGTATGGGACGTTATATATGGTGTGTGTGGTGTATGGAATGTTATATACGGTGTGTGGTGTATGGGACGTTATATACGGTGTGTGCGGTGTATGGGACGTTATATACGGTGTGTGCGGTGTACGGGACGTTATATACGGTGTGTGTGGTGTACGGGACGTTATATACGGTGTGTGTGGTGTACGGGACGTTATATACGGTGTGTGCGGTGTATGGGACGTTATATACGGTGTGCGGTGTATGGGACGTTATATACGGTGTGTGTGGTGTACGGGACGTTATATACGGTGTGTGCGGTGTACGGGACGTTATATACGGTGTGTGTGGTGTACGGGACGTTATATACGGTGTGTGCGGTGTATGGGACGTTATATACAGTGTGTGGTGTATGGGTCTGTGAAGACCCGGGGGCTTCCGTGGGTGTAACGCTACTCAGACAGCACAGGGTGAGGGTAAAACAGCGCAGCAATACTTAGTGACCCACAAAGCGGACAATTAACAGATAAAACAGTCCCAGCAAATACCCAAGATGGTGCAACATTACAGAGTCTCACCCTTCCTCCTTCTCCGCCTGGGATAGAACAGCTGCGACTTTGGAGACTTCTAGGGCTGACTACTTCAACCAGTGGCCCCCCACTTCTGGCGGGCCCCCACAGCGAGGAGGTAGCGGCAAGCTTAGGAAGCTAGCAGTCCATCGAGGTACAAGGCCAGATGACCGGCGGGTCCCAACCTGGCCTCTCCGAGAGTTTCCATGGAGCCAGATGACCGGCGGGTCCCAATCTGGCTTCTCTGAATGTCTCCGTGGGTTGCAGGCGACCGGTGGGTCCCTCCTGGCAACCCCAAACAACATCCATGGGGCCAGGTGACTTCTTCGTCCCACCCTGGTCTCTCCAAAATGTATCCATGTCTCTCTGATGGTCAAGGGAGCAGATCCGTATCTCTCCAGTCAGGGCCGTACCTTTAGGCCAGAATCATATAGAATTCATATCTGTGTCTCTTTGGATGCCATGCAATCCATCTGCTGTCCTGGAGGATGTCTTTCATTCTCCATGTAAGTCTTTCTAATGCTCCTTGATTCTGCTTGCAACACTACAGACATCCCTGTTTCAAGTCTCTCTGCTACAAAAACAAATGTCCTTTTTTTAAGTACACAGGTCAAGGGTCATTAGTCCTCCCTGATCACTTTGCCACCTGGCTTCCTCACTTTCTATCCTGTGACATCCCCACCCTCATCATAGGAGACTTTATTAATACCCATCAATGATCCCCTCTCTCAATCTGCCTCTCATCTACTTTCTCTAACCTCCTCATTCGGCCTCTCACAATTTACTAACTCTCCTACACATGAAGATAGGAATACTCTGGACCTGGTCTTCTCCAGTCTCTGCTCGCTGCATGACTTTACTAACTCCCCTCTCCCGCTCTCGGACCACAACCTTCTCTCCTTCTCTGTTAAGAATTGTCTCCTCACCCGGGACACCCCCACTTACCACACTTATAGGGATACACGTACCATTAATACCCAGCAGCTTATGGACAATCTCCACACATCTTTAGCCCCCATCTCCTCCTCCTGTCCAGACTTAGCATTGTCACACTACAATAGTACACTGCAGAGTGCCCTAGATGAAGCAGCACCTTCTACATGCAGAAAGACCCGACACGGACAACGGCAGCCCTGGCACACAATGCAAACACGTTGTCTTCAGCGTTGCTCAAGGTGTGCTGAGCGTCAGTGGAGAAAATCACTTTTAGCAGAGGACTTCATCCACTATAAATTCATGCTTAAAATCTATAACTCTGCCCTTCATCTGGCCAAACAATCCTACTTCACCACCATCATCACTTCACTATCCAACAATCCAAAACGACTTTTTGAAACCTTAAACTCCCTCCCAAAACCTAAAGCACAGACCCCCACCACCAATCTCAGCGGGGAGGATCTGGCCACTTATTTCCTAGAAAAAAATCAACCACATCCATCAGGACATCTCAGCCCAATCTCCTCAGTGCCTGGATCCCTTTCACTGCCGCACTTCAAGCTCACTAGCCATCTTTGAGCCGGTCACAGAAGAAGAAGTTACCCAGCTCCTCGCTTCTTCTCGGCCTACAACCTGCAACAGTGACCCCATTCCCTCACATCTCCTGCAGTCCCTCTCACCGGTGGTCACCACTCACCTGACTAAAATATTTAACCTCTCTCTTTCTTCAGGGATCTTTCCCTCCTCATTTAAACATGCCATCATAACTGTAAAGATCTGAGGTTGTGGGTTGTAAGTAATCACCTCGGCAGGTTAACGATGCAACAATATTTTATTAATCACATCCATGGTAATAAAGCAATTCCAGGTAAATGGTCAAAATACAGTTCTCTCAATCCTCAAGTTCCCAACCTGGGATCAGTAATTCCACTGACTTTCTGCCAGGCGATACTCACTGTCTCCCAACCTTTGGTTGGCCCACAGATTTCGTTTCACCAGCCACTATAGTCTGTAGTCACGGTCCACGATACTCCAGACAACAGATAAAATGATGGAAACACAGGTATCCAGCAGCAACAGTCCTTCAAGAAAGTTTAAATCCAAACAACATATCCACAACTGTAGCACGTTTATCCAGCTTAGCCGGTAACTGATCTCCAATAATCCATAAGCCATCCATCTGCTCCACAGCTACAGCCATAGATCCTCTCCCTTCGGCGTCCTTCCACAATCTCTTTGACTAAAATCCTGTCTCTCTTCTCCTTCACTGGGCTCAGCCCCCTGAATGGGCAGAAGAGCTCACGCCTCCCTCCCCAGCTAATTGTGTCTTAGTGGAGATATTTTCTCAGGTGGAATCTATCACCTGGGTTTGCATATGAGACTCCCTGTGGTGACGGCTCCTCTGCGTCCACTCTTTCCATCTACATAAGGGGTCTGTTGGCTGAGAGAACAATGGCCCAAGGCCCCTGAGATAAGGTTACTGAATGGAATTGATACCCGAGGTTGAACTGATGAGCAAAGAAATTTCTAATAAAACACAAAAATAAGATCGATGAAAATTTAGTAAGTGGCCAGGTCCTCACACTCCTCCCCCACTTTTTCAGCACGGACACGAATGTAAGAGGTCTCACCTTTTTGTGAATGAAACTTTGCATCATCCAGTTTTCTCAAAGCATATTCCATGTCGTCCTTGCGAATATACGCCACAGTCCCCTTTCCACCTTTGTATACATTAGTATAATAGACATCTCCAGCTTTTCTCATATGATCTTTCAGATCCCGCGAACTCCCCGATGGGGGAAGCCCTGAGACGAGGACTCTGTATTTAGTTCGCTGGATCAGGGGTCTGTCCCTCCTCCGGGGTCTCCATATCCTTCCCCTGATCCCCGGTTTGTCCTAGGAAACTCCCCACGTGCCCGATGAGAACCAAACTGGTATCCATTGCGACCAACCCCAGACTGCTGACACCTAGTTAGGGGGATGGTCACTTGGCTGCTGTTATGATCTGCAACATGTACTAAAGGAAAGATAGGGGAAAACTGTCCCTACAGTAAGACTAAGCTGAATCCCTACGATGTAGCGGGCTGCCTGTTCCTAGTGAACAGACCCGCCTTAGCCCTCGGCTAGTCTGAACGAAGACCTATAGCATAAGGGGAGGGGTCCCTAAAAGAACTAAGGACTGGAACAAAAAAGGGACACCTCCTAAATAGAGAAGTTGTTGCAGAACACAAAAAGACAAACAGACAAAAAGGTACTAGAGGTCCCAGAAGGATCAAACGAACTGACAGAGAAAGGCACAGAAGCACCTGGCTAGATAGACAGTCAAACACTGAAGTCCAGCACAGCCAAAAGGGCGGAGCTGGAATATAAAGGCAGGTGGTCACATGACCGCAAAACACAAGATGGAAAAAACAAACAGGAGGGTTCTAACAGTGCCCCCTCTTTTATGAGTATCCTCCGGATCCTCCAGGCCCAGGCCTATAGGGAAACCTCTTGTGGAAATGCGAAGGTTTCACCAATTTATGATACACTAGGTAACTGCTCTCCTTCAAATTAAAGATGTCCGAGTGCATGCAGAGAAGCTAATTAACCAAATCTGCTAATCTGGTTGAAAAACTTCACTCAGAGACTGAACCACGCAAATGGCATACTTTATTACGTAGACATGGGGTTATATAGTATTCTCCTTCTAGGTGGGATTAGTAAAATTTATTGCTCTTTTCTGATAACTCGGCACACTGTAATTTGTTCATCCATGTATCTTTTGACCTTAGTAACGCCTTAGGAATTCCGATGGGAGGGGTGAGTTTGTCTCTCAGCGCCATCTTTGCCAACTCGACATGAATCTCTTGGTTATCAGCCATGCACATGCATACGTCATTCTCAGGAAATCATTTAGTTGTTCGTGTCTACAAATTAGAACAGAAGCTGTTAGCTATATATTCATTAACTATTAACATAATTCATGTGCATATACACATTTGCATACATACATATACATAGATTATTCCATCATCGGTATATTGATTCACACTGATTAGTAGGGACATCCAACCTAACCGCAGACGGGTTAACCACCTGAAGCACTTTAAATGGACCCACAAACTTAGGACCCAGTTTTTTTAGAGGGAATCCTCAACCGCAAGTTCCTTGAGGACAACCAAACCATGTCACCCACAGTAAACAAAACCTCCTTACATTTCCTGTCAAAATACTTCTTGGACTTCTGGTTAGCCTCTTGCAGGTTGCAACGTACATTATTCCAAACTCTCTCCAAATCACCGGAAAAATTCTCCTCCTCCGGCACCGCCGACCACAATTTGGAGAACGAACCAAAAGACGGATGTCTCCCAGTACAACATAATAAAGGAGAACACTCAGCAGAAGAGGATGTATAGTTGTTAAGAGCAAATTCTGCGAGAGGCAGAAACTCCGACCACACCTCCTGATTGTCCGCCACAAAACAGCGCAAAAACTGTTCAACATCCTGGTTCTTTCTTTCAGTCTGTCCATTAGACTCAGGATGATAACCAGACGAAAATGACAAATGGACTCCCAACCTGTCACAAAAAGCACGCCAAAAGCGAGCCACGAACTGAGGTCCTCTATCAGAAACAATATCCGTGGGAACGCCATGGAGCTTGACAACCTCCTTAACAAACGCCTTAGCGAGTGTCTTAGCGCAGGGCAACGTAATGAATGGAACCAAATGACACATCTTACTAAAGCGGTCTAAGACCACCCAGATGACAGTAAAACCCTCGGACACAGGAAGATCAGTAATAAAATCCATTGTGAGATGCGTCCAAGGCGAACTAGGAACCTCCAGAGGGCAAAGCAACCCCGCAGCAGGAGTATGTGAAGCCTTTGACCTAGCACACACAGTACATTGACGCACCCACTTGATGACTTCCTTCTGCCATCCAGGCCACCAAAAACTGCGACTGATAAGTCTCTTGGTCTCCAAAATTCCTGGATGACCTGCCAACCGAGACTCATGACACTCCACAAACAAATCTCTCCTAAAGGCTCTAGGCACGAACAACCTCCCATGGGGAGTGTTAGACGGAGCATCATCTTAAGCATTCAGAATCCCATTCTCCAAAACAGAGTCCAATACCGCCACCACAACTCCTTCCTGTAAAATGCTCTCCTCCTCCTCGGCACCGACCGTAGGAGAGAAGCTGCGAGATAAAGCATCGGCTTTAACATTCTTAGTACCAGGGATATAGGTAACAGAAAAATGAAACCGAGAAAAAAAAAGTGCCCACCTAGCTTGACGGGCATTCAAGCGCTTGGCAGCATCCAGATAGATCAAATTCTTATGATCTGTGAAAACCTGAATAGGAAATCTAGCGCCTTCCAATAAATGACGCCAATGTTCAAACGCAAGTTTAATCGCCAGCAATTCCCGATTTCCAACATCGTAATTCAGTTCAGTCTCCGAATTTTTTTTCGAAAAGAAGGCACAAGGATGTACTCCACCCTTGTTCTCCTGAGACAAAACTGCTCTGACCCCCACCGAAGAAGCATCGACCTCGACCAAAAAAGGCTTGGTCTCATCAGGCTGCATAAGGATGGGGGCAGAACTGAACCTCTCCTTGAGATACTCAAACGCTTCAATGGCCTCAGAAGTCCACTGGACCGTATTCACACCTTTCCTGGTGAGATCGGTTAGAGGTTTAACAATTACAGAAAAATTCTTAATGAATTTCCTGTAATAATTGGCGAAACCCAAAAATCTCTGTATAGATTTCAAACCAATAGGCCTAGGCCATTCCTGCACTGCCTGAACCTTCACTGGGTCCATCTCAAAGCCCTCGCTGGAGATAATGTAGCCCAAAAAACTAATTCTCTGCACAGCGAACTCACATTTCTCCAGTTTAGCAAAGAGTGAATTATCGCTCAATAACTGCAAAACTTCACGCACGCTCCGCCAATGGGACTCCAGATCTGGTGAATAAATCAGAATGTCATCCAAATACACAACCACATTCTTACCAATCAGAGGTCTCAGGACGTCATTAATAAGGTTCTGAAAAAATGCAGGTGCATTGGTAAGACCAAAAGGCATCACCAGATTCTCAAAATGACCCACAGGAGTGTTAAAACCAGTTTTCCATTCATCACCCTCCTTCACACGTAACAAATTGTATGCCCCCCGGAGATCAATCTTAGAGAACCACTTGGCCCCCACTAACTGGTTAAACAAGTCAGGAATTAACGGCAGTGGGTAGGAATTGCATACGGTAATCTTATTAATTTCCCGAAAATCCAGACATGGACATAAACCGCCGTCCTTTTTTTTAACAAAGAAGAATCCGACTGCCACAGGCGACTTAGAAGGTCTAATGTGACCAGCAGCCAAGCTTGTCTGTATGTACTCCTCCAAGGCCTTTCTCTCAGGGATAGTCAGATTAAATTAGCGACTCTCGGGAAGAGTAGCTCCAGGAACAAACTCAATGGCGCAATAATAATCCCTATGAGGAGGTAAAACTTGCAACTCCTCCTCTGAAAAAAACCTCCAAAAATCTTGAATAGGTACCGGTAATTCCCCTTTATCCACAGCAGCAATGCGACCATTGCAACATTTATCATAGCACTCAGGACTCCAAGACTTAATCTCATTAGTAGACCAGTCCAGTAAAGGATTGTGCAGTTTTAACCAAGGCAATCCTAGAACGACCGGAGAGGGTAAATTATCCAATACAACCAAGTCCAAAATTTCTTGGTGAACTCCATTGATAGTGAGGGGAAATGCAGCAACCTTGTGAGTAATACATTTCAAAGGAGTGTTATCAATTGCAATCACAGAAATAGGTGATGACAAAGGTTTGGATTTCAATTTAAGTTTTTCCAAAAACCCTTTATCAATCACATTAAGTGCTGAACCACAATCCACAAATAACTGAAATTCAATCAAATCTCCCTGCAGAGTAGTACTCCCTGAAAGAAATACTCCTGCAGAGCGTAAACAAGCTATACGGGCGTAACTGACCTTTTTTTTTTCTTTCCTTAAAGAAAGCTCACAATACTTAATGAAATGGTCAGCTTTACCACAATAAAGACACAATCCCTCGGCGAATCTCCGGTCTCTTTCCTGAGAGCGGAGCGACATCGCCCCAACCTCCTTCGGTTCCCCGCCGTCAGAGCAGATTTTCTGGGGACTAGGACCTGACATTACAGGAGTCTTTACCTCATTCACCCTGGACCTCAGCCTCCTGTCCACACGAACAACTAATTGCATGGCATCCTGCAGAGTCTCAGGTGCAGGGAATGCAATTAGCAAATCCTTAACCCTTTCACTCAGACCAGCAAGAAATAGACATTTCAGCGCAGGATCATTCCACTTAACTTCTGAAGCCCATCTTCCAAAGTGTGTGCAATAATTTTCAACATCACCTGACCCCTGATTCAAACGCCTGAGTTCTGCCTCAGCAGATGAGATTCGATCAGGATCGTCATATAATAGCCCCACAGCAGAAAAAAATTCTTCT
Source organism: Phyllobates terribilis (assembly GCF_046119375.1). Classification (NCBI taxonomy): domain Eukaryota; kingdom Metazoa; phylum Chordata; class Amphibia; order Anura; family Dendrobatidae; genus Phyllobates; species Phyllobates terribilis. The sequence goes on along the minus strand of NW_027362769.1, from coordinate 193,512,690 downwards.
ACAGACCTTAAACATGGATCATTAGGTTGGAGAGAAAAGGCCCACCCCTGTGGTTGATTGCGCAAAAGTGACATAATAAAACCAATGCGCTGTGATTCATTCCCAGAGGATCTTGGTCTCAAATGAAAATATAACAAACAAGCATTTTTAAAGGAAAAAAAATCTTGCTGTTTACCATAAAAAACACCAGGCAGTCCTACCTTGGGTTCGACAAAATGCGCTCCAAAACAGCTACTCACGTGTTGCTGGAGCTTGGACACCTCCAGAGACAATCCCTGCAAGCGTTGAGCCAAATCCTGGATGGAAACCATACTGATCCCCGAATTTCTTTCCTTATAGTTTTTTGGACTGGACTTACTGTTATGATCTGCAACAAGTACTATGGAAAGATAGGGGAAGGCTGTCCCTACAGTAAGACTAAGCTGAATCCCTACGATGTAGCGGGCTGCCTGTTCCTAGCAAACAGACCCGCCTTAGTCCTCAGCTAGTCTGAAAGAAGACCTATAGCATAAGGTGAGGGGTCCCTAAAAGAACTAAGGACTGGAACAAAAAAGGGACACCTCCTAAACAGAGAAGTAGTTGCAGAACACAAAAAGACAAACTGACAAAATGGTACTAGAGGTCCCAGAAGGACCAAGCGAACTGACAGAGAAAGGCACAGAAGCACCTGGCTAGAGAAACAGTCAAACACTGAAGTCCAGCACAGCCAAGAGGGTGGAGCTGGAATATTGGTAGACTCCATACTAAATAAGGAAGGAGTCACTGACTGTGGTGGCCCCTCCCCGGGCCGTGGCGATTCGTGACCCCCCTTCGCTGCCCCTTACTGACCAGTGATCCTGAAGTCCCCGGAAGGGTCCAATAGAGTGGAAGGGTCCAATAGAGCGGAAGGGACGGCTGCTACAAGCCGTCCCATGGATACATAAACACCGGGACATCCCAGCTTCCTCCCTTTCTTTGTTGGTCCCGGAGCCGAACGTCCCACCCACCCTCCCTGGTGTGAAGACTGCAAAAAGGAGAATCATAGACTTTTCAAGTCACAGCGGCCTGGAAATAGAAAGGACATGTTGAACAGTTACATTTGTTGGCCAACTTGCCGGTGTGGAGACACTGGGCATGCTGCAACAAGCGGAATTATTGTGGAATAAAATGCCTTTCTAATGGAATGAGTGTAAAGAGTTAATAAAGCTGTGACCGATCCTCACCCATCCAGTTGTAAGAGTTACATTATTGTATTGTTAAAGGGGGGAGAGCGGTAGGGGGGCTGAGCGTCGGGGTTTGGTTGGGGTCCTCACAGTAAAAGGCAGATGGTCACGTGACCGCAAAACACAAGATAGAAAAAACAAACAGGAGGGTTCTAACAATATCCACCGCTATATACAGATATTATATCCACCCTATATACAGGCATTGCAGTTGTTTTGAAAAGTTTACACACCCCGGCAGAATTTTTCCTTTCTTGATCTTGTTTCAGAGAATATGAATGATAACAAAAAAGCTTTTCCTCCCCTCATGGTTATTGGTTGGGTGAAGCCATTTATTGTCAAACTCCTGTGTTTTCTCTTTTTAAAGCTTAATGACAACCAAAAACATCCACATGACCCTGATAATAAGGTCACATACCCCAGTTCTTAATACCGTGTGTTGCCCCCTCTAACATCAATGACAGCTTGAAGTCTTTTGTGGTAGTTGTGGATGAGGGTCTTTATTTTCTCAGGTGGTAAAGCTGCCCATTCTTCTTGGTAAAAAGCCTCCAGTTCCTGTAAATTCCTGGGCTGTCCAGCATGAACTGCGCGCTTGAGATCTCCCCAGAGTGGCTCAATGATATTGAGGTCAGGAGACTGAGATGGCCTCTCCAGAACCTTCACTTTGTTCTGCTGTAGCCAATGACAGGTCGACTTTACCTTGTGTTTTGGATCATTATCATGTTGGAACGTCCAAATACATCCCATGCGCAGCTTCCGGGCTGATGAGTGCAAATTTGCCTCCAGTATTTGCTGATAACGTGCTGCATTCATCTTTCCTTCAACTTTTACAAAGTTTCCTGTGCCTTTGTAGCTCACACATCCCCAAAACATCAGCGATCTACCTCCGTGCTTTACTGTAGGAATGGTGTTCCTTTTATCATAGGCCTTGTTGACCTCTCTCCAAATGTAACGTTTATAGTTGTGGCCAAAAAGTTCAATTTTGGTCTCATCACTCCAAATTACCTTGTTCCAGGAGTTTTGAGGCTTGTCTCTGTGCTGTTTGGCGTATTGTAGGCGAGATACTTTGTGGCATTTGCGCAGTAATGGCTTTCTTCTGGTGACTCGACCATGAAGCACATTTTTCTTCAAGTGCCTCCTTATTGTGCATCTTGAAACAGCCACTCCGCTAGTTTTGAGAGAGTCCTGAATTTCAGCTGATGTTATTTGAGGGTTTTTCTTTGCATCCCGAACAATTTTCCTGGCAGTTGTTGTTACTACTCTCCTGTTAGTTTTTTTTTAGTTTGCTGGTCACATGACCAATTTGCCTATTTAATCCGGCTCCGCCCTCCTGGCTTTGCTGGACTTCATTTGTATTTACTACTGTTGAGCTAGCTTGTTGCTCTGTTGCCGTTCTCTGTTAGTTTTGCTAGGTCTTCTGACCCCTATGCCTTTTTGTTGTGTGTTTGTCTTTGACTGCTACTATTTCTGCTAGGAGGTGTCCAACTTTTCCCAGTCCCTAGTTCTTGTAGGGATCCCTCCCTCACATCTATAGGTCTGCGTTCAGACTAGCCGAGGACTTTAGCGGGTCTGATCGCAGGATCAGGTTCCCCGTTACATCGTAGGGATCTAGTTTAGTTCTATTGTAGGGACAGATCTCCTGTCTTTCCTTAGTCTCTGTAGCAGATCATAACAGTTGTGGCCGAAATTTTTGTTGGTTTACCTGACCGTGGTTTGGTTTTTACAGAGCCCCTGATTTTCCATTTGTTAATCACAGTTTTAACGCTGCTGACTGGCATTATCAATTCCTTGGATATTTTTTTGTATCCCTTTCCTGTGTTAGGCTGAGTTCACACGATGCGTTTTTCATGCGTTTCCGCTGCGTTTTTGCAGTTGCATAAACGCCGCAGAAACGCATTAAAAACGCATGGTAGAAGGGCAGCAATGTTCCCCAATTGAAATCCGCATGTGCTGTGCCCATGATGCAGATTTTTCGCAGCATTTCAATTAATTTTGCGGAAACGCTGCTCTTTTGCCGCCATTGACTTGCATTAGACCGCATGGAATCCGCATCACTGTATATGTTGATGTGCTTTTCATGCGGTCTAATGTGCGGATGGTACCCGGGTGTGGAGGAGAGGACTCTCATCCAGACCCAGGTACCATTAAAAAAAAAAGAATAAAATAAAAAATATATATATTCTCACCTTCTGACGGCAGGCGCAGCGCTCCTGCTTGGTTCCCCGCACTTCGCGGTTGAATGAAGAAGGACCTTCGCTGACGTCAGAGTCATGTGACGGGTCACGTGACGCTGACGTCGGAAGGTCCTAAAGTCTTCACTGCCGGCAGCCGGGACCGAGCGAAGCCGGACACCGGGGGCCATCAGAGGGTAAAGTATATATTTATTTTTTGACATTCACACACTATATATGCCGGTTGCCGGTTGCATGGATTTATATAGTGTGAAGTTGACAAGCACTTTCCAAGTGATGCTAAAATCGCTTGGGAAGCGCTTGTCAACCCGCATGCGGAAATGAAAGTGAAGACCGCTTCATTTCCGCATGTCCCTGGCAGGAAACCGCATGTACAATCCGCATGCGTTTTTTCCTGCCAGAGAGATGCAGAAACGCTCAGGAAAAAATCCTGAGCATTTCTGCATCGTGTGCACATACCCTTATACAGTTCAACTGCCTTTTCCCGTAGATCCATTGACAATTCTTTTGCTTTCCCCATGACTCACAATCCAGAAACATCAGTGGTTGGATGAAAGATGCAAGAGTCAGTCTGGATCCCAGAAACTCACTTAGCTTTTATGCACACACACTGATTACAAGCAAACAGGTCACAGATGACCTGTTAAACTAGTTGATTGATTGCTAACGAGTTAAATCTGTGTTAGATCTAAGCCCATACTTCCCTATATATTGAGACATACAGTTAGGTCCATATATATTTGGACAGAGCGAACATTTTTCTGATTTTGGTTCTAGACATTATCACAATGAATTTTAAACAAAACAATTCAGATGCAGTTGAAGTTCAGACTTTCCGCTTTCATTTGAGGGGATCCACATTAAAATTGGATGAAGTGTTTAGGAGTTTCAGCTCCTTAACATGTGCCACCCTGTTTGTAAAGGGACCAAAAGTCGGACACCACCGCCGCTGCAGCTCTCTCCTATGGTGGCCTACACTTCTCTCATACTCCGAGACCTGACAATAGATCAGGTGGAGGTGTTGGTCTGCTCCTTTCAACAAAATGTACTTTTCAGGTGATCCCCCCAGTACCCTCCCTTATCTTCCCGTCCTTTGAGGCCCACACAGTCAGACTCTACCAGTCCTTCTCCCTGCGAGTGGCGGTTGTCTATCGCCCCCCAGGTCCCTCCCGTCAGTTTTTGGATCACTTTGCTGCCTGGCTTCCAAATTTTCTATCCTGCGACATCCCCACGATAATCATGGGAGATTTTAACATCCCAATTGGCGATCCTCTTTCCCCATCTGCCGCTCACCTTTTATCACTAACCTCCTCCTTCGGCCTTTCACAGCTTGCTAACTCTCCTACACATGAGGACGGGAACACATTGGACCTGATCTTCTCCCGGCTTTGCGCGGTACATGACTTTACTAACTCTCCCCTTCCATTCTCTGACCATAATCTTCTTTCATTCTCTGTCAAGAACTGTGACTCTACTCAGGACCCCCCCACTTTCCACACCTATAGAAATATACGCGCCATTAACACCCAGAAATTTATGAAAAAGTTGCAATCATCATTGGCTCCAATCTCCTCCCTCTCATGTCCCGACTCTGCATTGAAGCATTATAACAAAATAATGCTATGCGCCCTGGATGAAGCCGCACCTCCTACACAAAGAACAACTCGGCAAAGACGGCGACAACCCTGGCACACGCCTCAAACACGTCTTCTCCAGAGGTGCTCCAGGTGCGCTGAACGGCTGTGGAGAAAATCAAATCTGCCCGAAGATTTCCTCCATTATAAATTTATGCTGATAACCTATAACTCTGCCCTTCACCTCTCCAAACAAACCTACTTTAACAACCTCATAATCTCACTGTCCAATAATCCTAAACGACTCTCTGACAAGTTTCATTCTCTCCTCAATCAAACAGCACAGGCCCCGACCACCGACCTCAGCGCTGACGATCTGGCCAATTATTTAAAAGATAAAATTGACCATATCCGACAGGAAGTTTTCTCCCAATCCCCAAATTTTATTCATGCTGTCCCCCCCAACATTGTATCTTGCTCACTTTCTGACTTCGAACCAGTCACGGAAGAAAAGTGATCAGGCTCCTTGCATCTTCTCGCCCTACTACCTGCACCAGTGACCCTATTCCCTCACATCTCCTTCAGTCCCTTGCTCCAGCTGTCACCACTCATCTAACTAAAATATTCAACCTCTCCCTCTCATCCAGTATCTTTCCCTCCTCATTTAAACACACCAGCATACATCCATTAAGTAAAAAAACATCCCTCGACCAGAACTGTGCGTCTAACTACAGACCTGTGTCTAATCTTCCCTTTATCTCTAAACTCCTGGAACGTCTAATCCGCTATCTCTCAGATAACTCTCTTCTTGACCCTTTACAATCTGGTTTCTGCTCTTTGCATTCCACTGAAACTGCCCTCACTAAAGTCTCTAGTGATCTACTAACAGCTAAATCTAATGGTCACTGCTCCCTGCTGATCTCCTGGATCTCTCTGCAGCATTTGACACTGTGGATCACCAGCTCCTCCTCACTATGCTCCGCACTATTGGCCTCAAGGACACCGCTCTCTCCTGGTTCTCCTCCTATCTCTCTGACCGCTCCTTCTCTGTGTCTTTTGCCGGATCCTCCTCCTCTCTCCTTCCCCTTACTGTCGGGGTTCCTCAAGGATCAGTCCTAGGCCCCCTTCTTTTCTCCTTATACACTGCTCCCATTGGACAAACAATCAGCAGATTTGGTTTTCAGTACCATCTCTATGCTGATGACACCAATTATACATCTCTGCTCCGGACATCACCCCTGCATTACTACAAAAGACCAGTGATTGTCTGTCTGCTGTGTCTAACATTATGTCCTCCCTCTGCCTAAAACTGAATCTGTCAAAAACTGAACTCCTCGTCTTTCCTCCCTCCACTAACCTACCTGTGCCCGATATAACCATCTCCGTGTGTGGCTCCACCATTACTCCCCAGCATCATGCCCGCTGTCTTGGGGTCATACTTGATTCAGATCTTTCCTTCACTCCTCACATCAAATCAATCGCTCGCTCATGTCATCTACACCTCAAAAACATCTCAAGAATCAGGACTTTTCTCACCTTTGACTCGGCAAAAACTCTGTCGCTCTTATTCATTCCCGTCTGGACTATTGTAACTCTCTTCTGATCGGGCTCCCTCTTACTAAACTCTCCCCTCTCCAATCCCTCCTTAACGCAGCAGCCAGGATCATATTCCTCGCCAACCGCTACACCGATGCCTCTTCCCTGTGCCAGTCATTGCACTGGTTACCCATCTGCTATAGAGTTCAATATAAATTTATCACCCTCACCCACAAAGCGCTCCATGCTTCAGTACCCCCCTACATCTCCTCTCTTGTCTCAGTCTACCACCCTACACGTGCCCTCCGTTCTGCAAATGACTTAAAACTAAAATCCTCCATAATCCGAACTTCCCACTCCCGTCTCCAAGATTTCTCGCGTGCTGCACCAATTCTTTGGAATGCACTACCCAGGACAGTTCGATTAATTCCCAGTACCCACAGTTTTAGGCGTGCCCTTACACCCCATTCCTGTACACAGGCCTATCGCCTCAACACACTTATCTAACTGTCCCAGTTTGGCCCATACTAAATTCTCTTCAAAATCCTGTTCATACCCTCCATGCACTGATTAGCCCGTCTGTACTGTACACATACCGATGGCGGCCGAGCGCTGACTACTGTGTAACATGGAGGGAATGTGATCGGCTGATTCTGAGCACAACCTCAGCCCTGATTATAGGAGGGTGTGCAGACTTATGCAACCATATTATTGTAGTTTTATTTCACCCTCACAATGATTTCAGTTTGTTTCTCACTGGATTTGTACAGAATATGGCGACATTAACGGGGGAAAAAGTCCTGAAATTATTTTTCTTAGTAAGAATATTTACATAACAAAAATCTGGGATGTTATCAAGGGCGTGTAGACTTCTAATATGCATTGTAGCCCTTATATGCAGGTTATTACTAGCCCCATTAAGCAGAGGTATGTTCCCCGATTATTTCCCTTTGTCAGTGTCCCGATATAGGAGCGGATGTGACCGGAGCGGATGTGACCGGAGCGGGTGTGACCGAAGCAGGTGTGACCGGAGTGACCGGAGCGGGTGTGACCGGAGCAGGTGTGACCGGAGTGACCGGAGCGGGTGTGACCAGAGTGACCAGAGCGGGTGTGACCGGAGTGACCAGAGCGGGTGTGACCGGAGTGACCGGAGCGGGTGTGACCGGAGTAGGTGTGACCGGAGTGACCAGAGCGGGTGTGACCGGAGTGGGTGTGACCGGAGCGGGTGTGACCGGAGCGGCCACGCCCAGAATTGTCTCCTGATAACAAAAGTGTGACCGGCACCGATAACACTGGGTGCCACAAGACCCCGAGTGAGAGCAGACCGAAGACCCTCGGGGTATGCTAACATCTGTACTGGATATAGGGAGCTCGCATGGTTCTCTCCCATATCCTCCTGTACATGTCAGTGGCCCCAAAAACTCTGTGCCCACTGCTGTATAATAAGACCCCTTTAATCCCCCGATCTCAGCTCTGTGCCCCCCCGCTGTATAATAAGACCCCTTTAATCCCCCGATCTCAGCTCTGTGCCCCCCTGCTGTATAATAAGAGGAGAGTAGATTCAGCTCACCTGATTGCTGTAGGCTTTGGAGGGAAGCACGGGTATGTGAGGCCTCACGTGTTTGCAGAAAAAAAAAAAAGGTTGAAGAAACCGGCTTCCAAAAGTGCAAATATTTATTGAAGCAAATCCACGCAGTTTAAAAATTTCCAAATTACATCGGGGAATCTCACAAGGAAAAAACGCAACGCGTTTCGAGCACAGAGCGTTGTTCTTTGGCACACTCTCAATCTGAACGCCTACGTAAGGCGGAGAGTGTTTTTTCTGTGGACTCTATTAACCCCTCAGATGTGAATGACATGAGCGCTTTATTTAAGCAATTGGAAAAACTCATGCTAAATGAAACCAAAGTCTGGTGGGATCAAACCACTCTGTCGAATTACATGCACAAAAATATGATCCCTAGAGGTTTAAGAATCAAAAAAATACCCACAACTATTTACTCTGAGGAATTTGTTGTGAACTGGAATCAGCTCCTTTCAGACGGCTCCTGGAATCTGATGAGGCTCATTATCAAACATGAGGAGTCAGAACTCACTGAATCACAAAAAGAGATTGAAGCCACACACAATAAACTGGAGCAATACAAAATTAACCCTGATTATCAGACATTTAATGACCGCATACAACAAGCAGTTTCCAGATTAGAAACCACTATTATGACACAGAAAAAGTCTAAATTCCAAAGGGATCAAATGGATTATTCACAACAACAGGTGTATGATTGGGGTAGGTGGGCTCGCACCTCCCAATCACCTAAGTCCATTTTAAAAAAGAAAAATAATCAGTCTAATACGCCACCTGATCTCCACGTCAGTTTTAGTTCCTCTGACCAAGAGTCAATAGACAGTAATGTCACAGACACAGAAACTCGGGAGAATCTGACTTATTATCGCAAGCCCAAATATTACAAGAGCCACAAACAGACAAAAAACAGAAAAGGAGGGGAGGACGCGAACACAGCAAACCCCCCAGGCATGACAACTCGCCGGAAGAAATATTTCTAACATCACATAGATCCAATGTTCTGAATTTGTCAAAACAAGTTTTAACTCAGAAACAAGATGAAGTTCTTTCACTCGGCTTGAAGTTTGTACCAGATCGTAATTTCAACCTTTTCTCCACTCTATTGGATCTGAATAGATTCATACGGAATCTTACTATAAAAAAACACTTTACAACAGAGGACAATGAGCAACCTGAACCCCCTCGAATTACTGTCCATGAATACAGAGACTTGAATTTCAAGGAACAGATGTCTTTATTGCATTTGCAGGATCTTCAGAATCCTTTGGAACCGGCTTCTATTCAAACCTCGATGTCTGGTGGACTGTATGGATCGCTCCCAGGACACAATGGAAAGAGAGCTCAAATCGCTGGCACAGGATGTCAAGCATCAAGGTTCCCACCATAACTTATCATCTTTACACCATCAAGCATTGCAGGAATTGAGAAATATGCCACATATTGTTATACGTATGGCTGATAAGGGGGGCTTAGTACTTGTGCTGGACACTGACACATATAGATCCCAGGTTGCATCGTTATTGGAGGACTCATCCACATATCGTAAATTAAGGTGCGATCCGATTGTAGATATTAAAAAACAAACCTATGAAATTGTAAGTGACGGTTATATGTTGGGTGTATTATCTAAAAACCAAAGAGATTACCTTTTGGTAGATTTTCCAATCACCCCTATTATGCATGCATTGCCCAAAGTACATAAGGGAGTCAGCCCACCCCCTATGAGGCCCATCATCTCAGGCATAGGATCAGTCACTGAACGATTAAGTGAGTGGGTTGACTCGCTTTTGCAACCATTATCACAACGAACAGCTGGTTTTCTCAAAGATACTGGAGATGTATTGGGACAACTTTCTAATATAGTTTGGAGACGAGATTTTGCATGGATTGCTTGTGACGTAACGGCATTATATACCTCAATCCCCCGAGAAATTGCAGTGGAAGCACTCTCATATCATCTGAAAAAATATAGTGATTATACGGAAGACCTCTGTACATTTATTATACAAGTGGTCAATTTTCTTATGACATGTAATTCTTTTTCTTTTGATGGCCATTATTATCTACAATCGAGAGGCGAGTCAATGGGTGCTAAACACTCTCCATCATTGGCCAATCTAGTTATGGCCTATTGGGAGGAAGGTTATCTTTACAGTACTGATAATCCTTTTACCAAACACCTGGTCTGGTATGGCAGGTACATAGATGACCTACTGTTTGTTTGGTCGGGCGATGTGTCTGCCATACCCGACTTTGTGTGATATTTAGATGTCAATCATTGCAATCTGACATTTACGTATAGGGTTGAAATTTCTGCCATTTCATTTCTGGATCTGAATTTGTGGGACATCCCAGATCGACACATATTGACCAGTACTTACTGCAAACCACAGTCTGGAAATACTATTTTGCATGCAAGTAGTAGTCATCCGCCCCACACTATCAAAGCATTACCTGTGGGTGAATTCACACGTGTTGCAAGGAACTGCCATGATGAAAACACTCTATCTACAGAAGTTACACATACATGGTCCAAACTTTCAGAAAGGGGGTATCCTAAATGGACCCTGAGCAGAGCCAAACATATAATCAAACACATATCCATCTTGTATGAGGATGCAACTTTATCCAAAATTTTACAATCCAATTGCTCTGTAGTAGCAAGGAGAGGCGTCACTATCGGTAACATCGTTTCACCGTCTTTTTTCTCCTCTAATAATTCAAAAAGTAATACTTGGCTAAATTACTCTGGTTTCCATAAGTGCGGCCAAAATAGATGTCGGACCTGCAAATATACATCAGCTACCAAAGAATTTTTCAATTATAACCACACAGAAACTATTAGAATCAAAGGACACATAAATTGTAACAGCACGAATGTGGTTTATATAATTCTATGCAAAATTTGTGATCTTATATATGTTGGTTGCACAACAAGAAATCTTAAAGTTCGCATTTCAGAACATTTAACTGATATATCTTCTCTTTCTAGAACCAACCGTAATATTTCACATACCTCTAGGCATTTTATTCAATTTCACCAGAGATGGTGCAGTTCTCTACAGGTCATTGGTATAGAGAGGGTTAAACCTGCACATCGAGGAGGAGATCCCAGACACCGTTTACTCACCGGAGAAGCATTCTGGATCTACATCCTTGGATCCCGCTTCCCAGACGGACTCAATGCAGCCGTGAAATCATGTTTCATTATTGATTCTACTTCATGTTTCTGTCAGTTTATTTTATTTATTTCATGTAACATTCTATGTTAAAATGAATTTTATCTTCTTTTTTTTTTTTTTTTGTTCTTTCTCTTTACAATGGTTTTATCGTATCTAACATTTTATGTGATTGGCTCACACTAATTATGCACCTTATTCACTCTCATGTGACCAAGCATATCGATCTGATTGGTTGCTATTGGATATAATACTATAGAGTGTCATATGCATGTCAGCTTTGACAAAGAACACAGCTCTGTGCTCGAAACGCGTTGCGTTTTTTCCTTGTGAGATTCCCCGATGTAATTTGGAAATTTTTAAACTGCGTGGATTTGCTTCAATAAATATTTGCACTTTTGGAAGCCGGTTTCTTCAACCTTTTTTTTTTTTCCTGTATAATAAGACCCCTGTTATCCCCCCGATCTCTGCTCTGTGACCCCCCGCTGTATAATAAGACCCCTGTAATCCCCAGATCTCTGCTGTGCCCCCCTGCTGTATAATAAGACCCCTGTAATCCCCCGATCTCTGCTCTGTGCCCCCCGCTGTATAATAAGACCCCTGTAATCCCCCGATCTCAGCTCTGTCCCTCCCTGCTGTATAAGACCCCTGTAATCCCCCGATCTCTGCTCTGTGCCCCCCTGCTGTATAATAAGACCCCTGTAATCCCCCGATCTCTGCTCTGTGCCCCCCTGCTGTATAATAAGACCCCTGTAATCCCTCGATCTCGGCTCTGTCCCCCCTGCTGTATAATAAGCCCCTGTAATCCCCCAATCTCTGCTCTGTGCCCCTCTGCTGTATAATAAGACCCCTGTAATCCCCCGATCTCGGCTCTGTCCCCCCTGCTGTATAATAAGCCCCTGTAATCCCCCGATCTCTGCTCTGTGCCCACTGCTGTATAATAAGACCCCTGTAATCCCCCGATCTCTGCTCTGTGCCCCCCTGCTGTATAATAAGACCCCTGTAATCCCCCGATCTCTGCTCTGTGCCCCCCTGCTGTATAATAAACCCCTGTAATCCCCCGATCTCAGCTCTGTCCCCCCTGCTGTATAATAAGCCCCTGTAATCCCCCGATCTCTGCTCTGTGCCCCCCTGCTGTATAATAAGACCCCTGTAATCCCCCGATCTCGGCTCTGTCCCCCCTGCTGTATAATAAGCCCCTGTAATCCCCCGATCTCTGCTCTGTGCCCCCCTGCTGTATAATAAGACCCCTGTAATCCCCCGATCTCGGCTCTGTGCCCCCCTGCTGTATAATAAGACCCCTGTAATCCCCCGATCTCGGCTCTGTGCCCCCGTGCTGTATAATAAAACCCTGTAATCCCCCGATCTCTGCTCTGTGCCCCCCTGCTGTATAATAAGACCCCTGTAATCCCCCGATCTCTGCTCTGTGCCCCCCTGCTGTATAATAAGCCCCTGTAATCCCCCGATCTCGGCTCTGTCCCCCCTGCTGTATAATAAGACCCCTGTAATCCCCCGATCTCGGCTCTGTGCCCCCCTGCTGTATAATAAAACCCTGTAATCCCCCGATCTCTGCTCTGTGCCCCCCTGCTGTATAATAAGACCCCTGTAATCCCCAGATCTCTGCTCTGTGCCCCCCTGCTCTATAATAAGACCCCTGTAATCCCCAGATCTCTGCTCTGTGCCCCCCCCGCTGTATAATAAGACCCCTGTAATCCCCCGATCTCTGCTCTGTGCCCCACTGCTCTATAATAAGACCCCTGTAATCCCCAGATCTCTGCTCTGTGCCCCCCCCGCTGTATAATAAGACCCCTGTAATCCCCCGATCTCTGCTCTGTGCCCCCCGCTGTATAATAACCCCTGTAATCCCCCGATCTCTGCTCTGTGCCCCCCCGCTGTATAATAAGAGCCCTGTAATCCCCCGATCTCAGCTGTGACCCCCTGCTGTATAATAAGACCCCTGTAATCCCCCGATCTCTGCTCTGTGCCCCCCGCTGTATAATAAGACCCCTGTAATCCCCCGATCTCTGCTCTGTGCCCCCCTGCTGAATAAAAAGACCCCTGTAATCCCCCGATCCCTGCTGTGCCCCCCCACTGTATAAGACCCCTGTAATCCCCCGATTTCTGCTCTGTGCCCCCTTTGCTGTATAATAAGACCCCGGTAATCCCCCGATCTCTGCTCTGTGACCCCCCGCTGTATAATAAGACCCCTATAATCCCCCCAATCTCTGCTCTGTGCCCCCCCGCCATATAATAAGACCCCTGTAAACCCCCGATCTCTGCTCTGTGCCCCCCCGCTGTATAATAAGACCCCAGTAATACCCCCGATCTCTGCTATGTGCGCCCCCGCTGTATAATAAGACCCCTGTAATCCCCCAATCTCTGCTCTGTGCCCCCTTTGCTGTATAATAAGACCCCTGTAATCCCTTGATCTCTGCTCTGTGCCCCCCCGCTGTATAATAAAACCCCTGTAATCCCCCGATCTATGCTCTGTGCCCCCTGCTGTATAATAAAACCCCTGTAATCCCCCGATCTCTGCTCTGTGCCCCCTTTGCTGTATAATAAGACCCCTGTAATCCCTTGATCTCTGCTCTGTGCCCCCCCGCTGTATAATAAAACCCCTGTAATCCCCTGATCTCTGCTCTGTGCCCCCTGCTGTATAATAAAACCCCTGTAATCCCCCGATCTCTGCTCTGTGCCCCCCTGCTGTATAAGACCCCTGTAATCCCCCGATCTCTGCTTTGTGCCCCCTGCTGTATAAGACCCCTGTAATCCCCCGGTCTGCTCTGTGCCCCCTGCTGTATAATAAGACCCCTGCAATCCCCGATCTCTGCTCTGTGACCCCTTTGCTGTATAAGACCCCTGTAATCCCCTGATCTCTGCTCTGTGAACCCCCCGCTGTATAATAAGACCCCTGTAATCCCCCGATCTCTGCTCTGTGCCCCCCCCCGCTGTATAATAAGACCCCTGTAATCCCCCGATCTCTGCTCTGTGCCCCCCGCTGTATAATAACCCCTGTAATCCCCCGATCTCTGCTCTGTGCCCCCCTGCTGTATAATAAGACCCCTGTAATCCCCCGATCTCTGCTCTGTGCCCCCCTGCTGTATAATAAGACCCCTGTAATCCCCCGATCTCTGCTCTGTGCCCCCCCGCTGTATAATAAGACCCCTGTAATCCCCCGATCTCTGCTTTGTGCCCCCTGCTGTATAAGACCCCTGTAATCCCCCGGTCTGCTCTGTGCCCCCTGCTGTATAATAAGACCCCTGCAATCCCCCGATCTCTGCTCTGTGCCCCCCCCGCTGTATAATAAGACCCCTGTAATCCCCCGATCTCTGCTCTGTGACCCCTTTGCTGTATAAGACCCCTGTAATCCCCTGATCTCTGCTCTGTGAACCCCCCGCTGTATAATAAGACCCCTGTAATCCCCCGATCTCTGCTCTGTGCCCCCCTGCTGTATAATAAGACCCCTGTAATCCCCCGATCTCTGCTCTGTGCCCCCCGCTGTATAATAACCCCTGTAATCCCCCGATCTCTGCTCTGTGCCCCCCTGCTGTATAATAAGACCCCTGTAATCCCCCGATCTCTGCTCTGTGCCCCCCTGCTGTATAATAAGACCCCTGTAATCCCCCGATCTCTGCTCTGTGCCCCCCTGCTGTATAATAAGACCCCTGTAATCCCCCGATCTCGGCTCTGTGCCCCCCTGCTGTATAATAAGACCCCTGTAATCCCCCGATCTCTGCTCTGTGCCCCCCCCGCTGTATAATAAGACCCCTGTAATCCCCCGATCTCTGCTCTGTGCCCCCCTGCTGTATAATAAGACCCCTGTAATCCCCCGATCTCTGCTCTGTGCCCCCCTGCTGTATAATAAGACCCCTGTAATCCCCCGATCTCTGCTCTGTGCCCCCCTGCTGTATAAGACCCCTGTAATCCCCCGATCTCTGCTCTGTGCCCTCCTGCTGTATAATAAGACCCCTGTAATCCCCCGATCTCTGCTCTGTGCCCCCCCGCTGTATAATAAGACCCCTGTAATCCCCCGATCTCTGCTCTGTGCCCCCCCGCTGTATAATAAGACCCCTGTAATCCCCCGATCTCTGCTCTGTGCCCCCCTGCTGTATAATAAGACCCCTGTAATCCCCCGATCTCTGCTCTGTGCCCCCCTGCTCTATAATAAGACCCCTGTAATCCCCCGATCTCTGCTCTGTGCCCCCCTGCTGTATAATAAGACCCCTGTAATCCCCCGATCTCGGCTCTGTGCCCCCCTGCTGTATAATAAGACCCCTGTAATCCCCCGATCTCTGCTCTGTGCCCCCCCCCGCTGTATAATAAGACCCCTGTAATCCCCCGATCTCTGCTCTGTGCCCCCCTGCTGTATAATAAGACCCCTGTAATCCCCCGATCTCTGCTCTGTGCCCCCCTGCTGTATAATAAGACCCCTGTAATCCCCCGATCTCTGCTCTGTGCCCCCCTGCTGTATAAGACCCCTGTAATCCCCCGATCTCTGCTCTGTGCCCTCCTGCTGTATAATAAGACCCCTGTAATCCCCCGATCTCTGCTCTGTGCCCCCCTGCTGTATAATAAGACCCCTGTAATCCCCCGATCTCTGCTCTGTGCCCCCCTGCTGTATAATAAGACCCCTGTAATCCCCCGATCTCTGCTCTGTGCCCCCCTGCTCTATAATAAGACCCCTGTAATCCCCCGATCTCTGCTCTGTGCCCCCCTGCTCTATAATAAGACCCCTGTAATCCCCCGATCTCTGCTCTCTGTTCTGGAGATAATCAGTCGCTTCCGGTCTCGGCTCTGATCCTCATTAACCCCTTGTTCTCCAGAGCCGGATTCTGTGCTCGGGTAAATCATCCGGCACCTGTGACTGCAGAGACCGGCGGCCTCACTGCTCGGAGTCAGGGAATATGGCGCTCCTGAGGGGGGGGCTCCTGAGGGGGGGGGCTCCTGAGGGGGGGGGCTCCTGAGGGGGGGGCTCCTGAGGGGGGGGGAGGCTCCTGAGGGGGGGGCTCCTGAGGGGGGGGGAGGCTCCTGAGGGGGGGGCTCCTGAGGGGGGGGAGGCTCCTGAGGGGGGGAGGGCTCCTGAGGGGGGGGAGGCTCCTGAGGGGGGGGGGGCTCCGCGGTGAGCGCTGACTACATAGGAGGTGACGGCTAACATGCGGCTCCACACCCCGTATACAGCGCATGGGGCGACCAGGGACCGCCATGAGCCCCGAGAATCAGAAGCGAGAGAGACCACCGCATATCAACTACTGGACCATTATAAGCCCCCCCGGGGCTCCTCATCCCCTGCCCCCCCCCCCCCCGGTGCTCCTCATCCCCTGCCCGCCCACCCCCCCCCCCCGGGGCTCCTCATCCCCTACCCCCCCCCCGGGGCTCCTCATCCCCTGCCCCCCCCCCCGGGGCTCCTCATCCCCTACCCCCCCCCCCGGGGCTCCTCATCCCCTGCCCCCCCCCCCCCCGGGGCTCCTCATCCCCTGCCCCCCCCCCGATGCTCCTCATCCCCTGCCCCCCCCCCCAGGGCTCCTCATCCCCCCCGGGGCTCCTCATCCCCCGGGGCTCCTCATCCCCTGCCCCCCCCCCCCGGGGCTCCTCATCCCCTGCCCCCCCCCCCAGGGCTCCTCATCCCCCACCCCCCCCCGGGGCTCCTCATCCCCCGGGGCTCCTCATTCCCTGCCCCCCCCCCCGGGGCTCCTCATCCCCTGCCCACCCCCCCAGGGCTCCTCATCCCCCCCCCCGGGGCTCCTCATCCCCTGCCCCCCCCCCCGGGGCTCCTCATCCCCCGGGGCTCCTCATTCCCTCTCCTATGATTTGCTCCCTCATCTTCCTGCAGACACTTATCAATACCTAATGCCGGACATCGACTTCTGTGGCCGATCCAAGGAAAGGTCGGAAGCAGAGAGGACAAGAGCGGAGCCCGGTATATACCCTCCAGACATTACACCAAATGTGACTGATATCAGCCCCTCTGATAACGCTCCAGTACTGATATAACCTCCAGACATTACACCATATGTGACTGATATCAGCCCCTCTTATAACGCTCCAGTACTGATATAACCTCCAGACATTACACCAAATGTGACTGATATCAGCCCCTCTTATAACGCTCCAGTACTGATATACCCTCCAGACATACACCAAATGTGACTGATATCAGCCCCTCTTATAACGCTCCAGTACTGATATAACCTCCAGACATTACATCATATGTGACTGATATCAGCTCCTCTTATAACGCTCCAGTACTGATATAACCTCCAGACATTACATCATATGTGACTGATATCACCTCCTCTTATAACGCTCCAGTAGTGATATAACCTCCTGACATTACACCATATGTGACTGATATCAGCTGCTCTTATAACGCTCATGTACTGATATAACCTCCAGACATTACATCATATGTGACTGATATCAGCCCCTCTTATAACGCTCCAGTACTGATATAACCTCCAGACATTACACCATATGTGACTGATATCAGCCCCTCTTATAACGCTCCAATACTGATATAACCTCCAGACATTACATCATATGTGACTGATATCAGCCTCTTATAACGCTCCAGTACTGATATAACCTCCAGACATTGCACCATATGTGACTGATATCAGCCCCTCTTATAACGCTCCAGTACTGATAAAACCTCCAGACATTACACCATATGTGACTGATAGCCTCTTATAACGCTCCAGTACTGATATAACCTCCAGATATTACATCATATGTGATTGATATCAGCCTCTTATAACGCTCCAGTACTGATATAACCTCCAGACATTACACCATATGTGACTGATATCAGCCCCTCTTATAACGCTCCAGTACTGATATAACCTCCAGACATTACACCATATGTGACTGATATCAGCCCCTCTTATAACGCTCCAGTACTGATATAACCTCCAGACATTACACCATATGTGACTGATATCAGCCTCTCTTATAACGCTCCAGTACTGATATAACCTCCAGACATTACATCATATGTGACTGATATCAGCCCCTCTTATAACGCTCCAGTACTGATATAACCTCCAGACATTACACCATATGTGACTGATATCAGCCTCTTATAACGCTCCAGTACTGATATAACCTCCAGACATTGCACCATATGTGACCGATATCAGCCCCTCTTATAACGCTCCAGTACTGATATAACCTCCAGACATTACACCATATGTGACTGATATCAGCCCCTCTTATAACGCTCCAGTACTGATATAACCTCCAGACATTTCATCATATGTGACTGATATCAGCCTCTTATAACGCTCCAGTACTGATATAACCTCCAGATATTACATCATATGTGATTGATATCAGCCTCTTATAACGCTCCAGTACTGATATAACCTCCAGACATTGCACCATATGTGACTGATATCAGCCCCTCTTATAACGCTCCAGTACTGATATAACCTCCAGACATTACACCATATGTGACTGATATCAGCCCCTCTTATAACGCTCCAGTACTGATATAACCTCCAGACATTACACCATATGTGACTGATATCAGCCTCTTATAACGCTCCAGTACTGATATAACCTCCAGACATTACATCATATGTGATTCATATCAGCCTGATATAACCTCCAGACATTACACCATATGTGACTGATATCAGCCCCTCTTATAACGCTCCAGTACTGATATAACCTCCAGACATTTCATCATATGTGACTGATATCAGCCTCTTATAACGCTCCAGTACTGATATAACCTCCAGATATTACATCATATGTGATTGATATCAGCCTCTTATAACGCTCCAGTACTGATATAACCTCCAGACATTGCACCATATGTGACTGATATCAGCCCCTCTTATAACGCTCCAGTACTGATATAACCTCCAGACATTACATCATATGTGACTGATAACAGCCTCTTATAACGCTCCAGTACTGATATAACCTCCAGACATTACACCATATGTGACTGATATCAGCCCTTCTTATAACGCTCCAGTACTGATATAACCTCCAGACATTACACCATATGTGACTGATATCAGCCTCTTATAACGCTCCAGTACTGATATAACCTCCAGACATTACACCATATGTGACTGATATCAGCCCCTCTTATAACGCTCCAGTACTGATATACCCTCCAGACATTACACCATATGTGACTGATATCAGCCTCTTATAACGCTCCAGTACTGATGTAACCTCCAGACATTACATCATATGTGACTGATATCAGCCTCTTATAACGCTCCAGTACTAATATAACCTCCAGACATTACACCATATGTGACTGATATCAGCCTCTTATAACGCTCCAGTACTAATATAACCTCCAGACATTACATCATATGTACTGATATCAGCATCTTATAACGCTCCAGTACTAATATAACCTCCAGACATTACACCATATGTGACTGATATCAGCCCCTCTTATAACACTCCAGTACTGATATAACCCCCAGACATTACAACATATGTGACTGATATCAGCCTCTCTTATAACGCTCCAGTACTGATATAACCTCCAGACATTACACCATATGTGACTGATATCAGCCCCTCTTATAACGCTCCAGTACTGATATAACCTCCAGACATTACACCATATGTGACTGATATCAGCCCCTCTTATAATGCTCCAGTACTGATATTACCTCCAGACATTACACCATATGTGACTGATATCAGCCCCTCTTATAACGCTCCAGTACTGATATAACCTCCAGACATTACACCATATGTGACTGATATCAGCCTCTTATAACGCTCCAGCACTGATATAACCTCCAGACATTACATCATATGTGACTGATATCAGCTCCTCTTATAACGCTCCAGTACTGATATAACCTCCAGACATTACATCATATGTGACTGATATCACCTCCTCTTATAACGCTCCAGTACTGATATAACCTCCAGACATTACACCATATGTGACTGATATCAGCTGCCCTTATAACGCTCATGTACTGATATAACCTCCAGACATTGCACCATATGTGACTGATATCAGCCCCTCTTATAACGCTCCAGTACTGATATAACCTCCAGACATTACATCATATGTGACTGATAAAAGCCTCTTATAGCGCTCCAGTACTGATATAACCTGCAGACATTACACCATATGTGACTGATATCAGCCCCTCTTATAACGCTCCAGTACTGATATAACCTCCAGACATTACACCATATGTGACTGATATCAGCCTCTTATAACGCTCCAGTACTGATATAACCTCCAGACATTACATCATATGTGACTGATATCAGCCTCTTATAACGCTCCAGTACTGATATAACCTCCAGACATTACACCATATGTGACTGATATCAGCCCCTCTTATAACGCTCCAGTACTGATATAACCTCCAGACATTACATCATATGTGACTGATATCAGCCTCTTATAACGCTCCAGTACTGATATAACCTCCAGACATTACATCATATGTGACTGATATCAGCCTCTTATAACGCTCCAGTACTGATATAACCTCCAGACATTACACCATATGTGACTGATATCAGCCCCTCTTATAACGCTCCAGTACTGATATAACCTCCAGACATTACATCATATGTGACTGATATCAGCCTCTTATAACGCTCCAGTACTGATATAACCTCCAGACATTACACCATATGTGACTGATATCAGCCCCTCTTATAACACTCCAGTACTGATATAACCTCCAGACATTACATCATGTGACTGATATCAGCCCCTTATAACGCTCCAGTACTGATATAACCTCCAGACATTACACCATATGTGACTGATATCACCCCTCTTATAACGCTCCAGCACTGATATAACCTCCAGACATTACACCATATGTGACTGATATCAGCTCCTCTTATAACGTTCCAGTACTGATATAACCTCCAGACATTACACCATATGTGACTGATATCAGCCTCTTATAACGCTCAAGTACTTATATAACCTCCAGATATTACACCATATGTGACTGATATCAGCCTCTTATAACGCTCCAGTACTGATATAACCTCCAGACATTACACCATATGTGACTGATATCAGCTCCTCTTATAACGTTCCAGTACTGATATAACCTCCAGACATTACATCATATGTGATTGATATCAGCCTCTTATAACGCTCCAGTACTGATATAACCTCCAGACATTACATCATATGTGACTGATATCAGCCTCTTATAACGCTCCAGTACTGATATAACCTCCAGACATTACACCATATGTGACTGATATCAGCCCCTCTTATAACGCTCCAGCACTGATATAACCTCCAGACATTACTTCATATGTGACTGATATCAGCCCCTCTTATAACGCTCCAGTACTGATATAACCTCCAGACATTACACCATATGTGACTGATATCAGCCTCTTATAACGCTCCAGTACTGATATAACCTCCAGACATTACACCATATGTGACTGATATCAGCCTCTTATAACGCACCAGTACTGATATAACCTCCAGACATTACATCATATGTGACTGATATCAGCCCCTCTTATAACGCTCCAGTACTGATATAACCTCCAGACATTACATCATATGTGACTGATATCAGCCTCTTATAACGCTCCAGTACTGATATAACCTCCAGACATTACACCATATGTGACTGATATCAGCCCCTCTTATAACGCTCCAGCACTGATATAACCTCCAGACATTACTTCATATGTGACTGATATCAGCCCCTCTTATAACGCTCCAGTACTGATATAACCTCCAGACATTACACCATTTGTGACTGATATCAGCCTCTTATAACGCTCCAGTACTGATATAACCTCCAGACATTACACCATATGTGACTGATATCAGCCCCTCTTATAACGCTCCAGTACTGATATAACCTCCAGACATTACACCATATGTGACTGATATCAGCCTCTTATAATGCTCCAGTACTGATATAACCTCCAGACATTACACCATATGTGACTGATATCAGCCCCTCTTATAACGCTCCAGTACTGATATAACCTCCAGACATTACACCATATGTGACTGATATCAGCCTCTTATAACGCTCCAGTACTGATATAACCTCCAGACATTACACCATATGTGACTGATATCAGCCTCTTATAACGCACCAGTACTGATATAACCTCCAGACATTACATCATATGTGACTGATATCAGCCCCTCTTATAACGCTCCAGTACTGATATAACCTCCAGACATTACACCATATGTGACTGATATCAGCCTCTTATAACGCTCCAGTACTGATATAACCTCTAGACATTACACCATATGTGACTGATATCAGACCCTCTTATAACGCTCCAGTACTGATATAAACTCCAGACATTACACCATAGGTGACGGATATCAGCCACTTATAACGCTCCTGTACTGATATAACCTCCAGACATTACACCATATGTGACTGATATCAACCCCTCTTATAACGCTCCAGCACTGATATAACCTCCAGACATTACATCATATGTGACTGATCTTAGCTCCTCTTATAACGCTCCAGCACTGATATAACCTCCAGACATTACACCATATGTGACTGATATCAGCCTCTTATAACACTCCAGCACTGATATAACCTCCAGACATTACATCATATGTGACTGATATCAGCCCCTCTTATAACGCTCCAGTACTGATATATCCTCCAGACATTACATCATATGTGACTGATATCAGCCCCTCTTATAACGCTCCAGTACTGATATAACCTCCAGACATTACACCATATGTGACTGATATCAGCCCCTCTTATAACGCACCAGTACTGATATAACCTCCAGACATTACACCATATGTGACTGATATCAGCCCCTCTTATAATGCTCCAGTACTGATATAACCTCCAGACATTACACCATATGTGACTGATATCAGCCTCTTATAACGCTCCAGTACTGATATAACCTCTAGACATTACACCATATGTGACTGATATCAGCCCCTCTTATAACGCTCCAGTACTGATATAACCTCCAGACATTACACCATAGGTGACGGATATCAGCCTCTTATAGCGCTCCTGTACTGATATAACCTCCAGACATTACATCATATGTGACTGATATCAGCCTCTTATAACGCTCCAGTACTGATATAAACTCCAGACATTACACCATATGTGACTGATATCAGCTCCTCTTATAACGCTCCAGCACTGATATAACCTCCAGACATTACACCATATGTGACTGATATCAGCCTCTTATAACACTCCAGCACTGATATAACCTCCAGACATTACATCATATATGACTGATATCAGCCCCTCTTATAACACTCCAGTACTGATATAACCTCCAGACATTACACCATATGTGACTGATATCAACCTCTTATAACGCTCCAGTACTGATATATCCTCCAGACATTACATCATATGTGACTGATATCAGCCCCTCTTATAACGCTCCAGTACTGATATAACCTCCAGACATTACACCATATGTGACTGATATCAGCCCCTCTTATAACGCTCCAGTACTGATATAACCTCCAGACATTTCACCATATGTGACTGATATCAGCCTCTTATAACGCTCCAGCACTGATATAACCTCCAGACATTACACCATATGTGACTGATATCAGCCTCTTATAACGCTCCAGTACTGATATAACCTCCAGACATTACACCATATGTGACTGATATCAGCCCCTCTTATAACGCTCCAGTACTGATATAACCTCCAGACATTACACCATATGTGACTGATATCAGCCCCTCTTATAACGCTCCAGTACTGATATAACCTCCAGACATTACATCATATGTGACTGATATCAGCTCCTCTTATAACGCTCCAGTACTGATATAACCTACAGACATTACATCATATGTGACTGATATCAGCCCCTCTTATAACTCTCCAGTACTGATATAACCCCCAGACATTACATCATATGTGACTGATATCAGCCCCTCTTATAACGCTCCAGTACTGATATAACCTCCAGACATTACATCATATGTGACTGATATCAGCCCCTCTTATAACTCTCCAGTACTGATATAACCTCCAGACATTACATC
Organism: Phyllobates terribilis; assembly: GCF_046119375.1. NCBI lineage: Eukaryota > Metazoa > Chordata > Amphibia > Anura > Dendrobatidae > Phyllobates > Phyllobates terribilis. The sequence goes on along the minus strand of NW_027362769.1, from coordinate 193,488,403 downwards.
ATATGTGACTGATATCAGCTCCTCTTATAACGCTCCAGTACTGATATAACCTCCAGACATTACACCATATGTGACTGATATCAGCCCCTCTTATAACGCTCCAGTACTGATATAACCTCTAGACATTACATCATATGTGACTGATATCAGCCTCTTATAACGCTCCAGTACTGATATAACCACCAGACATTACACCATATGTGACTGATATCAGCTCCTCTTATAACGCTCCAGTACTGATATAACCTCCAGACATTACACCATATGTGACTGATATCAGCCTCTTATAACGCTCCAGTACTGATATAACCTCCAGACATTACATCATATGTGACTGATATCAGCCTCTTATAAGGCTCCAGTACTGATACAACCTCCAGACATTACACCATATGTGACTGATATCAGCCTCTTATAACACTCCAGTACTGATATAACCTCCAGACATTGCACCATATGTGACTGATATCAGCCTCTTATAACACTCCAGTACTGATATAACCTCCAGACATTGCACCATATGTGACTGATATCAGCCTCTTATAACACTCCAGTACTGATATAACCTCCAGACATTACATCATATGTGACTGATATCAGCCTCTTATAACGCTCCAGTACTGATATAACCTCCAGACATTACACCATATTTGACTGATATCAGCCTCTTATAACACTCCAGTACTGATATAACCTCCAGACATTGCACCATATGTGACTGATATCAGCCCCTCTTATAACGCTCCAGTACTGATATAACCTCCAGACATTACATCATATGTGACTGATATCAGCCTCTTATAACGCTCCAGTACTGATATAACCTCCAGACATTACACCATATTTGACTGATATCAGCCTCTTATAACACTCCAGTACTGATATAACCTCCAGACATTGCACCATATGTGACTGATATCAGCCCCTCTTATAACGCTCCAGTACTGATATAACCTTCAGACATTACATCATATGTGACTGATATCAGGTCCTCTTATAACGCTCCAGTACTGATATAACCTCCAGACATTACACCATATCTGACTGACATCAGCCCCTCTTATAACTCTCCAGTACTGATATAACCTCCAGACATTACATCATATGTGACTGATATCAGCCTCTTATAGCGCTTCAGTACTGATATAACCTCCAGACATTACATCATATGTGACTGATATCAGCCTCTTATAGCGCTCCAGTACTGATATAACCTCCAGACATTACACCATATGTGACTGATATCAGCCCCTCTTATAACGCTCCAGTACTGATATAACCTCCAGACATTACACCATATGTGACTGATATCAGCCTCTTATAACACTCCAGCACTGATATAACCTCCAGACATTACATCATATATGACTGATATCAGCCCCTCTTATAACACTCCAGTACTGATATAACCTCCAGACATTACACCATATGTGACTGATATCAGCCTCTTATAACGCTCCAGTACTGATATATCCTCCAGACATTACATCATATGTGACTGATATCAGCCCCTCTTATAACGCTCCAGTACTGATATAACCTCCAGACATTACACCATATGTGACTGATATCAGCCCCTCTTATAACGCTCCAGTACTGATATAACCTCCAGACATTACACCATATGTGACTGATATCAGCCTCTTATAACGCTCCAGCACTGATATAACCTCCAGACATTACACCATATGTGACTGATATCAGCCTCTTATAACGCTCCAGTACTGATATAACCTCCAGACATTACACCATATGTGACTGATATCAGCCCCTCTTATAACGCTCCAGTACTGATATAACCTCCAGACATTACACCATATGTGACTGATATCAGCCCCTCTTATAACGCTCCAGTACTGATATAACCTCCAGACATTACATCATATGTGACTGATATCAGCTCCTCTTATAACGCTCCAGTACTGATATAACCTACAGACATTACATCATATGTGACTGATATCAGCCCCTCTTATAACTCTCCAGTACTGATATAACCCCCAGACATTACATCATATGTGACTGATATCAGCCCCTCTTATAACGCTCCAGTACTGATATAACCTCCAGACATTACATCATATGTGACTGATATCAGCCCCTCTTATAACTCTCTAGTACTGATATAACCTCCAGACATTACATCATATGTGACTGATATCAGCTCCTCTTATAACGCTCCAGTACTGATATAACCTCCAGACATTACACCATATGTGACTGATATCAGCCCCTCTTATAACGCTCCAGTACTGATATAACCTCCAGACATTACATCATATGTGACTGATATCAGCCTCTTATAACGCTCCAGTACTGATATAACCACCAGACATTACACCATATGTGACTGATATCAGCTCCTCTTATAATGCTCCAGTACTGATATAACCTCCAGACATTACACCATATGTGACTGATATCAGCCTCTTATAACGCTCCAGTACTGGTATAACCTCCAGACATTACATCATATGTGACTGATATCAGCCTCTTATAAGGCTCCAGTACTGATACAACCTCCAGACATTACACCATATGTGACTGATATCAGCCTCTTATAACACTCCAGTACTGATATAACCTCCAGACATTGCACCATATGTGACTGATATCAACCCCTCTTATAACGCTCCAGCACTGATATAACCTCCAGACATTACATCATATGTGACTGATCTTAGCTCCTCTTATAACGCTCCAGCACTGATATAACCTCCAGACATTACACCATATGTGACTGATATCAGCCTCTTATAACACTCCAGTACTGATATAACCTCCAGACATTACATCATATGTGACTGATATCAGCCTCTTATAACGCTCCAGTACTGATATAACCTCCAGACATTACACCATATTTGACTGATATCAGCCTCTTATAACACTCCAGTACTGATATAACCTCCAGACATTGCACCATATGTGACTGATATCAGCCCCTCTTATAACGCTCCAGTACTGATATAACCTCCAGACATTACATCATATGTGACTGATATCAGCCTCTTATAACGCTCCAGTACTGATATAACCTCCAGACATTACACCATATTTGACTGATATCAGCCTCTTATAACACTCCAGTACTGATATAACCTCCAGACATTGCACCATATGTGACTGATATCAGCCCCTCTTATAACGCTCCAGTACTGATATAACCTTCAGACATTACATCATATGTGACTGATATCAGGTCCTCTTATAACGCTCCAGTACTGATATAACCTCCAGACATTACACCATATCTGACTGACATCAGCCCCTCTTATAACTCTCCAGTACTGATATAACCTCCAGACATTACATCATATGTGACTGATATCAGCCTCTTATAGCGCTTCAGTACTGATATAACCTCCAGACATTACATCATATGTGACTGATATCAGCCTCTTATAGCGCTCCAGTACTGATATAACCTCCAGACATTACACCATATGTGACTGATATCAGCCCCTCTTATAACGCTCCAGTACTGATATAACCTCCAGACATTACACCATATGTGACTGATATCAGCCTCTTATAACGCTTCAGTACTGATATAACCTCCAGACATTACATCATATGTGACTGATATCAGCCCCTGTTATAACGCTCCAGTACTGATATAACCTCCAGACATTACACCATATGTGACTGATATCAGCCTCTTATAATGCTCCAGTACTGATATAACCTCCAGACATTACATCATATGTGATTGATATCAGCCTCTTATAACGCTCCAGTACTGATATAACCTCCAGACATTACATCATATCTGACTGATATCAGCCCCTCTTATAACGCTCCAGTACTGATATAACCTCCAGACATTACACCATATGTGACTGATATCAGCCTCTCTTATAACGCTCCAGTACTGATATAACCTCCAGACATTACATCATATGTGACTGATATCAGCCCCTCTTATAACGCTCCAGTACTGATATAACCTCCAGACATTACACCATATGTGACTGATATCAGCCCCTCTTATAACGCTCCAGTACTGATATAACCTCCAGACATTACACCATATGTGACTGATATCAGCCTCTTATAACGCTCCAGTACTGATATAACCTCCAGACATTACACCATATGTGACTGATATCAGCCCCTCTTATAACGCTCCAGTACTGATATAACCTCCAGACATTTCATCATATGTGACTGATATCAGCCTCTTATAACGCTCCAGTACTGATATAACCTCCAGACATTACACCATATGTGACTGATATCAGCCCCTCTTATAACGCTCCAGTACTGATATAACCTCCAGACAATACACCATATGTGACTGATATCAGCCTCTAATAACGCTCCAGTACTGATATAACCTCCAGACATTACACCATATGTGACTGATATCAGCCTCTTATAACGCTCCAGTACTGATATAACCTCCAGACATTACATCATATGTGATTGATATCAGCCTCTTATAATGCTCCAGTACTGATATAACCTCCAGACATTACATCATATGTGACTGATATCAGCCTCTTATAACGCTCCAGTACTGATATAACCTCCAGACATTACACCATATGTGACTGATATCAGCCTCTTATAACGCTCCAGTACTGATATAACCTCCAGACATTACACCATATGTGACTGATATCAGCCTCTTATAACGCTCCAGTACTGATATACCCTCCAGACATACACCAAATGTGACTGATATCAGCCCCTCTTATAACGCTCCAGTACTGATATAACCTCCAGACATTACATCATATGTGACTGATATCAGCTCCTCTTATAACGCTCCAGTACTGATATAACCTCCAGACATTACATCATATGTGACTGATATCACCTCCTCTTATAACGCTCCAGTAGTGATATAACCTCCTGACATTACACCATACGTGACTGATATCAGCTGCTCTTATAACGCTCATGTACTGATATAACCTCCAAACATTACATCATATGTGACTGATACCAGCCCCTCTTATAATGCTCCAGCACTGATATAACCTCCAGACATTACACCATATGTGACTGATATCAGCCCCTCTTATAACGCTCCAATACTGATATAACCTCCAGACATTACATCATATGTGACTGATATCAGCCTCTTATAAAGCTCCAGTACTGATATAACCTCCAGACATTGCACCATATGTGACTGATATCAGCCCCTCTTATAACGCTCCAGTACTGATAAAACCTCCAGACATTACACCATATGTGACTGATATCAGCCTCTTATAACGCTCCAGTACTGATATAACCTCCAGATATTACATCATATGTGATTGATATCAGCCTCTTATAACGCTCCAGTACTGATATAACCTCCAGACATTACACCATATGTGACTGATATCAGCCCCTCTTATAACGCTCCAGTACTGATATAACCTCCAGACATTACATCATATGTGATTGATATCAGCCTCTTATAACGCTCCAGTACTGATATAACCTCCAGACATTGCACCATATGTGACTGATATCAGCCCCTCTTATAACGCTCCAGTACTGATAAAACCTCCAGACATTACACCATATGTGACTGATATCAGCCTCTTATAACGCTCCAGTACTGATATAACCTCCAGATATTACATCATATGTGATTGATATCAGCCTCTTATAACGCTCCAGTACTGATATAACCTCCAGACATTACATCATATGTGATTGATATCAGCCTCTTATAACGCTCCAGTACTGATATAACCTCCAGACATTACATCATATGTGACTGATATCAGCCCCTCTTATAACGCTCCAGTACTGATATAACCTCCAGACATTACACCATATGTGACTGATATCAGCCTCTCTTATAACGCTCCAGTACTGATATAACCTCCAGACATTACATCATATGTGACTGATATCAGCCCCTCTTATAACGCTCCAGTACTGATATAACCTCCAGACATTACACCATATGTGACTGATATCAGCCCCTCTTATAACGCTCCAGTACTGATATAACCTCCAGACATTACACCATATGTGACTGATATCAGCCTCTTATAATGCTCCAGTACTGATATAACCTCCAGACATTGCACCATATGTGACTGATATCAGCCCCTCTTATAACGCTCCAGTACTGATATAACCTCCAGACATTGCACCATATGTGACTGATATCAGCCCCTCTTATAACGCTCCAGTACTGATATAACCTCCAGACATTTCATCATATGTGACTGATATCAGCCTCTTATAACGCTCCAGTACTGATATAACCTCCAGACATTACACCATATGTGACTGATATCAGCCCCTCTTATAACGCTCCAGTACTGATATAACCTCCAGACAATACACCATATGTAACTGATATCAGCCTCTTATAACGCTCCAGTACTGATATAACCTCCAGACATTACATCATATGTGACTGATATCAGCCCCTCTTATAACGCTCCAGTACTGATATAACCTCCAGACATTACACCATATGTGACTGATATCAGCCTCTTATAACGCTCCAGTACTGATATAACCTCCAGACAATACACCATATGTGACTGATATCAGCCTCTTATAACGCTCCAGTACTGATAAAACCTCCAGACATTACATCATATGTGACTGATATCAGCCCCTCTTATAACGCTCCAGTACTGATATAACCTCCAGACATTACACCATATGTGACTGATATCAGCCTCTTATAACGCTCCAGTACTGATATAACCTCCAGACATTACATCATATGTGATTGATATCAGCCTCTTATAATGCTCCAGTACTGATATAACCTCCAGACATTACATCATATGTGACTGATATCAGCCTTTTATAACGCTCCAGTACTGATATAACCTCCAGACATTACATCATATGTGACTGATATCAGCCCCTCTTATAACGCTCCAGTACTGATATAACCTCCAGACATTACACCATATGTGACTGATATCAGCCCCTCTTATAACGCTCCAGCACTGATATAACCCCCAGACATTACTTCATATGTGACTGATATCAGCCCCTCTTATAACGCTCCAGTACTGATATAACCTCCAGACATTACACCATATGTGACTGATATCAGCCCCTCTTATAACGCTCCACTACTGATCTAACCTGCAGACATTACACCATATGTGACTGATATCAGCCCCTCTTATAACGCTCCAGTACTGATATAACCTCCAGACATTACATCATATGTGACTGATAACAGTCTCTTATAACGCTCCAGTACTGATATAACCTCCAGACATTACACCATATGTGACTGATATCAGCCCCTCTTATAACGCTCCAGTACTGATATAACCTCCAGACATTACACCATATGTGACTGATATCAGCCTCTTATAACGCTCCAGTACTGATATAACCTCCAGACATTACACCATATGTGACTGATATCAGCCCCTCTTATAACGCTCCAGTACTGATATAACCTCCAGACATTACACCATATGTGACTGATATCAGCCCCTCTAATAACGCTCCAGTACTGATATAACCTCCAGACATTACACCATATGTGACTGATATCAGCCCCTCTTATAACGCTCCAGTACTGATATAACCTCCAGACATTACACCATATGTGACTGATATCAGCCCCTCTTATAATGCTCCAGTACTGATATTACCTCCAGACATTACACCATATGTGACTGATATCAGCCCCTCTTATAACGCTCCAGTACTGATATAACCTCCAGACATTACACCATATGTGACTGATATCAGCCTCTTATAACGCTCCAGCACTGATATAACCTCCAGACATTACATCATATGTGACTGATATCAGCTCCTCTTATAACGCTCCAGTACTGATATAACCTCCAGACATTACATCATATGTGACTGATATCAGCCCCTCTTATAACGCTCCAGTACTGATATAACCTCCAGACATTACACCATATGTGACTGATATCAGCTGCTCTTATAACGCTCCAGCACTGATATAACCTCCAGACATTACACCATATGTGACTGATATCAGCTCCTCTTATAACGTTCCAGTACTGATATAACCTCCAGACATTACACCATATGTGACTGATATCAGCCTCTTATAACGCTCCAGTACTTATATAACCTCCAGATATTACACCATATGTGACTGATATCAGCCTCTTATAACGCTCCAGTACTGATATAACCTCCAGACATTACACCATATGTGACTGATATCAGCTCCTCTTATAACGTTCCAGTACTGATATAACCTCCAGACATTACATCATATGTGATTGATATCAGCCTCTTATAACGCTCCAGTACTGATATAACCTCCAGACATTACATCATATGTGACTGATATCAGCCTCTTATAACGCTCCAGTACTGATATAACCTCCAGACATTACACCATATGTGACTGATATCAGCCCCTCTTATAACGCTCCAGTACTGATATAACCTCCAGACATTACACCATATGTGACTGATATCAGCCCCTCTTATAACGCTCCAGTACTGATATAACCTCCAGACATTACACCATATGTGACTGATAACAGCTCCTCTTATAACGCTCCAGTACTGATATAACCTCCAGACATTACACCATATGTGACTGATATCAGCCCCTCTTATAACGCTCCAGTACTGATATAACCTCCAGACATTACACCATATGTGACTGATATCAGCCCCTCTTATAACGCTCCAGTACTGATATAACCTCCAGACATTACACCATATGTGACTGATATCAGCTCCTCTTATAACGCTCCAGTACTGATATAACCTCCAGACATTACACCATATGTGACTGATATCAGCCCCTCTTATAACGCTCCAGTACTGATATAACCTCCAGACATTACACCATATGTGACTGATATCAGCCTCTTATAATGCTCCAGTACTGATATAACCTCCAGACATTACACCATATGTGACTGATATCAGCCCCTCTTATAACGCTCCAGTACTGATATAACCTCCAGACATTACACCATATGTGACTGATATCAGCCTCTTATAACGCTCCAGTACTGATATAACCTCCAGACATTACACCATATGTGACTGATATCAGCCTCTTATAAATCACCAGTACTGATATAACCTCCAGACATTACATCATATGTGACTGATATCAGGCCCTCTTATAACGCTCCAGTACTGATATAACCTCCAGACATTACACCATATGTGACTGATATCAGCCTCTTATAACGCTCCAGTACTGATATAACCTCTAGACATTACACCATATGTGACTGATATCAGACCCTCTTATAACGCTCCAGTACTGATATAACCTCCAGACATTACACCATATGTGACTGATATCAGCCTCTTATAACGCTCCAGTACTGATATAACCTCTAGACATTACACCATATGTGACTGATATCAACCCCTCTTATAACGCTCCAGCACTGATATAACCTCCAGACATTACATCATATGTGACTGATATTAGCTCCTCTTATAACGCTCCAGCACTGATATAACCTCCAGACATTACACCATATGTGACTGATATCAGCCTCTTATAACACTCCAGCACTGATATAACCTCCAGACATTACATCATATGTGACTGATATCAGCCCCTCTTATAACGCTCCAGTACTGATATATCCTCCAGACATTACACCATAGGTGACGGATATCAGCCTCTTATAGCGCTCCTGTACTGATATAACCTCCAGACATTACATCATATGTGACTGATATCAGCCTCTTATAACGCTCCAGTACTGATATAGCCTCCAGACATTACACCATATGTGACTGATATCAGCTCCTCTTATAACGCTCCAGCACTGATATAACCTCCAGACATTACACCATATGTGACTGATATCAGCCTCTTATAACACTCCAGCACTGATATAACCTCCAGACATTACATCATATGTGACTGATATCAGCCACTCTTATAACAATCCAGTACTGATATAACCTCCAGACATTACACCATATGTGACTGATATCAGCCCCTCTTATAACGCTCCAGTACTGATATAACCTCCAGACATTACACCATATGTGACTGATATCAGCCCCTCTTATAACGCTCCAGTACTGATATAACCTCCAGACATTACACCATATGTGACTGATATCAGCCCCTCTTATAACGCTCCAGTACTGATATAACCTCCAGACATTACATCATATGTGACTGATATCAGCTCCTCTTATATCGCTCCAGTACTGATATAACCCCCAGACATTACATCATATGTGACTGATATCAGCCCCTCTTATAATGCTCCAGTACTGATATAACCTCCAGACATTACATCATATGTGACTGATATCAGCCCCTCTTATAAAGCTCCAGTACTGATATAACCTACAGACATTACATCATATGTGACTGATATCAGCCCCTCTTATAACTCTCCAGTACTGATATAACCCCCAGACATTACATCATATGTGACTGATATCAGCCCCTCTTATAACGCTCCAGTACTGATATAACCTCCAGACATTACATCATATGTGACTGATATCAGCCCCTCTTATAACTCTCCAGTACTGATATAACCTCCAGACATTACATCATATGTGACTGATATCAGCTCCTCTTATAACGCTCCAGTACTGATATAACCTCCAGACATTACACCATATGTGACTGATATCAGCTCCTCTTATAACGCTCCAGTACTGATATAACCTTCAGACATTACATCATATTTGACGGATATCAGCTCCTCTTATAACGCTCCAGTACTGATATAACCTCCAAACATTACACCATATGTGACTGATATCAGCCCCTCTTATAACGCTCCAGTACTGATATAACCCCCAGACATTACATCATATGTGACTGATATCAGCCTCTTATAACGCTCCAGTACTGATATAACCCCCAGACATTACACCATATGTGACTGATATCAGCTCCTCTTATAATGCTCCAGTACTGATATAACCTCCAGACATTACACCATATGTGACTGATATCAGCCCCTCTTATAACGCTCCAGTACTGATATAACCTCCAGACATTACACCATATGTGACTGATATCAGCCTCTTATAACGCTTCAGTACTGATATAACCTCCAGACATTACATCATATGTGACTGATATCAGCCCCTCTTATAACGCTCCAGTACTGATATAACCTCCAGACATTACACCATATGTGACTGATATCAGCCTCTTATAATGCTCCAGTACTGATATAACCTCCAGACATTACATCATATGTGATTGATATCAGCCTCTTATAACGCTCCAGTACTGATATAACCTCCAGACATTACATCATATGTGACTGATATCAGCCCCTCTTATAACGCTCCAGTACTGATATAACCTCCAGACATTACACCATATGTGACTGATATCAGCCTCTCTTATAACGCTCCAGTACTGATAAAACCTCCAGACATTACATCATATGTGACTGATATCAGCCCCTCTTATAACGCTCCAGTACTGATATAACCTCCAGACATTACACCATATGTGACTGATATCAGCCCCTCTTATAACGCTCCAGTACTGATATAACCTCCAGACATTACACCATATGTGACTGATATCAGCCCCTCTTATAACGCTCCAGTACTGATATAACCTCCAGACATTACACCATATGTGACTGATATCAGCCTCTTATAACGCTCCAGCACTGATATAACCTCCAGACATTGCACCATATGTGACTGATATCAGCCCCTCTTATAACGCTCCAGTACTGATATAACCTCCAGACATTACTCCATATGTGACTGATATCAGCCCCTCTTATAACGCTCCAGTACTGATATAACCTCCAGACATTACACCATATGTGACTGATATCAGCCCCTCTTATAACGCTCCAGTACTGATATAACCTCCAGACATTACATCATATGTGACTGATATCAGCCCCTCTTATAACGCTCCAGTACTGATATAACCTCCAGACATTACACCATATGTGACTGATATCAGCCTCTCTTATAACGCTCCAGTACTGATATAACCTCCAGACATTACATCATATGTGACTGATATCAGCCCCTCTTATAACGCTCCAGTACTGATATAACCTCCAGACATTACACCATATGTGACTGATATCAGCCCCTCTTATAACGCTCCAGTACTGATATAACCTCCAGACATTACACCATATGTGACTGATATCAGCCCCTCTTATAACGCTCCAGTACTGATATAACCTCCAGACATTACACCATATGTGACTGATATCAGCCTCTTATAACGCTCCAGTACTGATATAACCTCCAGACATTACACCATATGTGACTGATATCAGCCCCTCTTATAACGCTCCAGTACTGATATAACCTCCAGACAATACACCATATGTGACTGATATCAGCCTCTTATAATGCTCCAGTACTGATATAACCTCCAGACATTACACCATATGTGACTGATATCAGCCTCTTATAACGCTCCAGTACTGATATAACCTCCAGACATTACATCATATGTGATTGATATCAGCCTCTTATAATGCTCCAGTACTGATATAACCTCCAGACATTACATCATATGTGACTGATATCAGCCTCTTATAACGCTCCAGTACTGATATAACCTCCAGACATTACACCATATGTGACTGATATCAGCCTCTTATAACGCTCCAGTACTGATATAACCTCCAGACATTACACCATATGTGACTGATATAAGCCTCTTATAACGCTCCAGTACTGATATACCCTCCAGACATACACCAAATGTGACTGATATCAGCCCCTCTTATAACGCTCCAGTACTGATATAACCTCCAGACATTACATCATATGTGACTGATATCAGCTCCTCTTAAAACGCTCCAGTACTGATATAACCTCCAGACATTACATCATATGTGACTGATATCACCTCCTCTTATAACACTCCAGTAGTGATATAACCTCCTGACATTACACCATATGTGACTGATATCAGCTGCTCTTATAACGCTCATGTACTGATATAACCTCCAAACATTACATCATATGTGACTGATATCAGCCCCTCTTATAACGCTCCAGTACTGATATAACCTCCAGACATTACACCATATGTGACTGATATCAGCCCCTTATAACACTCCAGCACTGATATAACCTCCAGACATTACATCATATGTGACTGATATCAGCCCCTCTTATAACGCTCCAGTACTGATATATCCTCCAGACATTACACCATAGGTGACGGATATCAGCCTCTTATAGCGCTCCTGTACTGATATAACCTCCAGACATTACATCATATGTGACTGATATCAGCCTCTTATAACGCTCCAGTACTGATATAGCCTCCAGACATTACACCATATGTGACTGATATCAGCTCCTCTTATAACGCTCCAGCACTGATATAACCTCCAGACATTACATCATATGTGACTGATATCAGCCACTCTTATAACAATCCAGTACTGATATAACCTCCAGACATTACACCATATGTGACTGATATCAGCCCCTCTTATAACGCTCCAGTACTGATATAACCTCCAGACATTACACCATATGTGACTGATATCAGCCTCTTATAACGCTCCAGCACTGATATAACCTCCAGACATTACACCATATGTGACTGATATCAGCCTCTTATAACGCTCCAGTACTGATATAACCTCCAGACATTACACCATATGTGACTGATATCAGCCCCTCTTATAACGCTCCAGTACTGATATAACCTCCAGACATTACACCATATGTGACTGATATCAGCCCCTCTTATAACGCTCCAGTACTGATATAACCTCCAGACATTACATCATATGTGACTGATATCAGCTCCTCTTATATCGCTCCAGTACTGATATAACCCCCAGACATTACATCATATGTGACTGATATCAGCCCCTCTTATAATGCTCCAGTACTGATATAACCTCCAGACATTACATCATATGTGACTGATATCAGCCCCTCTTATAAAGCTCCAGTACTGATATAACCTACAGACATTACATCATATGTGACTGATATCAGCCCCTCTTATAACTCTCCAGTACTGATATAACCCCCAGACATTACATCATATGTGACTGATATCAGCCCCTCTTATAACGCTCCAGTACTGATATAACCTCCAGACATTACATCATATGTGACTGATATCAGCCCCTCTTATAACTCTCCAGTACTGATATAACCTCCAGACATTACATCATATGTGACTGATATCAGCTCCTCTTATAACGCTCCAGTACTGATATAACCTCCAGACATTACACCATATGTGACTGATATCAGCTCCTCTTATAACGCTCCAGTACTGATATAACCTTCAGACATTACATCATATTTGACGGATATCAGCTCCTCTTATAACGCTCCAGTACTGATATAACCTCCAAACATTACACCATATGTGACTGATATCAGCCCCTCTTATAACGCTCCAGTACTGATATAACCCCCAGACATTACATCATATGTGACTGATATCAGCCTCTTATAACGCTCCAGTACTGATATAACCCCCAGACATTACACCATATGTGACTGATATCAGCTCCTCTTATAATGCTCCAGTACTGATATAACCTCCAGACATTACACCATATGTGACTGATATCAGCCCCTCTTATAACGCTCCAGTACTGATATAACCTCCAGACATTACACCATATGTGACTGATATCAGCCTCTTATAACGCTTCAGTACTGATATAACCTCCAGACATTACATCATATGTGACTGATATCAGCCCCTCTTATAACGCTCCAGTACTGATATAACCTCCAGACATTACACCATATGTGACTGATATCAGCCTCTTATAATGCTCCAGTACTGATATAACCTCCAGACATTACATCATATGTGATTGATATCAGCCTCTTATAACGCTCCAGTACTGATATAACCTCCAGACATTACATCATATGTGACTGATATCAGCCCCTCTTATAACGCTCCAGTACTGATATAACCTCCAGACATTACACCATATGTGACTGATATCAGCCTCTCTTATAACGCTCCAGTACTGATATAACCTCCAGACATTACATCATATGTGACTGATATCAGCCCCTCTTATAACGCTCCAGTACTGATATAACCTCCAGACATTACACCATATGTGACTGATATCAGCCCCTCTTATAACGCTCCAGTACTGATATAACCTCCAGACATTACACCATATGTGACTGATATCAGCCCCTCTTATAACGCTCCAGTACTGATATAACCTCCAGACATTACACCATATGTGACTGATATCAGCCTCTTATAACGCTCCAGCACTGATATAACCTCCAGACATTGCACCATATGTGACTGATATCAGCCCCTCTTATAACGCTCCAGTACTGATATAACCTCCAGACATTACTCCATATGTGACTGATATCAGCCCCTCTTATAACGCTCCAGTACTGATATAACCTCCAGACATTACACCATATGTGACTGATATCAGCCCCTCTTATAACGCTCCAGTACTGATATAACCTCCAGACATTACATCATATGTGACTGATATCAGCCCCTCTTATAACGCTCCAGTACTGATATAACCTCCAGACATTACACCATATGTGACTGATATCAGCCTCTCTTATAACGCTCCAGTACTGATATAACCTCCAGACATTACATCATATGTGACTGATATCAGCCCCTCTTATAACGCTCCAGTACTGATATAACCTCCAGACATTACACCATATGTGACTGATATCAGCCCCTCTTATAACGCTCCAGTACTGATATAACCTCCAGACATTACACCATATGTGACTGATATCAGCCCCTCTTATAACGCTCCAGTACTGATATAACCTCCAGACATTACACCATATGTGACTGATATCAGCCTCTTATAACGCTCCAGTACTGATATAACCTCCAGACATTACACCATATGTGACTGATATCAGCCCCTCTTATAACGCTCCAGTACTGATATAACCTCCAGACAATACACCATATGTGACTGATATCAGCCTCTTATAACGCTCCAGTACTGATATAACCTCCAGACATTACACCATATGTGACTGATATCAGCCTCTTATAACGCTCCAGTACTGATATAACCTCCAGACATTACATCATATGTGATTGATATCAGCCTCTTATAATGCTCCAGTACTGATATAACCTCCAGACATTACATCATATGTGACTGATATCAGCCTCTTATAACGCTCCAGTACTGATATAACCTCCAGACATTACACCATATGTGACTGATATCAGCCTCTTATAACGCTCCAGTACTGATATAACCTCCAGACATTACACCATATGTGACTGATATAAGCCTCTTATAACGCTCCAGTACTGATATACCCTCCAGACATACACCAAATGTGACTGATATCAGCCCCTCTTATAACGCTCCAGTAGTGATATAACCTCCAGACATTACATCATATGTGACTGATATCAGCTCCTCTTAAAACGCTCATGTACTGATATAACCTCCAAACATTACATCATATGTGACTGATATCAGCCCCTCTTATAACGCTCCAGTACTGATATAACCTCCAGACATTACACCATATGTGACTGATATCAGCCCCTCTTATAACGCTCCAATACTGATATAACCTCCAGACATTACATCATATGTGACTGATATCAGCCTCTTATAACGCTCCAGTACTGATATAACCTCCAGACATTGCACCATATGTGACTGATATCAGCCCCTCTTATAACGCTCCAGTACTGATAAAACCTCCAGACATTACACCATATGTGACTGATATCAGCCTCTTATAACGCTCCAGTACTGATATAACCTCCAGATATTACATCATATGTGATTGATATCAGCCTCTTATAACGCTCCAGTACTGATATAACCTCCAGACATTACACCATATGTGACTGATATCAGCCCCTCTTATAACGCTCCAGTACTGATATAACCTCCAGACATTACACCATATGTGACTGATATCAGCCTCTTATAACGCTCCAGTACTGATATAACCTCCAGACATTACATCATATGTGATTGATATCAGCCTCTTATAACGCTCCAGTACTGATATAACCTCCAGACATTACATCATATGTGACTGATATCAGCCCCTCTTATAACGCTCCAGTACTGATATAACCTCCAGACATTACACCATATGTGACTGATATCAGCCTCTCTTATAACGCTCCAGTACTGATATAACCTCCAGACATTACATCATATGTGACTGATATCAGCCCCTCTTATAACGCTCCAGTACTGATATAACCTCCAGACATTACACCATATGTGACTGATATCAGCCCCTCTTATAACGCTCCAGTACTGATATAACCTCCAGACATTACACCATATGTGACTGATATCAGCCTCTTATAACGCTCCAGTACTGATATAACCTCCAGACATTGCACCATATGTGACTGATATCAGCCCCTCTTATAACGCTCCAGTACTGATATAACCTCCAGACATTACACCATATGTGACTGATATCAGCCCCTCATATAACGCTCCAGTACTGATATAACCTCCAGACATTTCATCATATGTGACTGATATCAGCCTCTTATAACGCTCCAGTACTGATATAACCTCCAGACATTACACCATATGTGACTGATATCAGCCCCTCTTATAACGCTCCAGTACTGATATAACCTCCAGACATTACACCCTATGTAACTGATATCAGCCTCTTATAACGCTCCAGTACTGATATAACCTCCAGAAATTACATCATATGTGACTGATATCAGCCCCTCTTATAACGCTCCAGTACTGATATAACCTCCAGACATTACACCATATGTGACTGATATCAGCCTCTTATAACGCTCCAGTACTGATATAACCTCCAGACATTACATCATATGTGATTGATATCAGCCTCTTATAATGCTCCAGTACTGATATAACCTCCAGACATTACATCATATGTGACTGATATCAGCCTCTTATAACGCTCCAGTACTGATATAACCTCCAGACATTACATCATATGTGACTGATATCAGCCCCACTTATAACGCTCCAGTACTGATATAACCTCCAGACATTACACCATATGTGACTGATATCAGCCCCTCTTATAACGCTCCAGCACTGATATAACCCCCAGACATTACTTCATATGTGACTGATATCAGCCCCTCTTATAACGCTCCAGTACTGATATAACCTCCAGACATTACACCATATGTGACTGATATCAGCCCCTCTTATAACGCTCCAGTACTGATATAACCTGCAGACATTACACCATATGTGACTGATATCAGCCCCTCTTATAACGCTCCAGTACTGATATAACCTCCAGACATTACATCATATGTGACTGATAACAGCCTCTTATAACGCTCCAGTACTGATATAACCTCCAGACATTACACCATATGTGACTGATATCAGCCCCTCTTATAACGCTCCAGTACTGATATAACCTCCAGACATTACACCATATGTGACTGATATCAGCCTCTTATAACGCTCCAGTACTGATATAACCTCCAGACATTACATCATATGTGACTGATATCAGCCTCTTATAACGCTCCAGTACTAATATAACCTCCAGACATTACACCATATGTGACTGATATCAGCCCCTCTTATAACACACCAGTACTGATATAACCCCCAGACATTACAACATATGTGACTGATATCAGCCCCTCTTATAACGCTCCAGTACTGATATAACCTCCAGACATTACACCATATGTGACTGATATCAGCCCCTCTTATAACACTCCAGTACTGATATAACCTCCAGACATTACACCATATGTGACTGATATCAGCCCCTCTTATAACGCTCCAGTACTGATATAACCTCCAGACATTACACCATATGTGACTGATATCAGCCCCTCTTATAATGCTCCAGTACTGATATAACCTCCAGACATTACACCATATGTGACTGATATCAGCCCCTCTTATAACGCTCCAGTGCTGATATAACCTCCAGACATTACACCATATGTGACTGATATCAGCCTCTTATAACGCTCCAGCACTGATATAACCTCCAGACATTACATCATATGTGACTGATATCAGCTCCTCTTATAACGCTCCAGTACTGATATAACCTCCAGACATTACATCATATGTGACTGATATCACCTCCTCTTATAACGCTCCAGTACTGATATAACCTCCAGACATTACACCATATGTGACTGATATCAGCTGCTCTTATAACGCTCATGTTCTGATATAACCTCCAGACATTGCACCATATGTGACTGATATCAGCCCCTCTTATAACGCTCCAGTACTGATATAACCTCCAGACATTACATCATATGTGACTGATATCAGCCTCTTATAGCGCTCCAGTACTGATATAACCTCCAGACATTACACCATATGTGACTGATATCAGCCTCTTATAACACTCCAGTACTGATATAACCTCCAGACATTACATCATATGTGACTGATATCAGCCTCTTATAACGCTCCAGTACTGATATAACCTCCAGACATTACACCATATGTGACTGATATCAGCCCCTCTTATAACGCTCCAGTACTGATATAATCTCCAGACATTACATCATATGTGACTGATATCAGCCTCTTATAACGCTCCAGTACTGATATAACCTCCAGACATTACATCATATGTGACTGATATCAGCCTCTTATAACGCTCCAGTACTGATATAACCTCCAGACATTACACCATATGTGACTGATATCAGCCCCTCTTATAACGCTCCAGTACTGATATAACCTCCAGACATTACATCATATGTGACTGATATCAGCCTCTTATAACGCTCCAGTACTGATATAACCTCCAGACATTACACCATATGTGACTGATATCAGCCCCTCTTATAACACTCCAGTACTGATATAACCTCCAGACATTACATCATGTGACTGATATCAGCCCCTTATAACGCTCCAGTACTGATATAACCTCCAGACATTACACCATATGTGACTGATATCAGCCCCTCTTATAACGCTCCAGCACTGATATAACCTCCAGACATTACACCATATGTGACTGATATCAGCTCCTCTTATAACGTTCCAGTACTGATATAACCTCCAGACATTACACCATATGTGACTGATATCAGCATCTTATAACGCTCCAGTACTTATATAACCTCCAGATATTACACCATATGTGACTGATATCAGCCTCTTATAACGCTCCAGTACTGATATAACCTCCAGACATTACACCATATGTGACTGATATCAGCTCCTCTTATAACGTTCCAGTACTGATATAACCTCCAGACATTACATCATATGTGATTGATATCAGCCTCTTATAACGCTCAAGTACTGATATAACCTCCAGACATTACATCATATGTGACTGATATCAGCCTCTTATAACGCTCCAGTACTGATATAACCTCCAGACATTACACCATATGTGACTGATATCAGCCCCTCTTATAACGCTCCAGTACTGATATAACCTCCAGACATTACACCATATGTGACTGATATCAGCCTCTTATAACGCTCCAGTACTGATATAACCTCCAGACATTACACCATATGTGACTGATATCAGCCCCTCTTATAACGCTCCAGTACTGATATAACCTCCAGACATTACACCATATGTGACTGATATCAGCCTCTTATAACGCTCCAGTACTGATATAACCTCCAGACATTACACCATATGTGACTGATATCAGCCTCTTATAACGCTCCAGTACTGATATAACCTCCAGACATTACACCATATGTGACTGATATCAGCCTCTTATAACGCACCAGTACTGATATAACCTCCAGACATTACATCATATGTGACTGATATCAGCCCCTCTTATATCGCTCCAGTACTGATATAACCTCCAGACATTACACCATATGTGACTGATATCAGCCTCTTATAACGCTCCAGTACTAATATAACCTCTAGACATTACACCATATGTGACTGATATCAGACCCTCTTATAACGCTCCAGTACTGATATAAACTCCAGACATTACACCATAGGTGACGGATATCAGCCTCTTATAACGCTCCTGTACTGATATAACCTCCAGACATTACACCATAGGTGACTGATATCAACCCCTCTTATAATGCTCCAGCACTGATATAACCTCCAGACATTACATCATATGTGACTGATATTAGCTCCTCTTATAACGCTCCAGCACTGATATAACCTCCAGACATTACACCATATGTGACTGATATCAGCCTCTTATAACACTCCAGCACTGATATAACCTCCAGACATTACATCATATGTGACTGATATCAGCCCCTCTTATAACGCTCCAGTACTGATATATCCTCCAGACATTACATCATATGTGACTGATATCAGCCCCTCTTATAACGCTCCAGTACTGATATAACCTCCAGACATTACACCATATGTGACTGATATCAGCCCCTCTTATAACGCACCAGTACTGATATAACCTCCAGACATTACACCATATGTGACTGATATCAGCCCCTCTTATAATGCTCCAGTACTGATATAACCTCCAGACATTACACCATATGTGACTGATATCAGCCTCTTATAACGCTCCAGTACTGATATAACCTCTAGACATTACACCATATGTGACTGATATCAGCCCCTCTTATAACGCTCCAGTACTGATATAACCTCCAGACATTACACCATAGGTGACGGATATCAGCCTCTTATAGCGCTCCTGTACTGATATAACCTCCAGACATTACATCATATGTGACTGATATCAGCCTCTTATAACGCTCCAGTACTGATATAGCCTCCAGAAATTACACCATATGTGACTGATATCAGCTCCTCTTATAACGCTCCAGCACTGATATAACCTCCAGACATTACACCATATGTGACTGATATCAGCCTCTTATAACACTCCAGCACTGATATAACCTCCAGACATTACATCATATGTGACTGATATCAGCCCCTCTTATAACAATCCAGTACTGATATAACCTCCAGACATTACACCATATGTGACTGATATCAGCCCCTCTTATAACGCTCCAGTACTGATATAACCTCCAGACATTATACCATATGTGACTGATATCAGCCTCTTATAACGCTCCAGCACTGATATAACCTCCAGACATTACACCATATGTGACTGATATCAGCCCCTCTTATAACGCTCCAGTACTGATATAACCTCCAGACATTACACCATATGTGACTGATATCAGCCTCTTATAACGCTCCAGTACTGATATAACCTCCAGACATTACATCATATGTGACTGATATCAGCCTCTTATAACGCTCCAGTACTAATATAACCTCCAGACATTACACCATATGTGACTGATATCAGCCCCTCTTATAACACACCAGTACTGATATAACCCCCAGACATTACAACATATGTGACTGATATCAGCCCCTCTTATAACGCTCCAGTACTGATATAACCTCCAGACATTACACCATATGTGACTGATATCAGCCCCTCTTATAACACTCCAGTACTGATATAACCTCCAGACATTACACCATATGTGACTGATATCAGCCCCTCTTATAACGCTCCAGTACTGATATAACCTCCAGACATTACACCATATGTGACTGATATCAGCCCCTCTTATAATGCTCCAGTACTGATATTACCTCCAGACATTACACCATATGTGACTGATATCAGCCCCTCTTATAACGCTCCAGTGCTGATATAACCTCCAGACATTACACCATATGTGACTGATATCAGCCTCTTATAACGCTCCAGCACTGATATAACCTCCAGACATTACATCATATGTGACTGATATCAGCTCCTCTTATAACGCTCCAGTACTGATATAACCTCCAGACATTACATCATATGTGACTGATATCACCTCCTCTTATAACGCTCCAGTACTGATATAACCTCCAGACATTACACCATATGTGACTGATATCAGCTGCTCTTATAACGCTCATGTTCTGATATAACCTCCAGACATTGCACCATATGTGACTGATATCAGCCCCTCTTATAACGCTCCAGTACTGATATAACCTCCAGACATTACATCATATGTGACTGATATCAGCCTCTTATAGCGCTCCAGTACTGATATAACCTCCAGACATTACACCATATGTGACTGATATCAGCCCCTCTTATAACGCTCCAGTACTGATATAACCTCCAGACATTACACCATATGTGACTGATATCAGCCTCTTATAACACTCCAGTACTGATATAACCTCCAGACATTACATCATATGTGACTGATATCAGCCTCTTATAACGCTCCAGTACTGATATAACCTCCAGACATTACACCATATGTGACTGATATCAGCCCCTCTTATAACGCTCCAGTACTGATATAATCTCCAGACATTACATCATATGTGACTGATATCAGCCTCTTATAACGCTCCAGTACTGATATAACCTCCAGACATTACATCATATGTGACTGATATCAGCCTCTTATAACGCTCCAGTACTGATATAACCTCCAGACATTACACCATATGTGACTGATATCAGCCCCTCTTATAACGCTCCAGTACTGATATAACCTCCAGACATTACATCATATGTGACTGATATCAGCCTCTTATAACGCTCCAGTACTGATATAACCTCCAGACATTACACCATATGTGACTGATATCAGCCCCTCTTATAACACTCCAGTACTGATATAACCTCCAGACATTACATCATGTGACTGATATCAGCCCCTTATAACGCTCCAGTACTGATATAACCTCCAGACATTACACCATATGTGACTGATATCAGCCCCTCTTATAACGCTCCAGCACTGATATAACCTCCAGACATTACACCATATGTGACTGATATCAGCTCCTCTTATAACGTTCCAGTACTGATATAACCTCCAGACATTACACCATATGTGACTGATATCAGCATCTTATAACGCTCCAGTACTTATATAACCTCCAGATATTACACCATATGTGACTGATATCAGCCTCTTATAACGCTCCAGTACTGATATAACCTCCAGACATTACACCATATGTGACTGATATCAGCTCCTCTTATAACGTTCCAGTACTGATATAACCTCCAGACATTACATCATATGTGATTGATATCAGCCTCTTATAACGCTCAAGTACTGATATAACCTCCAGACATTACATCATATGTGACTGATATCAGCCTCTTATAACGCTCCAGTACTGATATAACCTCCAGACATTACACCATATGTGACTGATATCAGCCCCTCTTATAACGCTCCAGCACTGATATAACCTCCAGACATTACTTCATATGTGACTGATATCAGCCCCTCTTATAACGCTCCAGTACTGATATAACCTCCAGACATTACACCATATGTGACTGATATCAGCCTCTTATAACGCTCCAGTACTGATATAACCTCCAGACATTACACCATATGTGACTGATATCAGCCCCTCTTATAACGCTCCAGTACTGATATAACCTCCAGACATTACATCATATGTGACTGATATCAGCCTCTTATAACGCTCCAGTACTGATATAACCTCCAGACATTACACCATATGTGACTGATATCAGCCTCTTATAACGCTCCAGTACTGATATAACCTCCAGACATTACACCATATGTGACTGATATCAGCCTCTTATAACGCACCAGTACTGATATAACCTCCAGACATTACATCATATGTGACTGATATCAGCCCCTCTTATATCGCTCCAGTACTGATATAACCTCCAGACATTACACCATATGTGACTGATATCAGCCTCTTATAACGCTCCAGTACTAATATAACCTCTAGACATTACACCATATGTGACTGATATCAGACCCTCTTATAACGCTCCAGTACTGATATAAACTCCAGACATTACACCATAGGTGACGGATATCAGCCTCTTATAACGCTCCTGTACTGATATAACCTCCAGACATTACACCATAGGTGACTGATATCAACCCCTCTTATAATGCTCCAGCACTGATATAACCTCCAGACATTACATCATATGTGACTGATATTAGCTCCTCTTATAACGCTCCAGCACTGATATAACCTCCAGACATTACACCATATGTGACTGATATCAGCCTCTTATAACACTCCAGCACTGATATAACCTCCAGACATTACATCATATGTGACTGATATCAGCCCCTCTTATAACGCTCCAGTACTGATATATCCTCCAGACATTACATCATATGTGACTGATATCAGCCCCTCTTATAACGCTCCAGTACTGATATAACCTCCAGACATTACACCATATGTGACTGATATCAGCCCCTCTTATAACGCACCAGTACTGATATAACCTCCAGACATTACACCATATGTGACTGATATCAGCCCCTCTTATAATGCTCCAGTACTGATATAACCTCCAGACATTACACCATATGTGACTGATATCAGCCTCTTATAACGCTCCAGTACTGATATAACCTCTAGACATTACACCATATGTGACTGATATCAGCCCCTCTTATAACGCTCCAGTACTGATATAACCTCCAGACATTACACCATAGGTGACGGATATCAGCCTCTTATAGCGCTCCTGTACTGATATAACCTCCAGACATTACATCATATGTGACTGATATCAGCCTCTTATAACGCTCCAGTACTGATATAGCCTCCAGACATTACACCATATGTGACTGATATCAGCTCCTCTTATAACGCTCCAGCACTGATATAACCTCCAGACATTACACCATATGTGACTGATATCAGCCTCTTATAACACTCCAGCACTGATATAACCTCCAGACATTACATCATATGTGACTGATATCAGCCCCTCTTATAACAATCCAGTACTGATATAACCTCCAGACATTACACCATATGTGACTGATATCAGCCCCTCTTATAACGCTCCAGTACTGATATAACCTCCAGACATTATACCATATGTGACTGATATCAGCCTCTTATAACGCTCCAGCACTGATATAACCTCCAGACATTACACCATATGTGACTGATATCAGCCTCTTATAACGCTCCAGTACTGATATAACCTCCAGACATTACACCATATGTGACTGATATCAGCCCCTCTTATAACGCTCCAGTACTGATATAACCTCCAGACATTACATCATATGTGACTGATATCAGCTCCTCTTATATCGCTCCAGTACTGATATAACCCCCAGACATTACATCATATGTGACTGATATCAGCCCCTCTTATAATGCTCCAGTACTGATATAACCTCCAGACATTACATCATATGTGACTGATATCAGCCCCTCTTATAACGCTCCAGTACTGATATAACCTACAGACATTACACCATATGTGACTGATATCAGCCTCTCTTATAACGCTCCAGTACTGATATAACCTCCAGACATTACATCATATGTGACTGATATCAGCCCCTCTTATAACGCTCCAGTACTGATATAACCTCCAGACATTACACCATATGTCTGATATCAGCCCCTCTTATAACGCTCCAGTACTGATATAACCTCCAGACATTTCATCATATGTGACTGATATCAGCCTCTTATAACGCTCCAGTACTGATATAACCTCCAGACATTACACCATATGTGACTGATATCAGCCCCTCTTATAACGCTCCAGTACTGATATAACCTCCAGACAATACACCATATGTGACTGATATCAGCCTCTTATAACGCTCCAGTACTGATATAACCTCCAGACATTACACCATATGTGACTGATATCAGCCTCTTATAACGCTCCAGTACTGATATAACCTCCAGACATTACATCATATGTGATTGATATCAGCCTCTTATAATGCTCCAGTACTGATATAACCTCCAGACATTACATCATATGTGACTGATATCAGCCTCTTATAACGCTCCAGTACTGATATAACCTCCAGACATTACACCATATGTGACTGATATCAGCCTCTTATAACGCTCCAGTACTGATATAACCTCCAGACATTACACCATATGTGACTGATATCAGCCTCTTATAACGCTCCAGTACTGATATACCCTCCAGACATACACCAAATGTGACTGATATCAGCCCCTCTTATAACGCTCCAGTACTGATATAACCTCCAGACATTACATCATATGTGACTGATATCAGCTCCTCTTATAACGCTCCAGTACTGATATAACCTCCAGATATTACATCATATGTGATTAATATCAGCCTCTTATAACGCTCCAGTACTGATATAACCTCCAGACATTACATCATATGTGACTGATATCAGCTGCTCTTATAACGCTCATGTACTGATATAACCTCCAAACATTACATCATATGTGACTGATATCAGCCCCTCTTATAACGCTCCAGTACTGATATAACCTCCAGACATTACACCATATGTGACTGATATCAGCCCCTCTTATAACGCTCCAATACTGATATAACCTCCAGACATTACATCATATGTGACTGATATCAGCCTCTTATAACGCTCCAGTACTGATATAACCTCCAGACATTGCACCATATGTGACTGATATCAGCCCCTCTTATAACGCTCCAGTACTGATAAAACCTCCAGACATTACACCATATGTGACTGATATCAGCCTCTTATAACGCTCCAGTACTGATATAACCTCCAGATATTACATCATATGTGATTGATATCAGCCTCTTATAACGCTCCAGTACTGATATAACCTCCAGACATTACACCATATGTGACTGATATCAGCCCCTCTTATAACGCTCCAGTACTGATATAACCTCCAGACATTACACCATATGTGACTGATATCAGCCTCTTATAACGCTCCAGTACTGATATAACCTCCAGACATTACATCATATGTCATTGATATCAGCCTCTTATAACGCTCCAGTACTGATATAACCTCCAGACATTACACCATATGTGACTGATATCAGCCTCTCTTATAACGCTCCAGTACTGATATAACCTCCAGACATTACATCATATGTGACTGATATCAGCCCCTCTTATAACGCTCCAGTACTGATATAACCTCCAGACATTACACCATATGTGACTGATATCAGCCCCTCTTATAACGCTCCAGTACTGATATAACCTCCAGACATTACACCATATGTGACTGATATCAGCCTCTTATAACGCTCCAGTACTGATATAACCTCCAGACATTGCACCATATGTGACTGATATCAGCCCCTCTTATAACGCTCCAGTACTGATATAACCTCCAGACATTACACCATATGTGACTGATATCAGCCCCTCTTATAACGCTCCAGTACTGATATAACCTCCAGACATTTCATCATATGTGACTGATATCAGCCTCTTATAACGCTCCAGTACTGATATAACCTCCAGACATTACACCATATGTGACTGATATCAGCCCCTCTTATAACGCTCCAGTACTGATATAACCTCCAGACATTACACCATATGTGACTGATATCAGCCTCTTATAACGCTCCAGTACTGATATAACCTCCAGACATTACACCATATGTGACTGATATCAGCCCCTCTTATAACGCTCCAGTACTGATATAACCTCCAGACATTACACCATATGTGACTGATATCAGCCCCTCTTATAACGCTCCAGTACTGATATAACCTCCAGACATTACATCATATGTGACTGATATCAGCCTCTTATAGCGCTCCAGTAGTGATATAACCTCCAGACATTACACCATATGTGACTGATATCAGCCCCTCTTATAACGCTCCAGTACTGATATAACCTCCAGACATTACATCATATGTGACTGATATCAGCCTCTTATAACGCTCCAGTACTGATATAACCTCCAGACATTACACCATATGTGACTGATATCTGCCTCTTATAACGCTCCAGTACTGATATAACCTTCAGACATTACATCATATGTGACTGATATCAGCCTCTTATAACGCTCCAGTACTGATATAACCTCCAGACATTACACCATATGTGACTGATATCAGCCCCTCTTATAACGCTCCAGTACTGATATAACCTCCAGACATTACATCATATGTGACTGATATCAGCCTCTTATAACGCTCCAGTACTGATATAACCTCCAGACATTACATCATATGTGACTGATATCAGCCTCTTATAACGCTCCAGTACTGATATAACCTCCAGACATTACACCATATGTGACTGATATCAGCCCCTCTTATAACGCTCCAGTACTGATATAACCTCCAGACATTACATCATATGTGACTGATATCAGCCTCTTATAACGCTCCAGTACTGATATAACCTCCAGACATTACACCATATGTGACTGATATCAGCCCCTCTTATAACACTCCAGTACTGATATAACCTCCAGACATTACATCATGTGACTTATATCAGCCCCTTATAACGCTCCAGTACTGATATAACCTCCAGACATTACACCATATGTGACTGATATCAGCCCCTCTTATAACGCTCCAGTACTGATATAACCTCCAGACATTACATCATATGTGACTGATATCAGCCTCTTATAACGCTCCAGCACTGATATAACCTCCAGACATTACACCATATGTGACTGATATCAGCTCCTCTTATAACGTTCCAGTACTGATATAACCTCCAGACATTACACCATATGTGACTGATATCAGCATCTTATAACGCTCCAGTACTTATATAACCTCCAGATATTACACCATATGTGACTGATATCAGCCTCTTATAACGCTCCAGTACTGATATAACCTCCATACATTACACCATATGTGACTGATATCAGCTCCTCTTATAACGTTCCAGTACTGATATAACCTCCAGACATTACATCATATGTGATTGATATCAGCCTCTTATAACGCTCCAGTACTGATATAACCTCCAGACATTACATCATATGTGACTGATATCAGCCTCTTATAACGCTCCAGTACTGATATAACCTCCAGACATTACACCATATGTGACTGATATCAGCCCCTCTTATAACGCTCCAGCACTGATATAACCTCCAGACATTACTTCATATGTGACTGATATCAGCCCCTCTTATAACGCTCCAGTACTGATATAACCTCCAGACATTACATCATATGTGACTGATATCAGCCTCTTATAACGCTCCAGTACTGATATAACCTCCAGACATTACACCATATGTGACTGATATCAGCCCCTCTTATAACACTCCAGTACTGATATAACCTCCAGACATTACATCATGTGACTGATATCAGCCCCTTATAACGCTCCAGTACTGATATAACCTCCAGACATTACACCATATGTGACTGATATCAGCCCCTCTTATAACGCTCCAGCACTGATATAACCTCCAGACATTACACCATATGTGACTGATATCAGCTCCTCTTATAACGTTCCAGTACTGATATAACCTCCAGACATTACACCATATGTGACTGATATCAGCCTCTTATAACGCTCCAGTACTTATATAACCTCCAGATATTACACCATATGTGACTGATATCAGCCTCTTATAACGCTCCAGTACTGATATAACCTCCAGACATTACACCATATGTGACTGATATCAGCTCCTCTTATAACGTTCCAGTACTGATATAACCTCCAGACATTTCATCATATGTGATTGATATCAGCCTCTTATAACGCTCCAGTACTGATATAACCTCCAGACATTACATCATATGTGACTGATATCAGCCTCTTATAACGCTCCAGTACTGATATAACCTCCAGACATTACACCATATGTGACTGATATCAGCCCCTCTTATAACGCTCCAGCACTGATATAACCTCCAGACATTACTTCATATGTGACTGATATCAGCCCCTCTTATAACGCTCCAGTACTGATATAACCTCCAGACATTACACCATATGTGACTGATATCAGCCTCTTATAACGCTCCAGTACTGATATAACCTCCAGACATTACACCATATGTGACTGATATCAGCCCCTCTTATAACGCTCCAGTACTGATATAACCTCCAGACATTACACCATATGTGACTGATATCAGCCTCTTATAACGCTCCAGTACTGATATAACCTCCAGACATTACACCATATGTGACTGATATCAGCCCCTCTTATAACGCTCCAGTACTGATATAACCTCCAGACATTACACCATATGTGACTGATATCAGCCTCTTATAACGCTCCAGTACTGATATAACCTCTAGACATTACACCATATGTGACTGATATCAGACCCTCTTATAACGCTCCAGTACTGATATAAACTCCAGACATTACACCATATGTGACTGATATCAGCCTCTTATAACGCTCCAGTACTGATATAACCTCCAGACATTACACCATATGTGACTGATATCAGCCCCTCTTATAACGCTCCAGTACTGATATAACCTCCAGACATTACACCATATGTGACTGATATCAGCCTCTTATAACGCTCCAGTACTGATATAACCTCCAGACATTACACCATATGTGACTGATATCAGACCCTCTTGTAACGCTCCAGTACTGATATAAACTCCAGACATTACACCATAGGTGACGGATATCAGCCTCTTATAACGCTCCTGTACTGATATAACCTCCAGACATTACACCATATGTGACTGATATCAACCCCTCTTATAACGCTCCAGCACTGATATAACCTCCAGACATTACATCATATGTGACTGATATTAGCTCCTCTTATAACGCTCCAGCACTGATATAACCTCCAGACATTACATCATATGTGACTGATATCAGCCCCTCTTATAACGCTCCAGTACTGATATATCCTCCAGACATTACATCATATGTGACTGATATCAGCCCCTCTTATAACGCTTCAGTACTGATATAACCTCCAGACATTACACCATATGTGACTGATATCAGCCCCTCTTATAACGCACCAGTACTGATATAACGTCCAGACATTACACCATATGTGACTGATATCAGCCCCTCTTATAATGCTCCAGTACTGATATAACCTCCAGACATTACACCATATGTGACTGATATCAGCCTCTTATAACGCTCCAGTACTGATATAACCTCTAGACATTACACCATATGTGACTGATATCAGCCCCTCTTATAACGCTCCAGTACTGATATAACCTCCAGACATTACACCATATGTGACTGATATCAGCCCCTCTTATAACGCTCCAGTACTGATATAACCTCCAGACATTACATCATATGTGACTGATATCAGCCTCTTATAACGCTCCAGTACTGATATAACCTCCAGACATTACACCATATGTGACTGATATCAGCCCCTCTTATAACACTCCAGTACTGATATAACCTCCAGACATTACATCATGTGACTGATATCAGCCCCTTATAACGCTCCAGTACTGATATAACCTCCAGACATTACACCATATGTGACTGATATCAGCCCCTCTTATAACGCTCCAGCACTGATATAACCTCCAGACATTACACCATATGTGACTGATATCAGCTCCTCTTATAACGTTCCAGTACTGATATAACCTCCAGACATTACACCATATGTGACTGATATCAGCCTCTTATAACGCTCCAGTACTTATGTAACCTCCAGATATTACACCATATGTGACTGATATCAGCCTCTTATAACGCTCCAGTACTGATATAACCTCCAGACATTACACCATATGTGACTGATATCAGCTCCTCTTATAACGTTCCAGTACTGATATAACCTCCAGACATTTCATCATATGTGATTGATATCAGCCTCTTATAATGCTCCAGTACTGATATAACCTCCAGACATTACATCATATGTGACTGATATCAGCCTCTTATAACGCTCCAGTACTGATATAACCTCCAGGCATTACACCATATGTGACTGATATCAGCCCCTCTTATAACACTCCAGCACTGATATAACCTCCAGACATTACTTCATATGTGACTGATATCAGCCCCTCTTATAACGCTCCAGTACTGATATAACCTCCAGACATTACACCATATGTGACTGATAT
This sequence comes from Phyllobates terribilis, assembly GCF_046119375.1. NCBI lineage: Eukaryota > Metazoa > Chordata > Amphibia > Anura > Dendrobatidae > Phyllobates > Phyllobates terribilis. The sequence continues at coordinate 193,455,694 of NW_027362769.1, read as the reverse complement.
CAGCCTCTTATAACGCTCCAGTACTGATATAACCTCCAGACATTACACCATATGTGACTGATATCAGCCCCTCTTATAACGCTCCAGTACTGATATAACCTCCAGACATTACACCATATGTGACTGATATCAGCCTCTTATAACGCTCCAGTACTGATATAACCTCCAGACATTACACCATATGTGACTGATATCAGCCCCTCTTATAACGCTCCAGTACTGATATAACCTCCAGACATTACACCATATGTGACTGATATCAGCCTCTTATAACGCTCCAGTACTGATATAACCTCTAGACATTACACCATATGTGACTGATATCAGACCCTCTTATAACGCTCCAGTACTGATATAAACTCCAGACATTACACCATATTTGACTGATATCAGCCTCTTATAACGCTCCAGTACTGATATAACCTCCAGACATTACACCATATGTGACTGATATCAGCCCCTCTTATAACGCTCCAGTACTGATATAACCTCCAGACATTACACCATATGTGACTGATATCAGCCTCTTATAACGCTCCAGTACTGATATAACCTCTAGACATTACACCATATGTGACTGATATCAGACCCTCTTATAACGCTCCAGTACTGATATAAACTCCAGACATTACACCATAGGTGACGGATATCCGCCTCTTATAACGCTCCTGTACTGATATAACCTCCAGACATTACACCATATGTGACTGATATCAACCCCTCTTATAACGCTCCAGCACTGATATAACCTCCAGACATTACATCATATGTGACTGATATTAGCTCCTCTTATAACGCTCCAGCACTGATATAACCTCCAGACATTACATCATATGTGACTGATATCAGCCCCTCTTATAACGCTCCAGTACTGATATATCCTCCAGACATTACATCATATGTGACTGATATCAGCCCCTCTTATAACGCTCCAGTACTGATATAACCTCCAGACATTACACCATATGTGACTGATATCAGCCCCTCTTATAACGCACCAGTACTGATATAACGTCCAGACATTACACCATATGTGACTGATATCAGCCCCTCTTATAATGCTCCAGTACTGATATAACCTCCAGACATTACACCATATGTGACTGATATCAGCCTCTTATAACGCTCCAGTACTGATATAACCTCTAGACATTACACCATATGTGACTGATATCAGCCCCTCTTATAACGCTCCAGTACTGATATAGCCTCCAGACATTACACCATAGGTGACGGATATCAGCCTCTTATAGCGCTCCTGTACTGATATAACCTCCAGACATTACATCATATGTGACTGATATCAGCCTCTTATAACGCTCCAGTACTGATATAACCTCCAGACATTACACCATATGTGACTGATATCAGCTCCTCTTATAACGCTCCAGCACTGATATAACCTCCAGACATTACACCATATGTGACTGATATCAGCCTCTTATAACACTCCAGCACTGATATAACCTCCAGACATTACATCATATGTGACTGATATCAGCCCCTGTTATAACACTCCAGTACTGATATAACCTCCAGACATTACACCATATGTGACTGATATCAGCCTCTTATAACGCTCCAGTACTGATATATCCTCCAGACATTACATCATATGTGACTGATATCAGCCCCTCTTATAACGCTCCAGTACTGATATAACCTCCAGACATTACACCATATGTGACTGATATCAGCCCCTCTTATAACGCTCCAGTACTGATATAACCTCCAGACATTACACCATATGTGACTGATATCAGCCTCTTATAACGCTCCAGTACTGATATAACCTCCAGACATTACACCATATGTGACTGATATCAGCCCCTCTTATAACGCTCCAGTACTGATATAACCTCCAGACATTACACCATATGTGACTGATATCAGCCCCTCTTATAACGCTCCAGTACTGATATAACCTCCAGACATTACATCATATGTGACTGATATCAGCTCCTCTTATAACGCTCCAGTACTGATATAACCCCCAGACATTACATCATATGTGACTGATATCAGCCCCTCTTATAATGCTCCAGTACTGATATAACCTCCAGACATTACATCATATGTGACTGATATCAGCCCCTCTTATAACGCTCCAGTACTGATATAACCTCCAGACATTACACCATATGTGACTGATATCAGCCTCTTATAACGCTCCAGTACTGATATAACCTCCAGACATTACACCATATGTGACTGATATCAGCCCCTCTTATAACGCTCCAGTACTGATATAACCTCCAGACATTACACCATATGTGACTGATATCAGCCTCTTATAACGCTCCAGTACTGATATAACCTCCAGACATTACACCATATGTGACTGATATCAGCCTCTTATAACGCACCAGTACTGATATAACCTCCAGACATTACATCATATGTGACTGATATCAGCCCCTCTTATAATGCTCCAGTACTGATATAACCTCCAGACATTACACCATATGTGACTGATATCAGCCTCTTATAACGCTCCAGTACTGATATAACCTCCAGACATTACACCATATGTGACTGATATCAGCCTCTTATAACGCTCCAGTACTGATATAACCTCTAGACATTACACCATATGTGACTGATATCAGACCCTCTTATAACGCTCCAGTACTGATATAAACTCCAGACATTACACCATAGGTGACGGATATCAGCCTCTTATAACGCTCCTGTACTGATATAACCTCCAGACATTACACCATATGTGACTGATATCAACCCCTCTTATAACGCTCCAGCACTGATATAACCTCCAGACATTACATCATATGTGACTGATATCAGCCTCTTATAACGCACCAGTACTGATATAACCTCCAGACATTACATCATATGTGACTGATATCAGCCCCTCTTATAATGCTCCAGTACTGATATAACCTCCAGACATTACACCATATGTGACTGATATCAGCCTCTTATAACGCTCCAGTACTGATATAACCTCCAGACATTACACCATATATGACTGATATCAGCCTCTTATAACGCTCCAGTACTGATATAACCTCTAGACATTACACCATATGTGACTGATATCAGACCCTCTTATAACGCTCCAGTACTGATATAAACTCCAGACATTACACCATAGGTGACGGATATCAGCCTCTTATAACGCTCCTGTACTGATATAACCTCCAGACATTACACCATATGTGACTGATATCAACCCCTCTTATAACGCTCCAGTACTGATATAACCTCCAGACATTACATCATATGTGATTGATATCAGCCTCTTATAACGCTCCAGTACTGATATAACCTCCAGACATTACATCATATGTGACTGATATCAGCCTCTTATAACTCTCCAGTACTGATATAACCTCCAGACATTACACCATATGTGACTGATATCAGCCTCTTATAACGCTCCAGTACTGATATAACCTCCAGACATTACATCATATGTGACTGATATCAGCCCCTCTTATAACACTCCAGTACTGATATAACCTCCAGACATTACATCATGTGACTGATATCAGCCCCTTATAACGCTCCAGTACTGATATAACCTCCAGACATTACACCATATGTGACTGATATCAGCCCCTCTTATAACGCTCCAGCACTGATATAACCTCCAGACATTACACCATATGTGACTGATATCAGCTCCTCTTATAACGTTCCAGTACTGATATAACCTCCAGACATTACACCATATGTGACTGATATCAGCCTCTTATAACGCTCCAGTACTTATATAACCTCCAGATATTACACCATATGTGACTGATATCAGCCTCTTATAACGCTCCAGTACTGATATAACCTCCAGACATTACACCATATGTGACTGATATCAGCTCCTCTTATAACGTTCCAGTACTGATATAACCTCCAGACATTACATCATATGTGATTGATATCAGCCTCTTATAACGCTCCAGTACTGATATAACCTCCAGACATTACATCATATGTGACTGATATCAGCCTCTTATAACTCTCCAGTACTGATATAACCTCCAGACATTACACCATATGTGACTGATATCAGCCCCTCTTATAACGCTCCAGTACTGATATAACCTCCAGACATTACACCATATGTGACTGATATCAGCCTCTTATAACGCTCCAGTACTGATATAACCTCCAGACATTACACCATATGTGACTGATATCAGCCTCTTATAACGCACCAGTACTGATATAACCTCCAGACATTACATCATATGTGACTGATATCAGCCCCTCTTATAACGCTCCAGTACTGATATAACCTCCAGACATTACACCATATGTGACTGATATCAGCCTCTTATAACGCTCCAGTACTGATATAACCTCTAGACATTACACCATATGTGACTGATATCAGACCCTCTTATAACGCTCCAGTGCTGATATAAACTCCAGACATTACACCATAGGTGACGGATATCAGCCTCTTATAACGCTCCTGTACTGATATAACCTCCAGACATTACACCATATGTGACTGATATCAACCCCTCTTATAACGCTCCAGCACTGATATAACCTCCAGACATTACATCATATGTGACTGATATTAGCTCCTCTTATAACGCTCCAGCACTGATATAACCTCCAGACATTACACCATATGTGACTGATATCAGCCCCTCTTATAACGCTCCAGTACTGATATAACCTCCAGACATTACATCATATGTGACTGATATCAGCCTCTTATAACGCTCCAGTACTGATATAACCTCCAGACATTACATCATATGTGACTGATATCAGCCTCTTATAACGCTCCAGTACTGATATAACCTCCAGACATTACACCATATGTGACTGATATCAGCCCCTCTTATAACACTCCAGTACTGATATAACCTCCAGACATTACATCATGTGACTGATATCAGCCCCTTATAACGCTCCAGTACTGATATAACCTCCAGACATTACACCATATGTGACTGATATCAGCCCCTCTTATAACGCTCCAGCACTGATATAACCTCCAGACATTACACCATATGTGACTGATATCAGCTCCTCTTATAACGTTCCAGTACTGATATAACCTCCAGACATTACACCATATGTGACTGATATCAGCCTCTTATAACGCTCCAGTACTTATATAACCTCCAGATATTACACCATATGTGACTGATATCAGCCTCTTATAACGCTCCAGTACTGATATAACCTCCAGACATTACACCATATGTGACTGATATCAGCTCCTCTTATAACGTTCCAGTACTGATATAACCTCCAGACATTACATCATATGTGATTGATATCAGCCTCTTATAACGCTCCAGTACTGATATAACCTCCAGACATTACATCATATGTGACTGATATCAGCCTCTTATAACGCTCCAGTACTGATATAACCTCCAGACATTACACCATATGTGACTGATATCAGCCCCTCTTATAACGCTCCAGCACTGATATAACCTCCAGACATTACTTCATATGTGACTGATATCAGCCCCTCTTATAACGCTCCAGTACTGATATAACCTCCAGACATTACACCATATGTGACTGATATCAGCCTCTTATAACGCTCCAGTACTGATATAACCTCCGGACATTACACCATATGTGACTGATATCAGCCCCTCTTATAACGCTCCAGTACTGATATAACCTCCAGACATTACACCATATGTGACTGATATCAGCCTCTTATAACGCTCCAGTACTGATATAACCTCCAGACATTACACCATATGTGACTGATATCAGCCTCTTATAACGCTCCAGTACTGATATAACCTCCAGACATTACACCATATGTGACTGATATCAGCCTCTTATAACGCACCAGTACTGATATAACCTCCAGACATTACATCATATGTGACTGATATCAGCCCCTCTTATAACGCTCCAGTACTGATATAACCTCCAGACATTACACCATATGTGACTGATATCAGCCTCTTATAACGCTCCAGTACTGATATAACCTCCGGACATTACACCATATGTGACTGATATCAGCCTCTTATAACGCTCCAGTACTGATATAACCTCCAGACATTACACCATATGTGACTGATATCAGCCTCTTATAACGCACCAGTACTGATATAACCTCCAGACATTACATCATATGTGACTGATATCAGCCCCTCTTATAACGCTCCAGTACTGATATAACCTCCAGACATTACACCATATGTGACTGATATCAGCCTCTTATAACGCTCCAGTACTGATATAACCTCTAGACATTACTCCATAGGTGACGGATATCAGCCTCTTATAACGCTCCTGTACTGGTATAACCTCCAGACATTACACCATATGTGACTGATATCAGCCTCTTATAACGCACCAGTACTGATATAACCTCCAGACATTACATCATATGTGACTGATATCAGCCCCTCTTATAACGCTCCAGTACTGATATAACCTCCAGACATTACACCATATGTGACTGATATCAGCCTCTTATAACGCTCCAGTACTGATATAACCTCTAGACATTACTCCATAGGTGACGGATATCAGCCTCTTATAACGCTCCTGTACTGGTATAACCTCCAGACATTACACCATATGTGACTGATATCAACCCCTCTTATAACGCTCCAGCACTGACATAACCTCCAGATATTACATCATATGTGACTGATATTAGCTCCTCTTATAACGCTCCAGCACTGATATAACCTCCAGACATTACACCATATGTGACTGATATCAGCCTCTTATAACACTCCAGCACTGATATAACCTCCAGACATTACATCATATGTGACTGATATCAGCCCCTCTTATAACGCTCCAGTACTGATATATCCTCCAGACATTACATCATATGTGACTGATATCAGCCCCTCTTATAACGCTCCAGTACTGATATAACCTCCAGACATTACACCATATGTGACTGATATCAGCCCCTCTTATAACGCACCAGTACTGATATAACGTCCAGACATTACACCATATGTGACTGATATCAGCCCCTCTTATAATGCTCCAGTACTGATATAACCTCCAGACATTACACCATATGTGACTGATATCAGCCTCTTATAACGCTCCAGTACTGATATAACCTCTAGACATTACACCATATGTGACTGATATCAGCCCCTCTTATAACGCTCCAGTACTGATATAACCTCCAGACATTACACCATAGGTGACGGATATCAGCCTCTTATAGCGCTCCTGTACTGATATAACCTCCAGACATTACATCATATGTGACTGATATCAGCCTCTTATAACGCTCCAGTACTGATATAACCTCCAGACATTACACCATATGTGACTGATATCAGCTCCTCTTATAACGCTGCAGCACTGATATAACCTCCAGACATTACACCATATGTGACTGATATCAGCCTCTTATAACACTCCAGCACTGATATAACCTCCAGACATTACATTATATGTGACTGATATCAGCCCCTCTTATAACACTCCAGTACTGATATAACCTCCAGACATTACACCATATGTGACTGATATCAGCGTCTTATAACGCTCCAGTACTGATATATCCTCCAGACATTACATCATATGTGACTGATATCAGCCCCTCTTATAACGCTCCAGTACTGATATAACCTCCAGACATTACACCATATGTGACTGATATCAGCCCCTCTTATAACGCTCCAGTTCTGATATAACCTCCAGACATTACACCATATGTGACTGATATCAGCCTCTTATAACGCTCCAGTACTGATATAACCTCCAGACATTACACCATATGTGACTGATATCAGCCCCTCTTATAACGCTCCAGTACTGATATAACCTCCAGACATTACATCATATGTGACTGATATCAGCTCCTCTTATAACGCTCCAGTACTGATATAACCCCCAGACATTACATCATATGTGACTGATATCAGCCCCTCTTATAACGCTCCAGTACTGATATAACCTCCAGACATTACATCATATGTGACTGATATCAGCCCCTCTTATAACGCTCCAGTACTGATATAACCTCCAGACATTACATCATATGTGACTGATATCAGCCCCTCTTATAACTCTCCAGTACTGATATAACACCCAGACATTACATCATATGTGACTGATATCAGCCCCTCTTATAACGCTCCAGTACTGATATAACCTCCAGACATTACATCATATGTGACTGATATCAGCCCCTCTTATAACTCTCCAGTACTGATATAACCTCCAGACATTACATCATATGTGACTGATATCAGCTCCTCTTATAACGCTCCAGTACTGATATAACCTCCAGACATTACACCATATGTGACTGATATCAGCTCCTCTTATAACGCTCCAGTACGGATATAACCTTCAGACATTACATCATATTTGACGGATATCAGCTCCTCTTATAACGCTCCAGTACTGATATAACCTCCAAACATTACACCATATGTGACTGATATCAGCCCCTCTTATAACGCTCCAGTACTGATATAACCCCCAGACATTACATCATATGTGACTGATATCAGCCTCTTATAACGCTCCAGTACTGAAATAACCCCCAGACATTACACCATATGTGACTGATATCAGCTCCTCTTATAATGCTCCAGTACTGATATAACCTCCAGACATTACACCATATGTGACTGATATCAGCCTCTTATAACGCTCCAGTACTGATATAACCTCCAGACATTACATCATATGTGACTGATATCAGCCTCTTATAACGCTCCAGTACTGATACAACCTCCAGACATTACACCATATTTGACTGATATCAGCCTCTTATAACACTCCAGTACTGATATAACCTCCAGACATTACACCATATGTGACTGATATCAGCCCCTCTTATAACGCTCCAGTACTGATATAACCTTCAGACATTACATCATATGTGACTGATATCAGCTCCTCTTATAACGCTCCAGTACTGATATAACCTCCAGACATTACACCATATCTGACTGACATCAGCCCCTCTTATAACTCTCCAGTACTGATATAACCTCCAGACATTACATCATATGTGACTGATATCAGCCTCTTATAGCGCTCCAGTACTGATATAACCTCCAGACATTACATCATATGTGACTGATATCAGCCTCTTATAGCGCTCCAGTACTGATATAACCTCCAGACATTACACCATATGTGACTGATATCAGCCCCTCTTATAACGCTCCAGTACTGATATAACCTCCAGACATTAAACCATATGTGACTGATATCAGCCTCTTATAACGCTCCAGTACTGATATAACCTCTAGACATTACATCATATGTGACTGATATCAGCCTCTTATAACGCTCCAGTACTGATATAACCTCCAGACATTACACCATATGTGACTGATATCAGACCCTCTTATAACGCTCCAGTACTGATATAAACTCCAGACATTACACCATATGTGACTGATATCAGCCTCTTCTAACGCTCCAGTACTGATATAACCTCCAGACATTACACCATATGTGACTGATATCAGCCTCTTATAACGCTCCAGTACTGATATAACCTCTAGACATTACTCCATAGGTGACGGATATCAGCCTCTTATAACGCTCCTGTACTGGTATAACCTCCAGACATTACACCATATGTGACTGATATCAACCCCTCTTATAACGCTCCAGCACTGACATAACCTCCAGATATTACATCATATGTGACTGATATTAGCTCCTCTTATAACGCTCCAGCACTGATATAACCTCCAGACATTACACCATATGTGACTGATATCAGCCTCTTATAACACTCCAGCACTGATATAACCTCCAGACATTACATCATATGTGACTGATATCAGCCCCTCTTATAACGCTCCAGTACTGATATATCCTCCAGACATTACATCATATGTGACTGATATCAGCCCCTCTTATAACGCTCCAGTACTGATATAACCTCCAGACATTACACCATATGTGACTGATATCAGCCCCTCTTATAACGCACCAGTACTGATATAACGTCCAGACATTACACCATATGTGACTGATATCAGCCTCTTATAACGCTCCAGTACTGATATAACCTCTAGACATTACACCATATGTGACTGATATCAGCCCCTCTTATAACGCTCCAGTACTGATATAACCTCCAGACATTACACCATAGGTGACGGATATCAGCCTCTTATAGCGCTCCTGTACTGATATAACCTCCAGACATTACATCATATGTGACTGATATCAGCCTCTTATAACGCTCCAGTACTGATATAACCTCCAGACATTACACCATATGTGACTGATATCAGCTCCTCTTATAACGCTCCAGCACTGATATAACCTCCAGACATTACACCATATGTGACTGATATCAGCCTCTTATAACACTCCAGCACTGATATAACCTCCAGACATTACATTATATGTGACTGATATCAGCCCCTCTTATAACACTCCAGTACTGATATAACCTCCAGACATTACACCATATGTGACTGATATCAGCGTCTTATAACGCTCCAGTACTGATATATCCTCCAGACATTACATCATATGTGACTGATATCAGCCCCTCTTATAACGCTCCAGTACTGATATAACCTCCAGACATTACACCATATGTGACTGATATCAGCCCCTCTTATAACGCTCCAGTTCTGATATAACCTCCAGACATTACACCATATGTGACTGATATCAGCCTCTTATAACGCTCCAGCACTGATATAACCTCCAGACATTACACCATATGTGACTGATATCAGCCTCTTATAACGCTCCAGTACTGATATAACCTCCAGACATTACACCATATGTGACTGATATCAGCCCCTCTTATAACGCTCCAGTACTGATATAACCTCCAGACATTACATCATATGTGACTGATATCAGCTCCTCTTATAACGCTCCAGTACTGATATAACCCCCAGACATTACATCATATGTGACTGATATCAGCCCCTCTTATAATGCTCCAGTACTGATATAACCTCCAGACATTACATCATATGTGACTGATATCAGCCCCTCTTATAACGCTCCAGTACTGATATAACCTCCAGACATTACATCATATGTGACTGATATCAGCCCCTCTTATAACTCTCCAGTACTGATATAACACCCAGACATTACATCATATGTGACTGATATCAGCCCCTCTTATAACGCTCCAGTACTGATATAACCTCCAGACATTACATCATATGTGACTGATATCAGCCCCTCTTATAACTCTCCAGTACTGATATAACCTCCAGACATTACATCATATGTGACTGATATCAGCTCCTCTTATAACGCTCCAGTACTGATATAACCTCCAGACATTACACCATATGTGACTGATATCAGCTCCTCTTATAACGCTCCAGTACTGATATAACCTTCAGACATTACATCATATTTGACGGATATCAGCTCCTCTTATAACGCTCCAGTACTGATATAACCTCCAAACATTACACCATATGTGACTGATATCAGCCCCTCTTATAACGCTCCAGTACTGATATAACCTCCAGACATTACACCATATTTGACTGATATCAGCCTCTTATAACACTCCAGTACTGATATAACCTCCAGACATTACACCATATGTGACTGATATCAGCCCCTCTTATAACGCTCCAGTACTGATATAACCTTCAGACATTACATCATATGTGACTGATATCAGCTCCTCTTATAACGCTCCAGTACTGATATAACCTCCAGACATTACACCATATCTGACTGACATCAGCCCCTCTTATAACTCTCCAGTACTGATATAACCTCCAGACATTACATCATATGTGACTGATATCAGCCTCTTATAGCGCTCCAGTACTGATATAACCTCCAGACATTACATCATATGTGACTGATATCAGCCTCTTATAGCGCTCCAGTACTGATATAACCTCCAGACATTACACCATATGTGACTGATATCAGCCCCTCTTATAACGCTCCAGTACTGATATAACCTCCAGACATTAAACCATATGTGACTGATATCAGCCTCTTATAACGCTCCAGTACTGATATAACCTCTAGACATTACATCATATGTGACTGATATCAGCCTCTTATAACGCTCCAGTACTGATATAACCTCCAGACATTACACCATATGTGACTGATATCAGCCCCTCTTATAACGCTCCAGTACTGATATAACCTCCAGACATTACATCATATGTGACTGATATCAGCCTCTTATAACGCTCCAGTACTGATATAACCTCCAGACATTACATCATATGTGACTGATATCAGCCTCTTATAACGCTCCAGTACTGATATAACCTCCAGACATTACACCATATGTGACTGATATCAGCCCCTCTTATAACGCTCCAGTACTGATATAACCTCCAGACATTACATCATATGTGACTGATATCAGCCTCTTATAACGCTCCAGTACTGATATAACCTCCAGACATTACACCATATGTGACTGATATCAGCCCCTCTTATAACGCTCCAGTACTGATATAACCTCCAGACATTACATCATATGTGACTGATATCAGCCTCTTATAACGCTCCAGTACTGATATAACCTCCAGACATTACACCATATGTGACTGATATCAGCCCCTCTTATAACGCTCCAGTACTGATATAACCTCCAGACATTACATCATATGTGACTGATATCAGCCTCTTATAACGCTCCAGTACTGATATAACCTCCAGACATTACACCATATGTGACTGATATCAGCCCCTCTTATAACACTCCAGTACTGATATAACCTCCAGACATTACATCATGTGACTGATATCAGCCCCTTATAACGCTCCAGTACTGATATAACCTCCAGACATTACACCATATGTGACTGATATCAGCCCCTCTTATAACGCTCCAGCACTGATATAACCTCCAGACATTACACCATATGTGACTGATATCAGCTCCTCTTATAACGTTCCAGTACTGATATAACCTCCAGACATTACACCATATGTGACTGATATCAGCCTCTTATAACGCTCCAGTACTTATATAACCTCCAGATATTACACCATATGTGACTGATATCAGCCTCTTATAACACTCCAGCACTGATATAACCTCCAGACATTACATCATATGTGACTGATATCAGCCCCTCTTATAACTCTCCAGTACTGATATATCCTCCAGACATTACATCATATGTGACTGATATCAGCCCCTCTTATAACGCTCCAGTACTGATATAACCTCCAGACATTACACCATATGTGACTGATATCAGCCCCTCTTATAACGCACCAGTACTGATATAACCTCCAGACATTACACCATATGTGACTGATATCAGCCCCTCTTATAATGCTCCAGTACTGATATAACCTCCAGACATTACACCATATGTGACCGATATCAGCCTCTTATAACGCTCCAGTACTGATATAACCTCTAGACATTACACCATATGTGACTGATATCAGCCCCTCTTATAACGCTCCAGTACTGATATAACCTCCAGACATTACACCATATGTGACTGATATCAGCCCCTCTTATAACGCTCCAGTACTGATATAACCTCCAGACATTACACCATATGTGACTGATATCAGCCTCTTATAACGCTCCAGCACTGATATAACCTCCAGACATTACATCATATGTGACTGATATCAGCCTCTTATAACGCTCCAGTACTGATATAACCTCCAGACATTACACCATATGTGACTGATATCAGCTCCTCTTATAACGCTCCAGCACTGATATAACCTCCAGACATTACACCATATGTGACTGATATCAACCTCTTATAACGCTCCAGCACTGATATATCCTCCAGACATTACATCATATGTGACTGATATCAGCCCCTCTTATAACGCTCCAGTACTGATATAACCTCCAGACATTACACCATATGTGACTGATATCAGCCCCTCTTATAACGCTCCAGTACTGATATAACCTCCAGACATTACACCATATGTGACTGATATCAGCCCCTCTTATAACGCTCCAGTACTGATATAACCTCCAGACATTACATCATATGTGACTGATATCAGCTCCTCTTATAACGCTCCAGTACTGATATAACCCCCAGACATTACATCATATGTGACTGATATCAACCCCTCTTATAATGCTCCAGTACTGATATAACCTCCAGACATTACATCATGTGTGACTGATATCAGCCGCTCTTATAACGCTCCAGTACTGATATAACCTCCAGACATTACATCATATGTGACTGATATCAGCCCCTCTTATAACTCTCCAGTACTGATATAACCCCCAGACATTACATCATATGTGACTGATATCAGCCCCTCTTATAACTCTCCAGTACTGATGTAACCTCCAGACATTACATCATATGTGACTGATATCAGCCCCTCTTATCACTCTTAAGTACTGATATAACCTCCAGACATTACATCATATGTGACTGATATCATCTCCTCTTATAACGCTCCAGTACTGATATAACCTCCAGACATTACACCATATGTGACTGATATCAGCTCCTCTTATAACGCTCCAGTACTGATATAACCTTCAGACATTACATCATATTTGACGGATATCAGCTCCTCTTATAACGCTCCTGTACTGATATAACCTCCAAACATTACACCATATGTGACTGATATCGGCCCCTCTTATAACGCTCCAGTACTGATATAACCCCCAGACATTACATCATATGTGACTGATATCAGCCTCTTATAACGCTCCAGTACTGATATAACCCCCAGACATTACACCATATGTGACTGATATCAGCTCCTCTTATAATGCTCCAGTACTGATATAAGCTCCAGACATTACACCATATGTGACTGATATCAGCCTCTTATAACGCTCCAGTACTGATATAACCTCCAGACATTACACCATATGTGACTGATATCAGCCTCTTATAACGCTCCAGTACTGATACAACCTCCAGACATTACACCATATTTGACTGATATCAGCCTCTTATAACGCTCCAGTACTGATATAACCTCCAGACATTACACCATATGTGACTGATATCAGCCCCTCTTATAACGCTCCAGTACTGATATAACCTTCAGACATTACATCATATGTGACTGATATCAGCTCCTCTTATAACGCTCCAGTACTGATATAACCTCCAGACATTACACCATATCTGACTGACATCAGCCCCTCTTATAACTCTCCAGTACTGATATAACCTCCAGACATTACATCATATGTGACTGATATCAGCCCCTCTTATAACGCTCCAGTACTGATATAACCTTCAGACATTACATCTTATGTGACTGATATCAGCTCCTCTTATAACGCTCCAGTACTGATATAACCTCCAAACATTACACCATATGTGACTGATATCAGCCCCTCTTATAACGCTCCAGTACTGATATAACCTCCAGACATTACATCATATGTGACTGATATCAGCCTCTTATAACGCTCCAGTACTGATATAACCTCCAGACATTACATCATATGTGACTGATATCAGCCCCTCTTATAACGCTCCAGTACTGATATATCCTCCAGACATTACATCATATGTGACTGATATCAGCCCCTCTTATAACGCTCCAGTACTGATATAACCTCCAGACATTACACCATATGTGACTGATATCAGCCCCTCTTATAACGCTCCAGTACTGATATAACCTCCAGACATTACACCATATGTGACTGATATCAGCCCCTCTTATAACGCTCCAGTACTGATATAACCTCCAGACATTACATCATATGTGACTGATATCAGCTCCTCTTATAACGCTCCAGTACTGATATAACCCCCAGACATTACATCATATGTGACTGATATCAACCCCTCTTATAATGCTCCAGTACTGATATAACCTCCAGACATTACATCATGTGTGACTGATATCAGCCCCTCTTATAACGCTCCAGTACTGATATAACCTCCAGACATTACATCATATGTGACTGATATCAGCCCCTCTTATAACTCTCCAGTACTGATATAACCCCCAGACATTACATCATATGTGACTGATATCAGCCCCTCTTATAACTCTCCAGTACTGATGTAACCTCCAGACATTACATCATATGTGACTGATATCAGCCCCTCTTATCACTCTTAAGTACTGATATAACCTCCAGACATTACATCATATGTGACTGATATCATCTCCTCTTATAACGCTCCAGTACTGATATAACCTCCAGACATTACACCATATGTGACTGATATCAGCTCCTCTTATAACGCTCCAGTACTGATATAACCTTCAGACATTACATCATATTTGACGGATATCAGCTCCTCTTATAACGCTCCAGTACTGATATAACCTCCAAACATTACACCATATGTGACTGATATCAGCCCCTCTTATAACGCTCCAGTACTGATATAACCCCCAGACATTACATCATATGTGACTGATATCAGCCTCTTATAACGCTCCAGTACTGATATAACCCCCAGACATTACACCATATGTGACTGATATCAGCTCCTCTTATAATGCTCCAGTACTGATATAAGCTCCAGACATTACACCATATGTGACTGATATCAGCCTCTTATAACGCTCCAGTACTGATATAACCTCCAGACATTACATCATATGTGACTGATATCAGCCTCTTATAACGCTCCAGTACTGATACAACCTCCAGACATTACACCATATTTGACTGATATCAGCCTCTTATAACGCTCCAGTACTGATATAACCTCCAGACATTACACCATATGTGACTGATATCAGCCCCTCTTATAACGCTCCAGTACTGATATAACCTTCAGACATTACATCATATGTGACTGATATCAGCTCCTCTTATAACGCTCCAGTACTGATATAACCTCCAGACATTACACCATATCTGACTGACATCAGCCCCTCTTATAACTCTCCAGTACTGATATAACCTCCAGACATTACATCATATGTGACTGATATCAGCCCCTCTTATAACGCTCC
Source organism: Phyllobates terribilis (assembly GCF_046119375.1). Classification (NCBI taxonomy): domain Eukaryota; kingdom Metazoa; phylum Chordata; class Amphibia; order Anura; family Dendrobatidae; genus Phyllobates; species Phyllobates terribilis. Next base: position 193,438,861 of record NW_027362769.1, on the reverse strand, counting down.
AGTACTGATATAACCTTCAGACATTACATCTTATGTGACTGATATCATCTCCTCTTATAACGCTCCAGTACTGATATAACCTCCAAACATTACACCATATGTGACTGATATCAGCCCCTCTTATAACGCTCCAGTACTGATATAACCTCCAGACATTACATCATATGTGACTGATATCAGCCTCTTATAACGCTCCAGTACTGATATAACCCCCAGATATTACACCATATGTGACTGATATCAGCTCCTCTTATAATGCTCCAGTACTGATATAACCTCCAAACATTACATCATATGTGACTGATATCAGCCCCTCTTATAACGCTCCAGTACTGATATAACCTCCAGACATTACATCATATGTGACTGATATCAGCCTCTTATAACACTCCAGTACTGATACAACCTCCAGACATTACACCATATGTGACTGATATCAGCTCCTCTTATAACGCTCCAGTACTGATATAACCCACAGACATTACACCATATGTGACTGATATCAGCCTCTTATAATGCTCCAGTACTGATATAAGCCCCAGACATTACACCATATGTGACTGATATCAGCTCCTCTTATAACTTTCCAGTACTGATATAACCTCCAGACATTACACCATATGTGACTGATATCAGCCCCTCTTATAACGCTCCAGTACTGATATAACCTCCAGACATTACATCATATGTGACTGATATCAGCCTCTTATAATGCTCCAGTACTGATATAAGCCCCAGACATTACACCATATGTGACTGATATCAGCTCCTCTTATAACTTTCCAGTACTGATATAACCTCCAGACATTACACCATATGTGACTGATATCAGCCCCTCTTATAACGCTCCAGTACTGATATAACCTCCAGACATTACATCATATGTGACTGATATCAGCCCCTCTTATAATGCTCCAGTACTGATCTAACCTCCAGACATTACATCATATGTGACTGATATCAGCTCCTCTTATAACTCTCCAGTACTGATATAACCTCCAGACATTACATCATATGTGACTGATATCAGCCCCTCTTATAACGCTCCAGTACTGATATAACCTCCAGACATTACACCATAGGTGACTGATATCAGCCTCTTATAACGCTCCAGTACTGATATAACCTCCAGACATTACATCATATGTGACTGATATCAGCCTCTCTTATAACGCTCCAGTACTGATATCACCTCCAGACATTACACCATATGTGACTGATATCAGCCCCTCTTATAACGCTCCAGTACTGATATAACCTCCAAACATTACACCATATGTGACTGATATCAGCCTCTTATAATGCTCCAGTACTGATATAACCCCCAGACATTACATCATATGTGACTGATATCAGCCCCTCTTATAATGCTCCAGTACTGATCTAACCTCCAGACATTACATCATATGTGACTGATATCAGCTCCTCTTATAACGCTCCAGTACTGATATAACCTCCAGACATTACATCATATGTGACTGATATCAGCCCCTCTTATAATGCTCCAGTACTGATATAACCTCCAGACATTACAACATATGTGACTGATATCAGACCCTCTTATAACGCTCCAGTACTGATATAACCTCTAGACATTACATCATATGTGACTGATATCAGCTCCTCTTATAACGCTCTAGTACTGATATAACCTCCTGACATTACACCATATGTTACTGATATCAGCCCCTCTTATAACGCTCCAGTACTGATATAACCTCCAGACATTACACCATATGTGACTGATATCAGCCTCTTATAACGCTCCAGTACTGATATAACCTCCAGACATTACATCATATGTGACTGATATCAGCCCCTCTTATAACGCTCCAGTACTGATATAACCTCCTGACATTACATCATATGTGACTGATATCAGCCCCTCTTATAACGCTCCAGTACTGATATAACCTCCAGACATTACATCATATATGACTGATATCAGCCTCTTATAACGCTCCAGTACTGATATAACCTCCAGACATTACACGATATGTGACTGATATCAGCCTCTTACAACGCTCCAGTACTGATCTAACCTCCAGACATTACAACATATGTGACTGATATCAGACCCTCTTATAACGCTCCAGTACTGATATAACCTCTAGACATTACATCATATGTGACTGATATCAGCTCCTCTTATAACGCTCTAGTACTGATATAACCTCCTGACATTACAGCATATGTGACTGATATCAGCCCCTCTTATAACGCTCCAGTACTGATATAACCTCCAGACATTACACCATATGTGACTGATATCAGCCTCTTATAACGTTCCAGTACTGATATAACCTCCAGACATTACACCATATGTGACTGATATCAGCCTCTTATAACGCTCCAGTACTGATATATCCTCCAGACATTACACCATATGTGACTGATATCAGCCTCTTATAACGCTCCAGCACTGAAATAACCTCCAGACATTACACCATATGTGACTGATATCAGCCTCTTATAACGCTCCAGTACTGATATAACCTCCAGACATTACACCATATGTGACTGATATCAGCCTCTCTTATAAAGCTCCAGTACTGATATAACTTCCAGACATTACACCATATGTGACTGATATCAGCCTCTTATAACGCTCCAGTACTGATATAACTTCCAGACATTACACCATATGTGACTGATATCAGCCCCTCTTATAACGCTCCAGTACTGATATTACCTCCAGACATTACACCATATGTGACTGACATCAGCCCCTCTTATAACTCTCCAGTACTGATATAACCTCCAGACATTACATCATATGTGACTGATATCAGCCCCTCTTATAACGCTCCAGTACTGATATAACCCCCAGACATTACATCATATGTGACTGATATCAGCCTCTTATAACGTTCCAGTACTGATATAACCCCCAGACATTACACCATATGTGACTGATATCAGCCTCTTATAACTCTCCAGTACTGATATAACCTCCAGACATTACACCATATGTGACTGATATCAGCTCCTCTTATAATGCTCCAGTACTGATATAAGCCCCAGACATTACACCATATGTGACTGATATCAGCCCCTCTTATAACGCCCCAGTACTGATATAACCTCCAGACATTACATCATATGTGACTGATATCAGCTCCTCTTATAACTCTCCAGTACTGATATAACCTCCAGACATTACACCATATGTGACTGATATCAGCCCCTCTTATAACGCTCCAGTACTGATATAACCTCCAGACATTACATCATATGTGACTGATATCAGCCCCTCTTATAATGCTCCAGTACTGATCTAACCTCCAGACATTACATCATATGTGACTGATATCAGCTCCTCTTATAACTCTCCAGTACTGATATAACCTCCAGACATTACATCATATGTGACTGATATCAGCCCCTCTTATAACGCTCCAGTACTGATATAACCTCCAGACATTACACCATAGGTGACTGATATCAGCCTCTTATAACGCTCCAGTACTGATATAACCTCCAGACATTACATCATATGTGACTGATATCAGCCTCTCTTATAACGCTCCAGTACTGATATCACCTCCAGACATTACACCATATGTGACTGATATCAGCCCCTCTTATAACGCTCCAGTACTGATATAACCTCCAAACATTACACCATATGTGACTGATATCAGCCTCTTATAATGCTCCAGTACTGATATAACCCCCAGACATTACATCATATGTGACTGATATCAGCCCCTCTTATAATGCTCCAGTACTGATCTAACCTCCAGACATTACATCATATGTGACTGATATCAGCTCCTCTTATAACGCTCCAGTACTGATATAACCTCCAGACATTACATCATATGTGACTGATATCAGCCCCTCTTATAATGCTCCAGTACTGATATAACCTCCAGACATTACAACATATGTGACTGATATCAGACCCTCTTATAACGCTCCAGTACTGATATAACCTCTAGACATTACATCATATGTGACTGATATCAGCTCCTCTTATAACGCTCTAGTACTGATATAACCTCCTGACATTACACCATATGTGACTGATATCAGCCCCTCTTATAACGCTCCAGTACTGATATAACCTCCAGACATTACACCATATGTGACTGATATCAGCCTCTTATAACGCTCCAGTACTGATATAACCTCCAGACATTACATCATATGTGACTGATATCAGCCCCTCTTATAACGCTCCAGTACTGATATAACCTCCTGACATTACATCATATGTGACTGATATCAGCCCCTCTTATAACGCTCCAGTACTGATATAACCTCCAGACATTACATCATATGTGACTGATATCAGCCCCTCTTATAACGCTCCAGTACTGATATAACCTCCTGACATTACACCATATGTGACTGATATCAGCCCCTCTTATAACGCTCCAGTACTGATATAACCTCCAGACATTACATCATATATGACTGATATCAGCCTCTTATAACGCTCCAGTACTGATATAACCTCCAGACATTACACCATATGTGACTGATATCAGCCTCTTATAACGCTCCAGTACTGATATAACCTCCAGACATTACACCATATGTGACTGATATCAGCCCCTCTTATAACGCTCCAGTACTGATATAACCTCCAGACATTACACCATATGTGACTGATATCAGCCTCTTACAACGCTCCAGTACTGATATAACCTCCAGACATTACATCATATGTGACTGATATCAGCTCCTCTTATAACGTTCCAGTACTGATATAACCTCCAGACATTACACCATATGTGACTGACATCAGCCTCTTATAACGCTCCAGTACTGATATAACCTCCAGACATTACACCATATGTGACTGATATCAGCCTCTTATAACGCTCCAGCACTGATATAACCTCCAGACATTACATCATATGTGACTGATATCAGCCTCTTATAACGCTCCAGTACTTATATAACCTCCAGACATTACACCATATGTGACTGATATCAGCCTCTCTTATAAAGCTCCAGTACTGATATAACTTCCAGACATTACACCATATGTGACTGATATCAGCCTCTTATAACGCTCCAGTACTGATATAACTTCCAGACATTACACCATATGTGACTGATATCAGCCCCTCTTATAAAGCTCCAGTACTGATATAACCTCCAGACATTACACCATATGTGACTGACATCAGCCCCTCTTATAACTCTCCAGTACTGATAAAACCTCAAGACATTACATCATATGTGACTGATATCAGCCCCTCTTATAACGCTCCAGTACTGATATAACCCCCAGACATTACATCATATGTGACTGATATCAGCCTCTTATAACATTCCAGTACTGATATAACCCCCAGACATTACACCATATGTGACTGATATCAGCCTCTTATAACTCTCCAGTACTGATATAACCTCCAGACATTTCATCATATGTGACTGATATCAGCCCCTCTTATAACGCTCCAGTACTGATATAACCTCCAGACATTACACCATATGTGACTAATATCAGCCTCTTATAACTCTCCAGTACTGATATAACCTCCAGACATTTCACCATATGTGACTGATATCAGCCCCTCTTATAACGCTCCAGCAGTGATATAACCTCCAGACATTACACCATATGTGACTGATATCAGCCCCTCTTATAACGCTCCACTACTGATATAACCTCCAGACATTACACCATATGTGACTAATATCAGCCTCTTATAACTCTCCAGTACTGATATAACCTCCAGACATTACACCATATGTGACTGATATCAGCCCCTCTTATAACGTTCCAGTACTGATATAACCCCCAGACATTACACCATATGTGACTGATATCAGCCTCTTATAACTCTCCAGTACTGATATAACCTCCAGACATTACACCATATGTGACTAATATCAGCCTCTTATAACTCTCCAGTACTGATATAACCTCCAGACATTACACCATATGTGACTGATATCAGCCCCTCTTATAACGGTCCAGCACTGATATAACCTCCAGACATTACACCATATGTGACTGATATCAGCCCCTCTTATAATGCTCCAGTACTGATATAACCTCCAGACATTACACCATATGTGACTGATATCAGCCCCTCTTATAACGCTCCAGCACTGATATAACCTTCAGACATTACATCATATGTGACTGATATCAGCCTCTTATAACGCTCCAGTACTGATATAACCTCCAGACATTACATCATATGTGACTGATATCAGCCCCTCTTATAACGCTCCAGTACTGATATAACCTCCAGACATTACAACATATGTGACTGATATCAGCTCCTCTTATAACGCTCCAGTACTGATATAACCTCCAGACATTACATCATATGTGACTGATATCAGCCCCTCTTATAACGCTCCAGTACTGATATAACCTCCAGACATTACACCATATGTGACTGATATCAGCCTCTTATAACGCTCCAGTACTCATATAACCTCCAGACATTACACCATATGTGACTGATATCAGCCCCTCTTATAACGCTCCAGTACTGATATAACCTGCAGACATTACACCACATGTGACTGATATCAGCCCCTCTTATAATGCTCCAGCACTGATATAATCTCCAGACATTACACCATATGTGACTGATATCAGCCTCTTATAACGCTCCAGTACTGATATAACCTCCAGACATTACACCATATGTGACTGATATCAGCCCCTCTTATAATGCTCCAGTACGGATATAACCTCCAGACATTACATCATATGTGACTGATATCAGCCCCTCTTATAACGCTCCAGTACTGATATAACCTCCAGACATTACACCATATATGACTGATATCAGCCCCTCTTATAACGCTCCAGTGCTGATATAACCTCCAGACATTACATCATATGTGACTGATATCAGCCCCTCTTATAACGCTCCAGTACTGATATAACCTCCAGACATTACACCATATGTGACTGATATCAGCTCCTCTTATAACGCTCCAGTACTGATATAACCTCCAGACATTACACCATATGTGACTGATATCAGCCTCTTATAATGCTCCAGTACTGATATAACCTCCAGACATTACACCATATGTGACTGATATCAGCCCCTCTTATAACGCTCCAGTACTGATATAACCTCCAGACATTACACCATATGTGACTGATATCAGCCTCTTATAATGCTCCAGTACTGATTTAACCTCCAGACATTACACCATATGTGACTGATATCAGCTCCTCTTATAACGCTCCAGTACTGATATAACCTCCAGACATTACACCATATGTGACTGATATCAGCCTCTTATAATGCTCCAGTACTGATATAACCTCCAGACATTACACCATATGTGACTGATATCAGCTCCTCTTATAACGCTCCAGTACTGATATAACCTCCAGACATTACACCATATGTGACTGATATCAGCCTCTTATAATGCTCCAGTACTGATATAACCTCCAGACATTACACCATATGTGACTGATATCAGCCCCTCTTATAACGCTCCAGTACTGATATAACCTCCAGACATTACATCATATGTGACTGATATCAGCCCCTCTTATAACGCTCCAGTACTGATATAACCTCCAGACATTACACCATATGTGACTGATATCAGCTCCTCTTATAACGCTCCAGTACTGATATAACCTCCAGACATTACACCATATGTGACTGATATCAGCCTCTTATAATGCTCCAGTACTGATATAACCTCCAGACATTACACCATATGTGACTGATATCAGCCCCTCTTATAACGCTCCAGTACTGATATAACCTCCAGACATTACACCATATGTGACTGATATCAGCCTCTTATAATGCTCCAGTACTGATATAACCTCCAGACATTACACCATATGTGACTGATATCAGCTCCTCTTATAACGCTCCAGTACTGATATAACCTCCAGACATTACATCATATATGACTGATATCAGCTTCTTATAACTCTCCAGTACTGATATAACCTCCAGACATTACACCATATGTGACTGATATCAGCCCCTCTTATAACGCTCCAGTACTGATATAACCTCCAGACATTACATCATATGTGACTGATATCAGCTCCTCTTATAACGCTCCAGTACTGATATAACCTCCAGACATTACATCATATGTGACTGATATCACCTCCTCTTATAACGCTCCAGTACTGATATAACCTCCAGACATTACATCATATGTGACTGATATCAGCTCCTCTTATAACGCTCCAGTACTGATATAACCTCCAGACATTACATCATATGTGACTGATATCAGCCCCTCTTATAACGCTCCAGTACTGATATAACCTCCTGACATTACACCATATGTGACTGATATCAGCCCCTCTTATAACGCTCCAGTTCTGATATAACCTCCAGACATTACACCATATGTGACTAATATCAGCCTCTTATAACGCTCCAGTACTGATATAACCTCCAGACATTACATCATATGTGACTGATATCAGCCCCTCTTATAACGCTCCAGTACTGATATAACCTCCTGACATTACACCATATGTGACTGATATCAGCCCCTCTTATAACGCTCCAGTACTGATATAACCTCCAGACATTACACCATATGTGACTGATATCAGCCTCTTATAACGCTCCAGTACTGATATAACCTCCAGACATTACATCATATGTGACTGATATCAGCCCCTCTTATAACACTCCAGTACTGATATAACCTCCAGACATTACATCATATGTGACTGATATCAGCCCCTCTTATAACGCTCCAGCACTGATTTAACCTCCAGACATTACATCATATGTGACTGATATCAGCCCCTCTTATAACACTCCAGTACTGATATAACCTCCAGACATTACATCATATGTGACTGATATCAGCTCCTCTTATAACGCTCCAGTACTGATATAACCTCCAGACATTACATCATATGTGACTGATATCAGCCTCTTATAATGCTCCAGTACTGATATAACCTCCAGACATTACAACATATGTGACTGATATCAGCCCCTCTTATAACGCTCCAGTACTGATATAACCTCCAGACATTACACCATATGTGACTGATATCAGCCCCTCTTATAACGCTCCAGTACTGATATAACCTCCAGACATTACATCATATGTGACTGATATCAGCTCCTCTTATAACACTCCAGTACTGATATAACCTCCACACATTACAACATATGTGACTGATATCAGCTCCTCTTATAACGCTCCAGTACTGATATAACCTCCAGACATTACACCATATGTGACTGATATCAGCTCCTCTTATAACTCTCCAGCACTGATATAACCTCCAGACATTACATCATATGTGACTGATATCAGCCTCTTATAACGCTCCAGTACTGATATAACCTCCACACATTACATCATATGTGACTGATATCAGCTCCTCTTATAACGCTCCAGTACTGATATAACCTCCAAACATTACACCATATGTGACTGATATCAGCCCCTCTCATAACGCTCCAGTACTTATATAACCTCCAGACATTACACCATATGTGACTGATATCAGCCTCTTATAACGCTCCAGTACTGATATAACCTCCAGACATTACACCATATGTGACTGATATCAGCCCCTCTTATAACGCTCCAGTACTGATATAACCTCCAGACATTACACCATATGTGACTGATATCACCTCCTCTTATAACGCTCCAGTACTGATATAACCTCCAGACATTACAACATATGTGACTGATATCAGCTCCTCTTATAACGCTCCAGTACTGATATAACCTCCAGACATTACATCATATGTGACTGATATCAGCCTCTCTTATAACGCTCCAGTACTGATATAACCTCCAGACATTACACCATATGTGACTGATATCAGCTCCTCTTATAACGCTCCAGCACTGATATAACCTCCAGACATGACATCATATGTGACTGATATCAGCCTCTTATAACGCTCCAGTACTGATATAATCTCCACACATTACATCATATGTGACTGATATCAGCTCCTCTTATAACGCTCCAGTACTGATATAACCTCCAGACATTACACCATATGTGACTGATATCAGCCCCTATTATAACGCTCCAGCACTGATATAACCTCCAGACATTACATCATATGTGACTAATATCAGCCTCTTATAACGCTCCAGTACTGATATAACCTCCAGACATTACACCATATGTGACTGATATCAGCCCCTCTTATAACGCTCCAGTACTGATATAACCTCCAGACATTACACCATATGTGACTGATATCAGCTCCTCTTATAACGCTCCAGTACTGATATAACCTCCAGACATTACACCATATGTGACTGATATCAGCCTCTTATAACGCTCCAGTACTGATATAACCTCCAGACATTACACCATATGTGACTGATATCAGCCCATCTTATAACGCTCCAGTACTGATATAACCTCCAGACATTACACCATATGTGACTGATATCAGCCCATCTTATAACGCTCCAGTACTGATATAACCTCCAGACATTACATCATATGTGACTGATATCAGCCCCTCTTATAACGCTCCAGTACTGATATAACCTCCAGACATTACATCATATGTGAGTGATATCAGCCCCTCTCATAACGCTCCAGTACTTATATAACCTCCAGACATTACACCATATGTGACTGATATCAGCCTCTTATAACGCTCCAGTACTGATATAACCTCCAGACATTACATCATATGTGACTGATATCAGCCCCTCTTATAACGCTCCAGTACTGATATAACCTCCAGACATTACACCATATGTGACTGATATCAGCCCCTCTTATAACGCTCCAGTACTGATATAACCTCCAGACATTACATCATATGTGACTGATATCAGCCCCTCTTATAACGCTCCAGTACTGATATAACCTCCAGACATTACATCATATGTGACTGATATCAGCCCCTCTTATAACGCTCCAGTACTGATATAACCTTCAGACATTACACCATATGTGACTGATATCAGCCCCTCTTATAACGCTCCAGTACTGATATAACCTCCAGACATTACACCATATGTGACTGATATCAGCCTCTTATAACTCTCCAGTACTGATATAACCTCCAGATATTACACCATATGTGACTGATATCAGCCTCTTATAACGCTCCAGTACTGATATAACCTCCAGACATTACACCATATGTAACTGATATCAGCCCCTCTTATAACGCTCCAGTACTGATATAACTTCCAGACATTACATCATATGTGACTGATATCAGCCCCTCTTATAACGCCCCAGTACTGATATCAGTCACATATGATGTAATGTCTGGAGGTTATATCAGTCTCTTATAACGCTCCAGTACTGATATTACCTCCAGACATTACACCATATGTGACTGATATCAGCCTCTTATAACGCTCCAGTACTGATATAACCTCCAGACATTACATCATATGTGACTGATATCAGCCCCTCTTATAACGCTCCAGTACTGATATAACCTCCTGACATTACACCATATGTGACTGATATCAGCCCCTCTTATAACGCTCCAGTACTGATATAACCTCCAGACATTACACCATATCTGACTGATATCAGCCTCTTATAACGCTCCAGTACTGATATAACCTCCAAACATTACACCATATGTGACTGATATCAGCCCCTCTTATAACGCTCCAGTACTGATATAACCACCAGACATTACACCATATGTGACTGATATCAGCCCCTCTTATAACGCTCCAGTACTGATATAAGCTCCAGACATTACATCATATGTGATTGATATCAGCCTCTTATAACGCTCCAGTATTGATATAACCTCCAGACATTACACCATATGTGACTGATATCAGCCTCTTATAACTCTCCAGTACGGATATAACCTCCAGACATTACATCATATGTGACTGATATCAGCCCCTCTTATAACACTCCAGTACTGATATAACCTCCAGACATTACATCATATGTGACTGATATCAGCCCCTCTTATAACGCTCCAGCACTGATATAACCTCCAGACATTACATCATATGTGACTGATATCAGCCTCTCTTATAACGCTCCAGTACTGATATAACCTCCAGACATTACAACATATGTGACTGATATCAGCCCCTCTTATAACGCTCCAGTACTGATATAACCTCCAGACATTACACCATATGTGACTGATATCAGCCCCTCTTATAACGCTCCAGTACTGATATAACCTCCAGACATTACATCATATGTGACTGATATCAGCTCCTCTTATAACACTCCAGTACTGATATAACCTCCAGACATTACACCATAGGTGACTGATATCAGCCCCTCTTATAACGCTCCCGTACTGATATAACCTCCAGACATTACATGATATGTGACTGATATCAGCCTCTTATAACGCTCCAGTACTGATATAACCTCCAGACATTACACCATATGTGACTGATATCAGCCCCTCTTATAACGCTCCAGTACTGATATAACCTCCAGACATTACACCATATGTGACTGATATCACCTCCTCTTATAACGCTCCAGTACTGATATAACCTCCAGACATTACAACATATGTGACTGATATCAGCTCCTCTTATAACGCTCCAGTACTGATATAACCTCCAGACATTACACCATATGTGACTGATATCAGCCTCTTATAACGCTCCAGTACTGATATAACCTCCAGACATTACACCATATGTGACTGATATCAGCCCCTCTTATAACGCTCCAGTACTGATATAACCTCCAGACATTACACCATATGTGACTGATATCAGCCTCTTATAACGCTCCAGTACTGATATAACCTCCAGACATTACATCATATGTGACTGATATCAGCCCCTCTTATAACGCTCCAGTACTGATATAACCTCCTGACATTACACCATATGTGACTGATATCAGCCCCTCTTATAACGCTCCAGTACTGATATAACCTCCAGACATTACATCATATGTGACTGATATCAGCCCCTCTTATAACGCCCCAGTACTGATATCAGTCACATATGATGTAATGTCTGGAGGTTATATCAGTCTCTTATAACGCTCCAGTACTGATATTACCTCCAGACATTACACCATATGTGACTGATATCAGCCTCTTATAACGCTCCAGTACTGATATAACCTCCAGACATTACATCATATGTGACTGATATCAGCCCCTCTTATAACGCTCCAGTACTGATATAACCTCCTGACATTACCCCATATGTGACTGATATCAGCCCCTCTTATAACGCTCCAGTACTGATATAACCTCCAGATATTACACCATATGTGACTGATATCAGCCTCTTATAACGCTCCAGTACTGATATAACCTCCAGACATTACACCATATGTGACTGATATCAGCCCCTCTTATAACGCTCCAGTACTGATATAACTTCCAGACATTACATCATATGTGACTGATATCAGCCCCTCTTATAACGCTCCAGTACTGATATAACCCCCAGACATTATATCATATGTGACTGATATCAGTCTCTTATAACGCTTCAGTACTGATATAACCTCCAGACATTACATCATATGTGACTGACATCAACCCCTCTTATAACGCTCCAGTACTGATATAACCTCCAGACATTACACCATATCTGACTGATATCAGCCTCTTATAACGCTCCAGTACTGATATAACCTCCAAACATTACACCATATGTGACTGATATCAGCCCCTCTTATAACGCTCCAGTACTGATATAACCCCCAGACATTACACCATATGTGACTGATATCAGCCCCTCTTATAACGCTCCAGTACTGATATAAGCTCCAGACATTACATCATATGTGATTGATATCAGCCTCTTATAACGCTCCAGTATTGATATAACCTCCAGACATTACACCATATGTGACTGATATCAGCCTCTTATAACTCTCCAGTACGGATATAACCTCCAGACATTACATCATATGTGACTGATATCAGCCCCTCTTATAACACTCCAGTACTGATATAACCTCCAGACATTACATCATATGTGACTGATATCAGCCTCTCTTATAAAGCTCCAGTACTGATAGAACCTCCAGACATTACATCATATGTGACTGATATCAGCTCCTCTTATAACGCTCCAGTACTGATATAACCTCCAGACATTACATCATTTGTGACTGATATCAGCCCCTCTTATAACGCTCCAGTACTGATATAACCTCCAGACATTACAACATATGTGACTGATATCAGCCCCTCTTATAACGCTCCAGTACTGATATAACCTCCAGACATTACACCATATGTGACTGATATCAGCCCCTCTTATAACTCTCCAGTACTGATATAACCTCCAGACATTACATCATATGTGACTGATATCAGCTCCTCTTATAACACTCCAGTACTGATATAACCTCCAGACATTACACCATAGGTGACTGATATCAGCCCCTCTTATAACGCTCCCGTACTGATATAACCTCCAGACATTACATCATATGTGACTGATATCAGCCTCTTATAACGCTCCAGTACTGATATAACCTCCAGACATTACACCATATGTGACTGATATCAGCCCCTCTTATAACGCTCCAGTACTGATATAACCTCCAGACATTACATCATATGTGACTGATATCACCTCCTCTTATAACGCTCCAGTACTGATATAACCTCCAGACATTACAACATATGTGACTGATATCAGCTCCTCTTATAACGCTCCAGTACTGATATAACCTCCAGACATTACACCATATGTGACTGATATCAGCCTCTTATAACGCTCCAGTACTGATATAACCTCCAGACATTACACCATATGTGACTGATATCAGCCCCTCTTATAACGCTCCAGTACTGATATAACCTCCAGACATTACATCATATGTGACTGATATCAGCCCCTCTTATAACGCTCCAGTACTGATATAACCTCCAGACATTACACCATATGTGACTGATATCAGCCTCTTATAACGCTCCAGTACTGATATAACCTCCAGACATTACATCATATGTGACTGATATCAGCCCATCTTATAACGCTCCAGTACTGATATAACCTCCAGACATTACATCATATGTGACTGATATCAGCCCCTCTTATAACGCTCCAGTACTGATATAACCTCCAGACATTACATCATATGTGACTGATATCAGCCCCTCTCATAACGCTCCAGTACTGATATAACCTCCAGACATTACACCATATGTGACTGATATCAGCCTCTTATAACGCTCCAGTACTGATATAACCTCCAGACATTACATCATATGTGACTGATATCAGCCCCTCTTATAACGCTCCAGTACTGATATAACCTCCAGACATTACATCATATGTGACTGATATCAGCCCCTCTTATAACGCTCCAGTACTGATATAACCTCCAGACATTAAACCATATGTGACTGATATCAGCCCCTCTTATAACGCTCCAGTACTGATATAACCTCCAGACATTACATCATATGTGACTGATATCAGCCCCTCTTATAACGCTCCAGTACTGATATAACCTCCAGACATTACACCATATGTGACTGATATCAGCCTCTTATAACGCTCCAGTACTGATATAACCTCCAGACATTACATCATATGTGACAGATATCAGCCCCTCTTATAACGCCCCAGTACTGATATCAGTCACATATGATGTAATGTCTGGAGGTTATATCAGTCTCTTATAACGCTCCAGTACTGATATTACCTCCAGACATTACACCATATGTGACTGATATCAGCCTCTTATAACGCTCCAGTACTGATATAACCTCCAGACATTACATCATATGTGACTGATATCAGCCCCTCTTATAACGCTCCAGTACTGATATAACGTCTTGACATTACACCATATGTGACTGATATCAGCCCCTCTTATAACGCTCCAGTACTGATATAACCTCCAGATATTACACCATATGTGACTGATATCAGCCTCTTATAATGCTCCAGTACTGATATAACCTCCAGACATTACACCATATGTGACTGATATCAGCCCCTCTTATAACGCTCCAGTACTGATATAACTTCCAGACATTACATCATATGTGACTGATATCAGCCCCTCTTATAACTCTCCAGTACTGATATAACCTTCAGACATTACATCATATGTGACTGATATCAGCCCCTCTTATAACGCTCCAGTACTGATATAACCCCCAGACATTTCTTCATATGTGACTGATATCAGCCCCTCTTATAACGCTCCAGTACTGATATAACCCCCAGACATTACATCATATGTGACTGATATCAGTCTCTTATAACGTTCCAGTACTGATATAACCTCCAGACATTACATCATATGTGACTGATATCAGACACTCTTATAACGCTCCAGTACTGATATAACCTCCAGACGTTACACCATATCTGACTGATATCAGCCTCTTATAACGCTCCAGTACTGATATAACCTCCAGACATTACACCATATGTGACTGATATCAGCCCCTCTTATAACGCTCCAGTACTGATATAACCTCCAGACATTACACCATATCTGACTGATATCAGCCTCTTATAACGCTCCAGTACTGATATAACCTCCAAACATTACACCATATGTGACTGATATCAGCCCCTCTTATAACGCTCCAGTACTGATATAACCCCCAGACATTACACCATATGTGACTGATATCAGCCCCTCTTATAACGCTCCAGTACTGATATAAGCTCCAGACATTACATCATATGTGACTGATATCAGCCTCTTATAACGCTCCAGTATTGATATAACCTCCAGACATTACACCATATGTGACTGATATCAGCCTCTTATAACTCTTCAGTACGGATATAACCTCCAGACATTACATCATATGTGACTGATATCAGCCTCTTATAACGCTCCAGTACTGATATAACCTCCAGACATTACATCATATGTGACTGATATCAGCCCCTCTTATAACGCTCCAGCACTGATAGAACCTCCAGACATTACATCATATGTGACTGATATCAGCCTCTCTTATAAAGCTCCAGTACTGATATAACCTCCAGACATTACATCATATGTGACTGATATCAGCCTCTCTTATAAAGCTCTAGTACTGATATAACCTCCAGACATTACATCATATGTGACTGATATCAGCCTCTCTTATAACGCTCCAGCACTGATATAACCTCCAGACATTACATCATATGTGACTGATATCAGCCTCTCTTATAAAGCTCCAGTACGGATATAACCTCCAGACATTACATCATATGTGACTGATATCAGCTCCTCTTATAACGCTCCAGCACTGATAGAACGTCCAGACATTACATCATATGTGAATGATATCAGCTCCTCTTATAACGCTCCAGTACTGATACAACCTCCAGACATTACATCATTTGTGACTGATATCATCCTCTTATAACGCTCCAGTACTGATATAACCTCCAGACATTACACCATATGTGACTGATATCAGCCCCTCTTATAACGCTCCAGTACTGATATAACCTCCAGACATTACATCATATGTGACTGATATCAGCTCCTCTTATAACGCTCCAGTACTGATATAACCTCCAGACATTACATCATATGTGACTGATATCAGCCTCTTATAACGCTCCAGTACTGATATAACCTCCAGACATTACACCATATGTGACTGATATCCGCCCCTCTTATAACGCTCCAGTACTGATATAACCTCCAGACATTACACCATATGTGACTGATATCAGCCTTTTATAATGCTCCAGTACTGATACATCCTCCAGACATTACATCATATGTGACTGATATCAGCTCCTCTTATAACGCTCCAGTACTGATATAACCTCCAGACATTACATCATATGTGACTGATATCAGCCTCTTATAACGCTCCAGTACTGATATAACCTCCAGACATTACACCATATGTGACTGATATCCGCCACTCTTATAACGCTCCAGTACTGATATAACCTCCAGACATTACACCATATGTGACTGATATCAGCCTTTTATAACGCTCCAGTACTGATATATCCTCCAGACATTACTTCATATGTGACTGATATCAGCCCCTCTTATAACGCTCCAGTACTGATGTAACCTCCAGACATTACATCATATGTGACTGATATCAGCTCCTCTTATAACGCTCCAGTACTGATATAACCTCCAGACATTACACCATATGTGACTGATATCAGCCCCTCTTATATTGCTCCAGTACTGATATAACCTCCAGACATTACACCATATGTGACTGATATCAGCCTCTTATAACGCTCCAGTACTGATATAACCTCCAGACATTACATCATATGTGACTGATATCAGACCCTCTTATAATGCTCCAGTACTGATATACCCTCCAGACATTACATCATATGTGACTGATATCAGCCTCTTATAACGCTCCAGTACTGATATAACCTCCAGACATTACATCATATGTGACTGACATCAGACACTCTTATAACGCTCCAGTACTGATATACCCTCCAGACATTACATCATATGTGACTGATATCAGCCTCTTATAACGCTCCAGTACTGATATAACCTCCAGACATTACACCATATGTGACTGATATCAGCCCCTCTTATAACGCCCCAGTACTGATATAACCTCCAGACATTACACCATATATGACTGATATCAGCCTCTTATAACGCTCCAGCACTGATATAACCTCCAGACATTACACCATATGTGACTGATATCAGCCCCTCTTATAACGCTCCAGCACTGATATAACCTCCAGACATTACATCATATGTGACTGATATCAGCCCCTCTTATAACGCTCCAGTACTGATATAGCCTCCAGACATTACATCATATGTGACTGATATCAGCCTCTTATAACGCTCCAGTACTGATATAACCTCCAGACATTACATCATATGTGACTGATATCAGCCCCTCTTATAACGCTCCAGTACTGATATAACCTCCAGACATTACACCATATGTGACTGATATCAGCCTCTTATAACTCTCCAGTACTGATATAGCCTCCAGACATTACATCATATGTGACTGATATCAGCCCATCTTATAACGCTCCACTACTGATATAACCTCCAGACATTACATCATATGTGACTGATATCAGCCTCTTATAACGCTCCAGTACTGATATAACCTCCAGACATTACACCATATGTGACTGATATCAGCCTCTTATAACGCTCCAGTACTGATATAACCTCCAGACATTACATCATATGTGACTGATATCAGCCTCTTATAACGTTCCAGTACTGATATATCCTCCAGACATTACATCATATGTGACTGATATCAGCTCCTCTTATAACGCTCCAGTACTGATATAACCTCCAGACATTACATCATATGTGACTGATATCAGCCTCTTATAACGCTCCAGTACTGATATAACCTCCAGACATTACACCATATGTGACTGATATCAGCCCCTCTTATAACGCTCCAGTACTGATATAAACTCCAGACATTACACCATATGTGACTGATATCAGCCTCTTATAACGCTCCAGTACTGATATAACCTCCAGACATTACATCATATGTGACTGATATCAGCCCCTCTTATAACGCTCCAGTACTGATATAACTTCCAGACATTACCTCATATGTGACTGATATCAGCCCCTCTTATAATGCTCCAGTACTGATATAACCTCCAGACATTACACCATATGTGACTGATATCAGCCCCTCTTATAACGCTCCAGTACTGATATAACCTCCAGACATTACATCATATGTGACTGATATCAGCCTCTTATAACGCTCCAGTACTGATATAACCTCCAGACATTACATCATATGTGACTGATATCAGCCCCTCTTATAACGCTCCAGTACTGATATAACCTCCAGACATTACACCATATGTGACTGATATCAGCCTCTTATAACGCTCCAGTACTGATATATCCTCCAGACATTACATCATATGTGACTGATATCAGCCTCTTATAACGCTCCAGTACTGATATATCCTTCAGACATTACACCATATGTGACTGATATCAGCCTCTTATAACGCTCCAGTACTGATATAACCTCCAGACATTACACCATATGTGACTGATATCAGCCCCTCTTATAACGCTCCAGTACTGATATAACCTCCAGACATTACATCATATGTGACTGATATCATCCTCTTATAACGCTCCAGTACTGATATAACCTCCAGACATTACACCATATGTGACTGATATCAGCCCCTCTTATAACGCTCCATTACTGATATATCCTCCAGACATTACATCATATGTGACTGATATCAGCCCCTCTTATAACGCTCCAGTACTGATATAACCTCCAGACAATACATCATTTGTGACTGATATCAGCCTCTTATAACGCTCCAGTACTGATATATCCTCCAGACATTACATCATATGTGACTGATATCATCCTCTTATAACGCTCCAGTACTGATATAACCTCCAGACATTACACCATATGTGACTGATATCAGCTCCTCTTATAACGCTCCAGTGCTGATATAACCTCCAGACATTACATCATATGTGACTGATATCAGCCTCTCATAACGCTCCAGTACTGATATAACCTCCAGACATTACATCATATGTGACTGATATCAGCCCCTCTTATAACGCTCCAGTACTGATATAACCTCCAGACATTACACCATATGTGACTGATATCAGCCTCTTATAACGCTCCAGTACTGATATTACCTCCAGACATTACACCATATGTGACTGATATCAGCTCCTCTTATAACGCTCCAGTACTGATATAACCTCCAGACATTACATCATATGTGACTGATATCAGCCCCTCTTATAACGCTCCAGTACTGATATAACTGTCACACTGTCACAGAATACTGGAGGTAGGGGGCCTAAGCTGACCCTAAGCTGGGGCCCTGACTAATCCCTCATCCTGGAGGTACTGTTAAAGGTACAGAGGTCCAGGCCGCCAGCGTAACCCCTACCTCCTGAGGATCCCTGCACCACAGTAATCTAGTCCTGAGAAGGACCCTGATCACAACAATTGGGAACCAGCAATAATATGCCCACACACAGTATTTAGACGAACGAGACAGTACAAGGGAAAAACCAAAACCACCTTGCATACAACTTCAACAAAACTACAACAGAGGGAACACCAACGGGAAAGGAGATAAATGATAAAGCGAGGAAAGGGAAATAACACTTTCAAATACACTTATCTCAGCAACTCCAAACACCACGATCCGCTCTGTAAGTCTGAATGAAAAGCTTTCACCGACACCTCACAAACAGACCTGCAGGAATATAAAGGAGTCTCACTAACGAAGCATTGATTGCAGCTGGGCGAGGCTGGACCTCAGCTAGCCCAGAGAGAGAGAGAATTAACTCCTTCACTGCCGAGAAAACACAAAGCACCAACAAGTCAGCTGCGAGAAGTCAGGCTGTGTACTCGTGACGATCTTCGTGGCAACACACCCGTGACAGTACCCCCCCTTCTACGAGGGGCCTCCGGACCCTCAGGGCCAGGTTTATCCGGGTGAGTCGTGTGGAAGGCCCGAACTAATCGGTCTGCGTTAATATCCGACGCAGGAACCCACATCCTCTCCTCAGGACCATACCCCTTCCAATGAACCAAGTACTGAAGGGACCGGCGATTAAAGCGTGAATCAATGACCCTCGATACCTGGAACTCCAAGTTACCATTGACAACCACAGGAGGGGGAGGTAAAGGTGACGGTACCACCGGCGCCACATACCTCTTAAGCAATGATCTGTGAAACACGTTGTGAATTTTAAACGTAGGGGGGAGGTCAAGACGGAATGCCACCGGATTAATAACAGAACTGATTCTGTACGGCCCGATGAACCTGGGACCCAGTTTCCAGGAGGGAACCTTAAGTTTAATATTCCTGGTAGACAACCATACCTGATCGTTCACACTTAAGTCCGGACCAGACACTCTCCTCCTATCAGCCATACGTTTGTATCGGTTCCCCATAGTATTCAGATTCTTCAGCACCCCTCTCCATACTGAAGCGAGAGATGAGGAAAATCGTTCCTCCTCCGGAACCCCCGAAGAGCCCCCCCTACTGAAAGTACAAAACTGGGGGTGAAAACCATATGCCCCAAAAAACGGGGACTTACCAGTGGACTCGCTTCGCCTATTATTGAGAGCAAACTCTGCCAGAGGTAGGAAAGAAGCCCAGTCCTCCTGGTTCTCTGACACAAAACACCGAAGATATGTCTCCAAGCTCTGGTTCATACGTTCCGTCTGACCATTGGTCTGAGGATGAAAAGCCGACGAGAATGACAAATGCATCCCCCGCCGTGCACAAAACGCCTTCCAGAACTTGGACACAAACTGAGACCCCCGATCAGACACCACCTCGGAGGGTACCCCGTGAAGCCTCACAATCTCCCCAATGAACACCTGCGCAAGAGTTTTAGCATTAGGGAGAGCCGGAAGAGCGATAAAATGTGCCATCTTGCTGAACCTGTCCACTACAACGAGTATGACCGTTTTACCCGAAGACGGAGGGAGGTCCGTAATAAAGTCCATAGACAGATGAGTCCAAGGACGCTCCGGGATCTTCAAGGGTAAGAGGGCCCCAGACGGACGGGTATGTGAGGTCTTTGAGCGCGCACAAACCCCACAGGACGCGACAAAAGTTACCACCTCTTTATGTAAGTTAGGCCACCAAAACCGACGCGAGAGGAGATCCACAGTTGCTTTACTCCCCGGGTGTCCTGCAAAAACTGAGTTATGGTGTGCCTCGATCACCTTTTGTCGCAACTGATCTGGAACGAACAGTCTCCCCGGAGGTCCAACAGGGGCGTCCCCCTGAGCCTCCAATATCTCCTCCTCCAGCTCAGAGCATACTGCCGAAACCACCACCCCCTCCTGAAGAACAGGAATCGGGTCGTCCGTATTCCCGGCCCCAGGGAAACTACGAGATAAGGCATCTGCCTTTACATTTTTAGACCCAGGACGATATGTAACGACGAAATTAAATCTGGTAAAAAACAATGACCACCTAGCTTGTCTGGGATTCAGACGTTTAGCGGACTCCAGATATAGCAGGTTCTTGTGATCGGTGATGACGGTGACCGGATGAACTGCCCCCTCCAAAAAATGGCGCCACTCCTCAAAAGCTAACTTAATGGCCAGGAGTTCCCTATTGCCGACATCATAATTCCTCTCAGCGGACGACAATTTTTTAGAGAAAAAGGCGCACGGATGCCACTTACCAGGGGACGAACCCTGTGACAATACTGCTCCCACCCCTACCTCGGAAGCGTCTACCTCTACAAAGAATGGCTGAGACGCATCAGGTTGAATGAGTATGGGTGCCGAGGCAAAACATTTTTTCAAGGAGGAAAATGCTTGACAAGCCTTGTCAGACCACCTAGAAAAATCCGTCCCCTTTTTAGTCATGTCTGTGAGAGGCTTAACCACGGACGAGAAATTACGAATGAACTTCCGGTAATAATTAGCAAACCCCAGGAAACGTTGTAGTGCCTTAAGATTCTCCGGCCGATCCCACTCAAGAACTGCCCGCACTTTCCCAGGGTCCATACGAAAACCGGACGCAGAAACCAGGAAGCCTAAAAACTGGAGTTCCTGTACGGCGAACACACACTTTTCCCACTTGGCATACAGTTTATTATCCCGCAAGATCTGTAACACCTGTCTAACGTGCTCCTGATGAGACACCAGATCCGGCGAGTAAATTAAGATATCATCCAGATATATGACAACAAACTGTCCCACCAGGTGGCAAAAAATATCATTAACAAAGTGTTGAAACACCGCCGGGGCATTAGTCAGACCGAATGGCATGACAAGGTTCTCATAATGCCCCTCCGGAGTGTTAAAAGCCGTCTTCCACTCATCCCCCTCCTTCATCCTAATCAAATTGTACGCCCCCCTGAGATCCAACTTAGAGAACCATTTGGCGCCCACGATCTGATTAAAGAGATCGGGAATAAGTGGGAGCGGATACGGATCTCGGACCGTAATCCGATTAAGTTCACGGAAATCCAGGCAAGGGCGTAGGCCTCCATCTTTCTTCTTAACAAAGAAGAACCCCGCGGCCACCGGTGAAGATGAAGGTCTAATATGCCCCTTAGCCAGACTTTCAGAAATATAATCCTTCATGGCCTGCCTCTCAGGACCAGAAAGGTTATACAACCTAGCTTTAGGTAACTTGGCCTCAGGGAGCAGTTTTACAGAACAGTCATACTCGCGATGAGGAGGTAGTTCCTGACACCCATTCTCCGAGAATACATCCTCAAAGTCTGCCAGAAATGGAGGTAAGACCCAAGGAGTAACCGCACCGATGACCGTGTTCATGCAGTTTTTATTACAGAATTTACTCCATTGGCTTATCTCTCTGGTTTGCCAATTAATAACAGGGTTATGCTTAGCTAACCAAGGAAGGCCCAACACTATAGGAGTGGGAAGACCCTCCAACACGTAGCAAGACAACAGTTCTTTATGTATTGCCCCCACTTGAAGTTTTACGCCATGCACAGCTTGCAAAAAACTTCCCTGACCGAGAGGCCTGGCATCGATCGAGAATATGGGGATGGGTTTAGCCAACTCACTCAATCGCATACCTTGAACCCGGGCAAACCGAGCATCAACCAGATTAGCCCCGGCCCCACTATCCAGAAGAACAGATATCCTCACAGTTCTCGTACCCACCACCACCTCCGCCGGTACGAGAAACTGAGACGAACCTAGGGACGAAATACCTACTCCCAGATTGCCGTCCACCACACAACCTGGGATCAACAGTTTTTTCGACGACTCTTTACTCAGCAAGGGGCGGGATGGACACCCCCCAATAAAATGTCCCTTTTTCCCGCAGAGGAAACACCCTCCTGTCTTATGGCGCACCACCGGTCCCCTTCCCCGAAATGATGTCCCCCCTAATTGCATAGGCTCCTCCGGACTGACCAGGGGAACCACCATATGAGGGGACCTTGTAAGAGGTGGAGACATTACAGGGGGTAGAGTTATCCCGCACCTCTCCCGAAGCCGTCTGTCAACGCGAATAGCAAGGGCCATAGCGGCTTCCAGTGACGCGGGAGAGTCATACTGTGCCAACACATCCTGTAATTTGTCGGATAAACCATGACAAAACTGGCTCCTAAGAGCCGGGTCATTCCACTGGGTGTCCGTGGCCCACCTACGGAACTCCGAACAGAATTCCTCCGCCGGACGATCTCCCTGCTGAATCCTACGTAACTTAGACTCAGCAAGGGAGATCCGATCTGGGTCATCATATACGAGTCCCAAAGCAGCGAAAAACCTATCCACTGACTGGAGAACTGGGGAGCTATGGGGAAGAGAGAACGCCCAAGATTGTGGGTCCCCTTGTAGGAGCGAGATGACAATTCCCACCCTTTGTTCTTCACTGCCCGATGACCGAGGCCACAGCCGAAAGTACAATTTGCATGCCTCCCGGAAAACAAAAAACTTGTCCCGCCCCCCAGTGAACCTGTCAGGGAGAGCTACTTTAGGTTCTGGTCCGGCTTGCTCCAGAGGATGCAAAACCTTGGACCTAACGTCCGCCAGCCCCATGGACAAACTCTGCAACTGCTGAGCTAGACCGGCTACTGGATCCATGGTAGCAGGAGAAAAACTAAGTTGGTCGGTGAAAATGTCACACTGTCACAGAATACTGGAGGTAGGGGGCCTAAGCTGACCCTAAGCTGGGGCCCTGACTAATCCCTCATCCTGGAGGTACTGTTAAAGGTACAGAGGTCCAGGCCGCCAGCGTAACCCCTACCTCCTGAGGATCCCTGCACCACAGTAATCTAGTCCTGAGAAGGACCCTGATCACAACAATTGGGAACCAGCAATAATATGCCCACACACAGTATTTAGACGAACGAGACAGTACAAGGGAAAAACCAAAACCACCTTGCATACAACTTCAACAAAACTACAACAGAGGGAACACCAACGGGAAAGGAGATAAATGATAAAGCGAGGAAAGGGAAATAACACTTTCAAATACACTTATCTCAGCAACTCCAAACACCACGATCCGCTCTGTAAGTCTGAATGAAAAGCTTTCACCGACACCTCACAAACAGACCTGCAGGAATATAAAGGAGTCTCACTAACGAAGCATTGATTGCAGCTGGGCGAGGCTGGACCTCAGCTAGCCCAGAGAGAGAGAGAATTAACTCCTTCACTGCCGAGAAAACACAAAGCACCAACAAGTCAGCTGCGAGAAGTCAGGCTGTGTACTCGTGACGATCTTCGTGGCAACACACCCGTGACAATAACCTCCAGACATTACACCATATGTGACTAATATCAGCTCCTTTTATATCGCTCCAGTACTGATATAACCTCCAGACATTACACCATATGTGACTGATATCAGCCCCTCTTATAACGCTCCAGTACTGATATAACCTCCAGACATTACACCATATGTGACTGATATCAGCTCCTCTTATAACGCTCCAGTACTGATATAACCTCCAGACATTACACCATATGTGACTGATATCAGCCTCTTATAACGCTCCAGCACTGATATAACCTCCAGACATTACACCATATGTGACTGATATCAGCCCCTCTTATAACGCTCCAGCACTGATATAACCTCCAGACATTACATCATATGTGACTGATATCAGCCCCTCTTATAACGCTCCAGTACTGATATAGCCTCCAGACATTACATCATATGTGACTGATATCAGCCTCTTATAACGCTCCAGTACTGATATAACCTCCAAACATTACATCATATGTGACTGATATCAGCCCCTCTTATAACGCTCCAGTACTGATATAACCTCCAGACATTACACCATATGTGACTGATATCAGCCTCTTATAACGCTCCAGTACTGATATAACCTCCAGACATTACATCATATGTGACTGATATCAGCCCCTCTTATAACGCTCCAGTACTGATATAACTTCCAGACATTACCTCATATGTGACTGATATCAGCCCCTCTTATAATGCTCCAGTACTGATATAACCTCCAGACATTACACCATATGTGACTGATATCAGCCCCTCTTATAACGCTCCAGTACTGATATAACCTCCAGACATTACATCATATGTGACTGATATCAGCCTCTTATAACGCTCCAGTACTGATATAACCTCCAGACATTACATCATATGTGACTGATATCAGCCCCTCTTATAACGCTCCAGTACTGATATAACCTCCAGACATTACACCATATGTGACTGATATCAGCCTCTTATAACGCTCCAGTACTGATATATCCTCCAGACATTACTTCATATGTGACTGATATCAGCCCCTCTTATAACGCTCCAGTACTGATATAATCTCCAGACATTACACCATATGTGACTGATATCAGCCCCTCTTATAACGCTCCAGTACTGATATAACCTTCAGACATTACATCATATGTGACTGATATCAGCCTCTTATAACGCTCCAGTACTGATATATCCTTCAGACATTACACCATATGTGACTGATATCAGCCTCTTATAACGCTCCAGTACTGATATAACCTCCAGACATTACACCATATGTGACTGATATCAGCCCCTCTTATAACGCTCCAGTACTGATATAACCTCCAGACATTACATCATATGTGACTGATATCATCCTCTTATAACGCTCCAGTACTGATATAACCTCCAGACATTACACCATATGTGACTGATATCAGCCCCTCTTATAACGCTCCATTACTGATATATCCTCCAGACATTACATCATATGTGACTGATATCAGCCCCTCTTATAACGCTCCAGTACTGATATAACCTCCAGACAATACATCATTTGTGACTGATATCAGCCTCTTATAACGCTCCAGTACTGATATATCCTCCAGACATTACATCATATGTGACTGATATCATCCTCTTATAACGCTCCAGTACTGATATAACCTCCAGACATTACACCATATGTGACTGATATCAGCTCCTCTTATAACGCTCCAGTGCTGATATAACCTCCAGACATTACATCATATGTGACTGATATCAGCCTCTCATAACGCTCCAGTACTGATATAACCTCCAGACATTACATCATATGTGACTGATATCAGCCCCTCTTATAACGCTCCAGTACTGATATAACCTCCAGACATTACACCATATGTGACTGATATCAGCCTCTTATAACGCTCCAGTACTGATATTACCTCCAGACATTACACCATATGTGACTGATATCAGCTCCTCTTATAACGCTCCAGTACTGATATAACCTCCAGACATTACATCATATGTGACTGATATCAGCCCCTCTTATAACGCTCCAGTACTGATATAACCTCCAGACATTACACCATATGTGACTAATATCAGCTCCTTTTATATCGCTCCAGTACTGATATAACCTCCAGACATTACACCATATGTGACTGATATCAGCCCCTCTTATAACGCTCCAGTACTGATATAACCTCCAGACATTACACCATATGTGACTGATATCAGCTCCTCTTATAACGCTCCAGTACTGATATAACCTCCAGACATTACACCATATGTGACTGATATCAGCCTCTTATAACGCTCCAGCACTGATATAACCTCCAGACATTACACCATATGTGACTGATATCAGCCCCTCTTATAACGCTCCAGCACTGATATAACCTCCAGACATTACATCATATGTGACTGATATCAGCCCCTCTTATAACGCTCCAGTACTGATATAGCCTCCAGACATTACATCATATGTGACTGATATCAGCCTCTTATAACGCTCCAGTACTGATATAACCTCCAAACATTACATCATATGTGACTGATATCAGCCCCTCTTATAACGCTCCAGTACTGATATAACCTCCAGACATTACACCATATGTGACTGATATCAGCCTCTTATAACTCTCCAGTACTGATATAGCCTCCAGACATTACATCATATGTGACTGATATCAGCCCATCTTATAACGCTCCACTACTGATATAACCTCCAGACATTACATCATATGTGACTGATATCAGCCTCTTATAACGCTCCAGTACTGATATAACCTCCAGACATTACACCATATGTGACTGATATCAGCCTCTTATAACGCTCCAGTACTGATATAACCTCCAGACATTACATCATATGTGACTGATATCAGCCTCTTATAACGTTCCAGTACTGATATATCCTCCAGACATTACATCATATGTGACTGATATCAGCTCCTCTTATAACGCTCCAGTACTGATATAACCTCCAGACATTACATCATATGTGACTGATATCAGCCTCTTATAACGCTCCAGTACTGATATAACCTCCAGACATTACACCATATGTGACTGATATCAGCCCCTCTTATAACGCTCCAGTACTGATATAACCTCCAGACATTACACCATATGTGACTGATATCAGCCTCTTATAACGCTCCAGTACTGATATAACCTCCAGACATTACATCATATGTGACTGATATCAGCCCCTCTTATAACGCTCCAGTACTGATATAACTTCCAGACATTACCTCATATGTGACTGATATCAGCCCCTCTTATAATGCTCCAGTACTGATATAACCTCCAGACATTACACCATATGTGACTGATATCAGCCCCTCTTATAACGCTCCAGTACTGATATAACCTCCAGACATTACATCATATGTGACTGATATCAGCCTCTTATAACGCTCCAGTACTGATATAACCTCCAGACATTACATCATATGTGACTGATATCAACCCCTCTTATAACGCTCCAGTACTGATATAACCTCCAGACATTACACCATATGTGACTGATATCAGCCTCTTATAACGCTCCAGTACTGATATATCCTCCAGACATTACTTCATATGTGACTGATATC
Organism: Phyllobates terribilis; assembly: GCF_046119375.1. NCBI lineage: Eukaryota > Metazoa > Chordata > Amphibia > Anura > Dendrobatidae > Phyllobates > Phyllobates terribilis. The sequence goes on along the minus strand of NW_027362769.1, from coordinate 193,409,204 downwards.
AGCCCCTCTTATAACGCTCCAGTACTGATATAATCTCCAGACATTACACCATATGTGACTGATATCAGCCCCTCTTATAACGCTCCAGTACTGATATAACCTCCAGACATTACATCATATGTGACTGATATCAGCCTCTTATAACGCTCCAGTACTGATATATCCTTCAGACATTACACCATATGTGACTGATATCAGCCTCTTATAATGCTCCAGTACTGATATAACCTCCAGACATTACACCATATGTGACTGATATCAGCCCCTCTTATAACGCTCCAGTACTGATATAACCTCCAGACATTACATCATATGTGACTGATATCATCCTCTTATAACGCTCCAGTACTGATATAACCTCCAGACATTACACCATATGTGACTGATATCAGCCCCTCTTATAACGCTCCATTACTGATATATCCTCCAGACATTACATCATATGTGACTGATATCAGCCCCTCTTATAACGCTCCAGTACTGATATAACCTCCAGACAATACATCATTTGTGACTGATATCAGCCTCTTATAACGCTCCAGTACTGATATATCCTCCAGACATTACATCATATGTGACTGATATCATCCTCTTATAACGCTCCAGTACTGATATAACCTCCAGACATTACACCATATGTGACTGATATCAGCTCCTCTTATAACGCTCCAGTGCTGATATAACCTCCAGACATTACATCATATGTGACTGATATCAGCCTCTCATAACGCTCCAGTACTGATATAACCTCCAGACATTACATCATATGTGACTGATATCAGCCCCTCTTATAACGCTCCAGTACTGATATAACCTCCAGACATTACACCATATGTGACTGATATCAGCCTCTTATAACGCTCCAGTACTGATATTACCTCCAGACATTACACCATATGTGACTGATATCAGCTCCTCTTATAACGCTCCAGTACTGATATAACCTCCAGACATTACATCATATGTGACTGATATCAGCCCCTCTTATAACGCTCCAGTACTGATATAACCTCCAGACATTACACCATATGTGACTAATATCAGCTCCTTTTATATCGCTCCAGTACTGATATAACCTCCAGACATTACACCATATGTGACTGATATCAGCCCCTCTTATAACGCTCCAGTACTGATATAACCTCCAGACATTACACCATATGTGACTGATATCAGCTCCTCTTATAACGCTCCAGTACTGATATAACCTCCAGACATTACATCATATGTGACTGATATCAGCCCCTCTTATAACGCTCAAGTACTGATATAACCTCTAGACATTACATCATATGTGACTGATATCAGCCCCTCTTATAACGCTCCAGTACTGATATAACCTCCAGACATTACATCATATGTGACTGATATCAGCCTCTTATAACGCTCCAGTACTGATATAACCTCCAGACATTACACCATATGTGACTGATATCAGCCTCTTATAACGCTCCAGTACTGATATAACCTCCAGACATTACACCATATGTGACTGATATCAGCCCCTCTTATAACGTTCAATTACTGATATAACCTCCAGACATTACATCATATGTGACTGATATCAGCCCCTCTTATAACTCTCCAGTACTGATATAACCTCCAGACATTACATCATATGTGACTGATATCATCCTCTTATAACGCTCCAGTACTGATATAACCTCCAGACATTACACCATATGTGACTGATATCAGCCCCTCTTATAACGCTCCAGTACTGATATAACCTCCAGACATTACACCATATGTGACTGATATCAGCTCCTCTTATAACGCTCCATCACTGATATAACCTCCAGACATTACACCATATGTGACTGATATCAGCCCCTCTTATAACGCTCCAGTACTGATATAACCTCCAGACATTACATCATATGTGACTGATATCAGCCTCTTATAACGCTCCAGCACTGATATAACCTCCAGACATTACACCATATGTGACTGATATCAGCCCCTCTTATAACGCTCCAGCACTGATATAACCTCCAGACATTACATCATATGTGACTGATATCAGCCCCTCTTATAACGCTCCAGTACTGATATAGCCTCCAGACATTACATCATATGTGACTGATATCAGCCTCTTATAACGCTCCAGTACTGATATAACCTCCAGACATAACATCATATGTGACTGATATCAGCCCCTCTTATAACGCTCCAGTACTGATATAACCTCCAGACATTACACCATATGTGACTGATATCAGCCTCTTATAACTCTCCAGTACTGATATAACCTCCAGACATTACATCATATGTGACTGATATCAGCCCATCTTATAACGCTCCAGTACTGATATAACCTCCAGACATTACATCATATGTGACTGATATCAGCCTCTTATAACGCTCCAGTACTGATATAACCTCCAGACATTACACCATATGTGACTGATATCAGCCTCTCTTATTACGCTCCAGTACTGATATAACCTCCAGACATTACACCATATGTGACTGATATCAGCCTCTTATAACGCTCCAGTACTGATATAACCTCCAGATATTACATCATATGTGACTGATATCAGCCTCTTATAACGTTCCAGTACTGATATATCCTCCAGACATTACATCATATGTGACTGATATCAGCTCCTCTTATAACGCTCCAGTACTGATATAACCTCCAGACATTACATCATATGTGACTGATATCAGCCTCTTATAACGCTCCAGTACTGATATAACCTCCAGACATTACACCATATGTGACTGATATCAGCCCCTCTTATAACGCTCCAGTACTGATATAACCTCCAGACATTACATCATATGTGACTGATATCAGCCCCTCTTATAACGCTCCAGTACTGATATAACTTCCAGACATTACCTCATATGTGACTGATATCAGCCCCTCTTATAACGCTCCAGTACTGATATAACCTCCAGACATTTCACCATATGTGACTGATATCAGCCCCTCTTATAACGCTCCAGTACTGATATAACCTCCAGACATTACAACATATGTGACTGATATCAGCCTCTTATAACGCTCCAGTACTGATATAACCTCCAGACATTACATCATATGTGACTGATATCAGCCCCTCTCATAACGCTCCAGTACTGATATAACCTCCAGACATTACACCATATGTGACTGATATCAGCCTCTTATAACGCTCCAGTACTGATATATCCTCCAGACATTACTTCATATGTGACTGATATCAGCCCCTCTTATAACGCTCCAGTACTGATATAATCTCCAGACATTACACCATATGTGACTGATATCAGCCCCTCTTATAACGCTCCAGTACTGATATAACCTCCAGACATTACATCATATGTGACTGATATCAGCCTCTTATAACGCTCCAGTACTGATATATCCTCCAGACATTACACCATATGTGACTGATATCAGCCCCTCTTATAACGCTCCAGTACTGATATAACCTCCAGACATTACATCATATGTGACTGATATCATCCTCTTATAACGCTCCAGTACTGATATAACCTCCAGACATTACACCATATGTGACTGATATCAGCCCCTCTTATAACGCTCCATTACTGATATATCCTCCAGACATTACATCATATGTGACTGATATCAGCCCCTCTTATAACGCTCCAGTACTGATATAATCCCCAGACATTACACCATATGTGACTGATATCAGCCCCTCTTATAACGCTCCAGTACTGATATAACCTCCAGACATTACATCATATGTGACTGATATCAGCCTCTTATAACGCTCCAGTACTGATATAACCTCCAGACATTACACCATATGTGACTGATATCAGCCCCTCTTATAACGCTCCAGTTCTGATATAACCTCCAGACATTACATCATATGTGACTGATATCATCCTCTTATAACGCTCCAGTACTGATATAACCTCCAGACATTACACCATATGTGACTGATATCAGCCCCTCTTATAACGCTCCATTACTGATATATCCTCCAGACATTACATCATATGTGACTGATATCAGCCCCTCTTATAACGCTCCAGTACTGATATAACCTCCAGACATTAAATCATTTGTGACTGATATCAGCCTCTTATAACGCTCCAGTACTGATATATCCTCCAGAGATTACATCATATGTGACTGATATCATCCTCTTATAACGCTCCAATACTGATATAACCTCCAGACATTACACCATATGTGACTGATATCAGCTCCTCTTATAACGCTCCAGTGCTGATATAACCTCCAGACATTACATCATATGTGACTGATATCAGCCTCTCATAACGCTCCAGTACTGATATAACCTCCAGACATTACATCATATGTGACTGATATCAGCCCCTCTTATAACGCTCCAGTACTGATATAACCTCCAGACATTACACCATATGTCACTGATATCAGCCTCTTATAACGCTCCAGTACTGATATTACCTCCAGACATTACACCATATGTGACTGATATCAGCTCCTCTTATAACGCTCCAGTACTGATATAACCTCCAGACATTACATCATATGTGACTGATATCAGCCCCTCTTATAACGCTCCAGTACTGATATAACCTCCAGACATTACACCATATGTGACTAATATCAGCTCCTTTTATATCGCTCCAGTACTGATATAACCTCCAGACATTACACCATATGTGACTGATATCAGCCCCTCTTATAACGCTCCAGTACTGATATAACCTCCCGACATTACACCATATGTGACTGATATCAGCTCCTCTTATAACGCTCAAGTACTGATATAACCTCCAGACATTACATCATATGTGACTGATATCAGCCCCTCTTATAACGCTCCAGTACTGATATAACCTCCAGACATTACATCATATGTGACTGATATCAGCCTCTTATAACGCTCCAGTACTGATATAACCTCCAGACATTACACCATATGTGACTGATATCAGCCTCTTATAACGCTCCAGTACTGATATAACCTCCAGACATTACACCATATGTGACTGATATCAGCTCCTCTTATAACGCTCCAGCACTGATATAACCTCCAGACATTACACCATATGTGACTGATATCAGCCCCTCTTATAACGCTCAATTACTGATATAACCTCCAGACATTACATCATATGTGACTGATATCAGCCCCTCTTATAACTCTCCAGTACTGATATAACCTCCAGACATTACATCATATGTGACTGATATCATCCTCTTATAACGCTCCAGTACTGATATAACCTCCAGACATTACACCATATGTGACTGATATCAGCCCCTCTTATAACGCTCCAGTACTGATATAACCTCCAGACATTACACCATATGTGACTGATATCAGCTCCTCTTATAACGCTCCAGCACTGATATAACCTCCAGACATTACACCATATGTGACTGATATCAGCCCCTCTTATAACGCTCCAGTACTGATATAACCTCCAGACATTACATCATATGTGACTGATATCTGCCTCTTATAACGCTCCATTACTGATATAACCTCCAGACATTACATCATATGTGACTGATATCAGCCTCTTATAACGCTCCAGTACTGATATAACCTCCAGACATTACACCATATGTGACTGATATCAGCCCCTCTTATAACGCTCCAGTACTGATATAACCTCCAGAAATTACATCATATGTGACTGATATCAGCCTCTTATAACGCTCCAGTACTGATATAACCTCCAGACATTACATCATATGTGACTGATATCTGCCTCTTATAACGCTCCAGTACTGATATAACCTCCAGACATTACATCATATGTGACTGATATCAGCTTCTTATAACGCTCCAGTACTGATATAACCTCCAGACATTACACCATATGTGACTGATATCAGCCTCTTATAACGCTCCAGTACTGATATAACCTCCAGACATTACATCATATGTGACTGATATCAGCTCCTCTTATAACGCTCCAGTACTGATATAACCTTCTGACATTACACCATATGTGACTGATATCAGCCCCTCTTATAACGCTCCAGTACTGATATAACCTCCAGACATTACACCATATGTGACTGATATCAGCCCCTCTTATAACGCTCCAGTACTGATATAACCTCCAGACATTACACCATATGTGACTGATATCAGCCTCTTATAACGCTCCAGTACTGATATAACCTCCAGACATTACATCATATGTGACTGATATCAGCCCCTCTTATAACGCTCCAGTACTGATATAACCTCCAGACATTACCTCATATGTGACTGATATCAGCCCCTCTTATAACGCTCCAGTACTGATATAACCTCCAGACATTACACCATATGTGACTGATATCAGCCCCTCTTATAACGCTCCAGTACTGATATAACCTCCAGACATTACATCATATGTGACTGATATCAGCCTCTTATAACGCTCCAGTACTGATATAACCTCCAGACATTACATCATATGTGACTGATATCAGCCCCTCTTATAACGCTCCAGTACTGATATAACCTCCAGACATTACACCATATGTGACTGATATCAGCCTCTTATAACGCTCCAGTACTGATATATCCTCCAGACATTACTTCATATGTGACTAATATCAGCCCCTCTTATAACGCTCCAGTACTGATATAATCTCCAGACATTACATCATATGTGACTGATATCAGCTCCTCTTATAACGCTCCAGTACTGATATAACCTCCAGACATTACACCATATGTGACTGATATCAGCCCCTCTTATAACGCTCCAGTACTGATATAACCTCCAGACATTACACCATATGTGACTGATATCAGCCCCTCTTATAACGCTCCAGTACTGATATAACCTCCAGCCATTACATCATATGTGACTGATATCAGCCTCTTATAACGCTCCAGTACTGATATATCCTCCAGACATTACACCATATGTGACTGATATCAGCCTCTTATAACGCTCCAGTACTGATATAACCTCCAGACATTACACCATATGTGACTGATATCAGCCCCTCTTATAACGCTCCAGTACTGATATAACCTCCAGACATTACAACATATGTGACTGATATCATCCTCTTATAACTCTCCAGTACTGATATAACCTCCAGACATTACACCATATGTGACTGATATCAGCCCCTCTTATAACGCTCCATTACTGATATATCCTCCAGACATTACATCATATGTGACTGATATCAGCCCCTCTTATAACGCTTCAGTACTGATATAGCCTCCAGACATTACACCATATGTGAATGATATCAGCCCCTCTTATAACGCTCTAGTACTGATATAACCTCCAGACATTACATCATATGTGACTGATATCTGCCTCTTATAACGCTCCAGTACTGATATAACCTCCAGACATTACACCATATGTGACTGATATCAGCTCCTCTTATAACGCTCCAGTGCTGATATAACCTCCAGACATTACATCATATGTGACTGATATCAGCCTCTCATAACGCTCCAGTACTGATATAACCTCCAGACATTACATCATATGTGAATATCAGCCCCTCTTATAACGCTCCAGTACTGATATAACCTCCAGACATTACACCATATGTGACTGATATCAGCCTCTTATAACGCTCCAGTACTGATATTACCTCCAGACATTACACCATATATGACTGATATCAGCTCCTCTTATAACGCTCCAGTACTGATATAACCTCCAGACATTACATCATATGTGACTGATATCTGCCTCTTATAACGCTCCATTACTGATATAACCTCCAGACATTACATCATATGTGACTGATATCAGCCTCTTATAACGCTCCAGTCCTGATATAACCTCCAGACATTACACCATATGTGACTGATATCAGCCCCTCTTATAACGCTCCAGTACTGATATAACCTCCAGAAATTACATCATATGTGACTGATATCAGCCTCTTATAACGCTCCAGTACTGATATAACCTCCAGACATTACATCATATGTGACTGATATCTGCCTCTTATAACGCTCCAGTACTGATATAACCTCCAGACATTACATCATATGTGACTGATATCAGCTTCTTATAACGCTCCAGTACTGATATAACCTCCAGACATTACACCATATGTGACTGATATCAGCCTCTTATAACGCTCCAGTACTGATATAACCTCCAGACATTACATCATATGTGACTGATATCAGCTCCTCTTATAACGCTCCAGTACTGATATAACCTTCTGACATTACACCATATGTGACTGATATCAGCCCCTCTTATAACGCTCCAGTACTGATATAACCTCCAGACATTACACCATATGTGACTGATATCAGCCCCTCTTATTACGCTCCAGTACTGATATAACCTCCAGACATTACACCATATGTGACTGATATCAGCCTCTTATAACGCTCCAGTACTGATATAACCTCCAGACATTACATCATATGTGACTGATATCAGCCCCTCTTATAACGCTCCAGTACTGATATAACCTCCAGACATTACCTCATATGTGACTGATATCAGCCCCTCTTATAACGCTCCAGTACTGATATAACCTCCAGACATTACACCATATGTGACTGATATCAGCCCCTCTTATAACGCTCCAGTACTGATATAACCTCCAGACATTACATCATATGTGACTGATATCAGCCTCTTATAACGCTCCAGTACTGATATAACCTCCAGACATTACATCATATGTGACTGATATCAGCCCCTCTTATAACGCTCCAGTACTGATATAACCTCCAGACATTACACCATATGTGACTGATATCAGCCTCTTATAACGCTCCAGTACTGATATATCCTCCAGACATTACTTCATATGTGACTAATATCAGCCCCTCTTATAACGCTCCAGTACTGATATAATCTCCAGACATTACATCATATGTGACTGATATCAGCTCCTCTTATAACGCTCCAGTACTGATATAACCTCCAGAAATTACACCATATGTGACTGATATCAGCCCCTCTTATAACGCTCCAGTACTGATATAACCTCCAGACATTACACCATATGTGACTGATATCAGCCCCTCTTATAACGCTCCAGTACTGATATAACCTCCAGCCATTACATCATATGTGACTGATATCAGCCTCTTATAACGCTCCAGTACTGATATATCCTCCAGACATTACACCATATGTGACTGATATCAGCCTCTTATAACGCTCCAGTACTGATATAACCTCCAGACATTACACCATATGTGACTGATATCAGCCCCTCTTATAACGCTCCATTACTGATATATCCTCCAGACATTACATCAAATGTGACTGATATCAGCCCCTCTTATAACGCTTCAGTACTGATATAGCCTCCAGACATTACACCATATGTGAATGATATCAGCCCCTCTTATAACGCTCTAGTACTGATATAACCTCCAGACATTACATCATATGTGACTGATATCTGCCTCTTATAACGCTCCAGTACTGATATAACCTCCAGACATTACACCATATGTGACTGATATCAGCTCCTCTTATAACGCTCCAGTGCTGATATAACCTCCAGACATTACATCATATGTAACTGATATCAGCCTCTCATAACGCTCCAGTACTGATATAACCTCCAGACATTACATCATATGTGAATATCAGCCCCTCTTATAACGCTCCAGTACTGATATAACCTCCAGACATTACACCATATGTGACTGATATCAGCCTCTTATAACGCTCCAGTACTGATATTACCTCCAGACATTACACCATATGTGACTGATATCAGCTCCTCTTATAACGCTCCAGTACTGATATAACCTCCAGACATTACATCATATGTGACTGATATCAGCCCCTCTTACAACGCTCCAGTACTGATATAACCTCCAGACATTACACCATATGTGACTAATATCAGCTCCTCTTATAACGCTCCAGTACTGATATAACCTCCAGACATTACACCATATGTGACTGATATCAGCCCCTCTTATAACGCTCCAGTACTGATATAACCTCCAGACATTACACCATATGTGACTGATATCAGCTCCTCTTATAACGCTCCAGTACTGATATAACCTTCTGACATTACACCATATGTGACTGATATCAGCCCCTCTTATAACGCTCCAGTACTGATATAACCTCCAGACATTACACCATATGTGACTGATATCAGCCCCTCTTATAACGCTCCAGTACTGATATAACCTCCAGACATTACACCATATGTGACTGATATCAGCCTCTTATAACGCTCCAGTACTGATATAACCTCCAGACATTACATCATATGTGACTGATATCAGCCCCTCTTATAACGCTCCAGTACTGATATAACCTCCAGACATTACCTCATATGTGACTGATATCAGCCCCTCTTATAACGCTCCAGTACTGATATAACCTCCAGACATTACACCATATGTGACTGATATCAGCCCCTCTTATAACGCTCCAGTACTGATATAACCTCCAGACATTACACCATATGTGACTGATATCAGCCTCTTATAACGCTCCAGTACTGATATATCCTCCAGACATTACTTCATATGTGACTAATATCAGCCCCTCTTATAACGCTCCAGTACTGATATAATCTCCAGACATTACATCATATGTGACTGATATCAGCTCCTCTTATAACGCTCCAGTACTGATATAACCTCCAGACATTACACCATATGTGACTGATATCAGCCCCTCTTATAACGCTCCAGTACTGATATAACCTCCAGACATTACACCATATGTGACTGATATCAGCCCCTCTTATAACGCTCCAGTACTGATATAACCTCCAGCCATTACATCATATGTGACTGATATCAGCCTCTTATAACGCTCCAGTACTGATATATCCTCCAGACATTACACCATATGTGACTGATATCAGCCTCTTATAAAGCTCCAGTACTGATATAACCTCCAGACATTACACCATATGTGACTGATATCAGCCCCTCTTATAACGCTCCATTACTGATATATCCTCCAGACATTACATCATATGTGACTGATATCAGCCCCTCTTATAACGCTTCAGTACTGATATAGCCTCCAGACATTACACCATATGTGAATGATATCAGCCCCTCTTATAACGCTCTAGTACTGATATAACCTCCAGACATTACATCATATGTGACTGATATCTGCCTCTTATAACGCTCCAGTACTGATATAACCTCCAGACATTACACCATATGTGACTGATATCAGCTCCTCTTATAACGCTCCAGTGCTGATATAACCTCCAGACATTACATCATATGTGACTGATATCAGCCTCTCATAACGCTCCAGTACTGATATAACCTCCAGACATTACATCATATGTGAATATCAGCCCCTCTTATAACGCTCCAGTACTGATATAACCTCCAGAAATACACCATATGTGACTGATATCAGCCTCTTATAACGCTCCAGTACTGATATTACCTCCAGACATTACACCATATGTGACTGATATCAGCTCCTCTTACAACGCTCCAGTACTGATATAACCTCCAGACATTACACCATATGTGACTAATATCAGCTCCTCTTATAACGCTCCAGTACTGATATAACCTCCAGACATTACACCATATGTGACTGATATCAGCCCCTCTTATAACGCTCCAGTACTGATATAACCTCCAGACATTACACCATATGTGACTGATATCAGCTCCTCTTATAACGCTCCAGTACTGATATAACCTCCAGACATTACATCATATGTGACTGATATCAGCCCCTCTTATAACGCTCAAGTACTGATATAACCTCCAGACATTACATCATATGTGACTGATATCATCCCCTCTTATAACGCTCCAGTACTGATATAACCTCCAGACATTACATCATATGTGACTGATATCAGCCTCTTATAACGCTCCAGTACTGATATAACCTCCAGACATTACACCATATGTGACTGATATCAGCCTCTTATAACGCTCCACTACTGATATAACCTCCAGACATTACACCATATGTGACTGATATCAGCTCCTCTTATAACGCTCCAGCACTGATATAACCTCCAGACATTACACCATATGTGACTGATATCAGCCCCTCTTATAACGCTCAAGTACTGATATAACCTCCAGACATTACATCATATGTGACTGATATCAGCCCCTCTTATAACTCTCCAGTACTGATATAACCTCCAGACATTACATCATATGTGACTGATATCATCCCCTTATAACGCTCCAGTACTGATATAACCTCCAGACATTACACCATATGTGACTGATATCAGCCCCTCTTATAACGCTCCAGTACTGATATAACCTCCAGACATTACACCATATGTGACTGATATCAGCTCCTCTTATAACGCTCCAGCACTGATATAACCTCCAGACATTACACCATATGTGACTGATATCAGCCCCTCTTATAACGCTCCAGTACTGATATAACCTCCAGACATTACATCATATGTGACTGATATCTGCCTCTTATAACGCTCCATTACTGATATAACCTCCAGACATTATATCATATGTGACTGATATCAGCCTCTTATAACGCTCCAGTACTGATATAACCTCCAGACATTACACCATATGTGACTGATATCAGCCCCTCTTATAACTCTCCAGTACTGATATAACCTCCAGAAATTACATCATATGTGACTGATATCAGCCTCTTATAACGCTCCAGTACTGATATAACCTCCAGACATTACATCATATGTGACTGATATCTGCCTCTTATAACGCTCCAGTACTGATATAACCTCCAGACATTACATCATATGTGACTGATATCAGCTTCTTATAACGCTCCAGTACTGATATAACCTCCAGACATTACACCACATGTGACTGATATCAGCCTCTTATAACGCTCCAGTACTGATATAACCTCCAGACATTACATCATATGTGACTGATATCAGCTCCTCTTATAACGCTCCAGTACTGATATAACCTCCAGACATTACATCATATGTGAATATCAGCCCCTCTTATAACGCTCCAGTACTGATATAACCTCCAGAAATACACCATATGTGACTGATATCAGCCTCTTATAACGCTCCAGTACTGATATTACCTCCAGACATTACACCATATGTGACTGATATCAGCTCCTCTTACAACGCTCCAGTACTGATATAACCTCCAGACATTACACCATATGTGACTAATATCAGCTCCTCTTATAACGCTCCAGTACTGATATAACCTCCAGACATTACACCATATGTGACTGATATCAGCCCCTCTTATAACGCTCCAGTACTGATATAACCTCCAGACATTACACCATATGTGACTGATATCAGCTCCTCTTATAACGCTCCAGTACTGATATAACCTCCAGACATTACATCATATGTGACTGATATCAGCCCCTCTTATAACGCTCAAGTACTGATATAACCTCCAGACATTACATCATATGTGACTGATATCATCCCCTCTTATAACGCTCCAGTACTGATATAACCTCCAGACATTACATCATATGTGACTGATATCAGCCTCTTATAACGCTCCAGTACTGATATAACCTCCAGACATTACACCATATGTGACTGATATCAGCCTCTTATAACGCTCCACTACTGATATAACCTCCAGACATTACACCATATGTGACTGATATCAGCTCCTCTTATAACGCTCCAGCACTGATATAACCTCCAGACATTACACCATATGTGACTGATATCAGCCCCTCTTATAACGCTCAAGTACTGATATAACCTCCAGACATTACATCATATGTGACTGATATCAGCCCCTCTTATAACTCTCCAGTACTGATATAACCTCCAGACATTACATCATATGTGACTGATATCATCCCCTTATAACGCTCCAGTACTGATATAACCTCCAGACATTACACCATATGTGACTGATATCAGCCCCTCTTATAACGCTCCAGTACTGATATAACCTCCAGACATTACACCATATGTGACTGATATCAGCTCCTCTTATAACGCTCCAGCACTGATATAGCCTCCAGACATTACACCATATGTGACTGATATCAGCCCCTCTTATAACGCTCCAGTACTGATATAACCTCCAGACATTACATCATATGTGACTGATATCTGCCTCTTATAACGCTCCATTACTGATATAACCTCCAGACATTATATCATATGTGACTGATATCAGCCTCTTATAACGCTCCAGTACTGATATAACCTCCAGACATTACACCATATGTGACTGATATCAGCCCCTCTTATAACGCTCCAGTACTGATATAACCTCCAGAAATTACATCATATGTGACTGATATCAGCCTCTTATAACGCTCCAGTACTGATATAACCTCCAGACATTACATCATATGTGACTGATATCTGCCTCTTATAACGCTCCAGTACTGATATAACCTCCAGACATTACATCATATGTGACTGATATCAGCTTCTTATAACGCTCCAGTACTGATATAACCTCCAGACATTACACCACATGTGACTGATATCAGCCTCTTATAACGCTCCAGTACTGATATAACCTCCAGACATTACATCATATGTGACTGATATCAGCTCCTCTTATAACGCTCCAGTACTGATATAACCTTCTGACATTACACCATATGTGACTGATATCAGCCCCTCTTATAACGCTCCAGTACTGATATAACCTCCAGACATTACACCATATGTGACTGATATCAGCCTCTTATAACGCTCCAGTACTGATATAACCTCCAGACATTACACCATATGTGACTGATATCAGCCCCTCTTATAACGCTCCAGTACTGATATAACCTCCAGACATTACATCATATGTGACTGATATCAGCCTCTTATAACGCTCCAGTACTGATATAACCTCCAGACATTACATCATATGTGACTGATATCAGCCCCTCTTATAACGCTCCAGTACTGATATAACCTCCAGACATTACATCATATGTGACTGATATCAGCCTCTTATAACGCTCCAGTACTGATATAACCTCCAGACATTACACCATATGTGACTGATATCAGCCCCTCTTATAACGCTCCAGCACTGATATAACCTCCAGACATTACATCATATGTGACTGATATCAGCCCATCTTATAACTCTCCAATACTGATATAACCTCCAGACATTACATCATATGTGACTGATATCAGCCCCTCTTATAACGCTCCAGCACTGATATAACCTCCAGACATTACACCATATGTGACTGATATCAGCCTCTTATAACGCTCCAGTACTGATATAACCTCCAGACATTACATCATCTGTGACTGATATCAGCCCATCTTATAACTCTCCAGTACTGATATAACCTCCAGACATTACACCATATGTGACTGATATCAGCCCCTCTTATAACGCTCCAGTACTGATATAACCTCCAGACATTACATCATCTGTGACTGATATCAGCCCATCTTATAACTCTCCAGTACTGATATAACCTCCAGACATTACACCATATGTGACTGATATCAGCCCCTCTTATAACTCTCCAGTACTGATATAACCTCCAGACATTACACCATATGTGACTGATATCAGCCTCTTATAACGCTGCAGCACTGATATAACCTCCAGACATTACATCATATGTGACTGATATCAGCCTCTTATAACACTCCAGTACTGATATAACCTCCAGACATTACATCATATGTGACTGATATCAGCCTCTTATAACGCTCCTGTACTGATATAACCTCCAGACATTACATCATATGTGACTGATATCAGCCCCTCTTATAACGCTCCAGTACTGAAATAACCTCCAGACATTACACCATATGTGACTGATATCAGCCTCTTATAACGCTGCAGCACTGATATAACCTCCAGACATTACAACATATGTGACTGATATCAGCCCATCTTATAACTCTCCAGTACTGATATAACCTCCAGACATTACACCATATGTGACTGATATCAGCCTCTTATAACGCTCTAGTACTGATATATCCTCCAGACATTACACCATATGTAACTGATATCAGCCCCTCTTATAATGCTCCAGCACTGATATAACCTCCAGACATTACATCATATGTGACTGATATCAGCCCATCTTATAACTCTCCAGTACTGATATAACCTCCAGACATTACACCATATGTGACTGATATCAGCCCATCTTATAACACTCCAGTACTGATATAACCTCCAGACATTACATCATATGTGACTGATATCTGCTTCTTATAACGCTCCAGTACTGATATAACCTCCAGACATTACACCATATGTGACTGATATCAGCCTCTTATAACGCTTCAGTACTGATATATCCTCCAGACATTACATCATATGTGACTGATATCAGCCCCTCTTATAACGCTCCAGTACTGATATAACCTCCAGACATTACACCATGTGACTGATATCAGCCTCTTATAACGCTCCAGTACTGATATAACCTCCAGACATTACACCATATGTGACTGATATCAGCTCCTCTTATAACGCTTCAGTACTGATATAACCTTCAGACATTACACCATATGTGACTGATATCAGCCTCTTATAACGCTCCAGTACTGATATAACCTCCAGACATTACATCATATGTGACTGATATCAGCTTCTTATAACGCTCCAGTACTGATATAACCTTCAGACATTACACCATATGTGACTGATATCAGCCTCTTATAACGCTCCAGTACTGATATAACCTCCAGACATTACATCATATGTGACTGATATCAGCCTCTTATAACACTCCAGCACTGATATAACCTCCAGACATTATATCATATGTGACTGATATCAGCTCCTCTTATAACGCTCCAGTACTGATATAACCTCCAGACATTACACCATATGTGACTGATATCAGCCTCTTATAACGCTCCATTACTGATATAACCTCCAGACATTACATCATATGTGACTGATATCAGCCCCTCTTATAACTCTCCAGTACTGATATAACCTCCAGACATTACACCATATGTTACTGATATCAGCCTCTTCTAACGCTCCAGTACTGATATAACCTCCAAACATTACACCATATGTGACTGATATCAGCTCCTCTTATAACGCTTCAGTACTGATATAACCTTCAGACATTACACCATATGTGACTGATATCAGCCTCTTATAACGCTCCAGTACTGATATAACCTCCAGACATTACATCTTATGTGACTGATATCAGCTTCTTATAACGCTCCAGTACTGATATAACCTTCAGACATTACACCATATGTGACTGATATCAGCCTCTTATAACGCTCCAGTACTGATATAACCTCCAGACATCACACCATATGTGACTGATATCAGCCCCTCTTATAACGCTCCAGTACTGATATAACCTCCAGACATTACATCATATGTGACTGATATCAGCCCCTCTTATAACACTCCAGTACTGATATAACCTCCAGACATTACACCATATGTGACTGATATCAGCCTCTTATAACGCTCCAGTACTGATATAACCTCCAAACATTACACCATATGTGACTGATATCAGCTCCTCTTATAACGCTTCAGTACTGATATAACCTTCAGACATTACACCATATGTGACTGATATCAGCCTCTTATAACGCTCCAGTACTGATATAACCTCCAGACATTACATCTTATGTGACTGATATCAGCTTCTTATAACGCTCCAGTACTGATATAACCTTCAGACATTACACCATATGTGACTGATATCAGCCTCTTATAACGCTCCAGTACTGATATAACTTCCAGACATTACATCATGTGACTGATACCAGCCTCTTATAATACTCCAGCACTGATATAACCTCCAGACATTACATGATATGTGACTGATATCAGCCTCTTATAACGCTCCAGTACTGATATAACCTCCAGACATTACATCATATGTGACTGATATCAGCCCCTCTTATAACGCTCCAGTACTGATATAACCTCCAGACATTACATCATATGTGACTGATATCAGCCCCTCTTATAACGCTCCAGTACTGATATAACCTCCAGACATTACATCATATGTGACTGATATCAGCCCCTCTTATAACGCTCCAGTACTGATATAACCTCCAGACATTACACCATATGTGACTGATATCAGCCTCTTATAACGCTCCAGTACTGATATAACCTCCAGACATTACACCATATGTGACTGATATCAGCTCCTCTTATAACGCTTCAGTACTGATATAACCTTCAGACATTACACCATATGTGACTGATATCAGCCTCTTATAACGCTCCAGTACTGATATAACCTCCAGACATTACATCATATGTGACTGATATCAGCTTCTTATAACGCTCCAGTACTGATATAACCTTCAGACATTACACCATATGTGACTGATATCAGCCTCTTATAACGCTCCAGTACTGATATAACCTCCAGACATTACATCATATGTGACTGATATCAGCCTCTTATAACACTCCAGCACTGATATAACCTCCAGACATTATATCATATGTGACTGATATCAGCTCCTCTTATAACGCTCCAGTACTGATATAACCTCCAGACATTACACCATATGTGACTGATATCAGCCTCTTATAACGCTCCATTACTGATATAACCTCCAGACATTACATCATATGTGACTGATATCAGCCCCTCTTATAACTCTCCAGTACTGATATAACCTCCAGACATTACACCATATGTTACTGATATCAGCCTCTTCTAACGCTCCAGTACTGATATAACCTCCAAACATTACACCATATGTGACTGATATCAGCTCCTCTTATAACGCTTCAGTACTGATATAACCTTCAGACATTACACCATATGTGACTGATATCAGCCTCTTATAACGCTCCAGTACTGATATAACCTCCAGACATTACATCTTATGTGACTGATATCAGCTTCTTATAACGCTCCAGTACTGATATAACCTTCAGACATTACACCATATGTGACTGATATCAGCCTCTTATAACGCTCCAGTACTGATATAACCTCCAGACATCACACCATATGTGACTGATATCAGCCCCTCTTATAACGCTCCAGTACTGATATAACCTCCAGACATTACATCATATGTGACTGATATCAGCCCCTCTTATAACACTCCAGTACTGATATAACCTCCAGACATTACACCATATGTGACTGATATCAGCCTCTTATAACGCTCCAGTACTGATATAACCTCCAAACATTACACCATATGTGACTGATATCAGCTCCTCTTATAACGCTTCAGTACTGATATAACCTTCAGACATTACACCATATGTGACTGATATCAGCCTCTTATAACGCTCCAGTACTGATATAACCTCCAGACATTACATCTTATGTGACTGATATCAGCTTCTTATAACGCTCCAGTACTGATATAACCTTCAGACATTACACCATATGTGACTGATATCAGCCTCTTATAACGCTCCAGTACTGATATAACTTCCAGACATTACATCATGTGACTGATACCAGCCTCTTATAATACTCCAGCACTGATATAACCTCCAGACATTACATGATATGTGACTGATATCAGCCTCTTATAACGCTCCAGTACTGATATAACCTCCAGACATTACATCATATGTGACTGATATCAGCCCCTCTTATAACGCTCCAGTACTGATATAACCTCCAGACATTACATCATATGTGACTGATATCAGCCCCTCTTATAACGCTCCAGTACTGATATAACCTCCAGACATTACATCATATGTGACTGATATCAGCCCCTCTTATAACGCTCCAGTACTGATATAACCTCCAGACATTACACCATATGTGACTGATATCAGCCTCTTATAACGCTCCAGTACTGATATAACCTCCAGACATTACACCATATGTGACTGATATCAGCTCCTCTTATAACGCTTCAGTACTGATATAACCTTCAGACATTACACCATATGTGACTGATATCAGCCTCTTATAACGCTCCAGTACTGATATAACCTCCAGACATTACATCATATGTGACTGATATCAGCTTCTTATAACGCTCCAGTACTGATATAACCTTCAGACATTACACCATATGTGACTGATATCAGCCTCTTATAACGCTCCAGTACTGATATAACCTCCAGACATTACATCATATGTGACTGATATCAGCCTCTTATAACACTCCAGCACTGATATAACCTCCAGACATCACACCATATGTGACTGATATCAGCCCCTCTTATAACGCTCCAGTACTGATATAACCTCCAGACATTACATCATATGTGACTGATATCAGCCCCTCTTATAACACTCCAGTACTGATATAACCTCCAGACATTACACCATATGTGACTGATATCAGCCTCTTATAACGCTCCAGTACTGATATAACCTCCAAACATTACACCATATGTGACTGATATCAGCTCCTCTTATAACGCTTCAGTACTGATATAACCTTCAGACATTACACCATATGTGACTGATATCAGCCTCTTATAACGCTCCAGTACTGATATAACCTCCAGACATTACATCTTATGTGACTGATATCAGCTTCTTATAACGCTCCAGTACTGATATAACCTTCAGACATTACACCATATGTGACTGATATCAGCCTCTTATAACGCTCCAGTACTGATATAACTTCCAGACATTACATCATGTGACTGATACCAGCCTCTTATAATACTCCAGCACTGATATAACCTCCAGACATTACATGATATGTGACTGATATCAGCCTCTTATAACGCTCCAGTACTGATATAACCTCCAGACATTACATCATATGTGACTGATATCAGCCCCTCTTATAACGCTCCAGTACTGATATAACCTCCAGACATTACATCATATGTGACTGATATCAGCCCCTCTTATAACGCTCCAGTACTGATATAACCTCCAGACATTACATCATATGTGACTGATATCAGCCCCTCTTATAACGCTCCAGTACTGATATAACCTCCAGACATTACACCATATGTGACTGATATCAGCCTCTTATAACGCTCCAGTACTGATATAACCTCCAGACATTACACCATATGTGACTGATATCAGCTCCTCTTATAACGCTTCAGTACTGATATAACCTTCAGACATTACACCATATGTGACTGATATCAGCCTCTTATAACGCTCCAGTACTGATATAACCTCCAGACATTACATCATATGTGACTGATATCAGCTTCTTATAACGCTCCAGTACTGATATAACCTTCAGACATTACACCATATGTGACTGATATCAGCCTCTTATAACGCTCCAGTACTGATATAACCTCCAGACATTACATCATATGTGACTGATATCAGCCTCTTATAACACTCCAGCACTGATATAACCTCCAGACATTATATCATATGTGACTGATATCAGCTCCTCTTATAACGCTCCAGTACTGATATAACCTCCAGACATTACACCATATGTGACTGATATCAGCCTCTTATAACGCTCCATTACTGATATAACCTCCAGACATTACATCATATGTGACTGATATCAGCCCCTCTTATAACTCTCCAGTACTGATATAACCTCCAGACATTACACCATATGTTACTGATATCAGCCTCTTCTAACGCTCCAGTACTGATATAACCTCCAAACATTACACCATATGTGACTGATATCAGCTCCTCTTATAACGCTTCAGTACTGATATAACCTTCAGACATTACACCATATGTGACTGATATCAGCCTCTTATAACGCTCCAGTACTGATATAACCTCCAGACATTACATCTTATGTGACTGATATCAGCTTCTTATAACGCTCCAGTACTGATATAACCTTCAGACATTACACCATATGTGACTGATATCAGCCTCTTATAACGCTCCAGTACTGATATAACCTCCAGACATCACACCATATGTGACTGATATCAGCCCCTCTTATAACGCTCCAGTACTGATATAACCTCCAGACATTACATCATATGTGACTGATATCAGCCCCTCTTATAACACTCCAGTACTGATATAACCTCCAGACATTACACCATATGTGACTGATATCAGCCTCTTATAACGCTCCAGTACTGATATAACCTCCAAACATTACACCATATGTGACTGATATCAGCTCCTCTTATAACGCTTCAGTACTGATATAACCTTCAGACATTACACCATATGTGACTGATATCAGCCTCTTATAACGCTCCAGTACTGATATAACCTCCAGACATTACATCTTATGTGACTGATATCAGCTTCTTATAACGCTCCAGTACTGATATAACCTTCAGACATTACACCATATGTGACTGATATCAGCCTCTTATAACGCTCCAGTACTGATATAACTTCCAGACATTACATCATGTGACTGATACCAGCCTCTTATAATACTCCAGCACTGATATAACCTCCAGACATTATATGATATGTGACTGATATCAGCCTCTTATAACGCTCCAGTACTGATATAACCTCCAGACATTACATCATATGTGACTGATATCAGCCCCTCTTATAACGCTCCAGTACTGATATAACCTCCAGACATTACATCATATGTGACTGATATCAGCCCCTCTTATAACGCTCCAGTACTGATATAACCTCCAGACATTACATCATATGTGACTGATATCAGCCCCTCTTATAACGCTCCAGTACTGATATAACCTCCAGACATTACACCATATGTGACTGATATCAGCCTCTTATAACGCTCCAGTACTGATATAACCTCCAGACATTACACCATATGTGACTGATATCAGCTCCTCTTATAACGCTTCAGTACTGATATAACCTTCAGACATTACACCATATGTGACTATCAGCCTCTTATAAC